>NW_028147472.1:66966-112392 GCF_008360975.1 Lichenostomus cassidix
AGCCCTAGTTAATTACCTGAGCCTGGCGCCCGTGTTCGCCGGCTGAGAAAGATGGCGGAGCAGCCATGTTAGGGCCTTCTCGCAATGGCCTTGGGAGGCTCTTTCCAGCGGCAGTGTGCCTGCAGATGGAGCCCCTTTAGATCTCTCAACCCTAACCCCAGCCGTAACCCTAACCCTAGCCGTAACCCTAACCCTAGCCCTAGTTCATTACCTGAGCCAGGCGCCTGTGTTCGCCAGCTGAGAAAGATGGTGGAGCAGCCATGTTAGGGCCTTCTCGCAATGGCCTTGGGAGGCTCTTTCCAGCGGCAGTGTGCCTGCAGATGGAGCCCCTTTAGACCTCTCAACCCTAACTCCTAGCCTGTACCCTAAGCCTAGCTGCAACCTCTAACCCTAGCTCAAGTTCATTACCTGAGCCGGGCGCCTGTGTTCGCTGGCTGAGAAAGATGGCGGAGCAGCCCTGTTAGGCCTTCGCAATGGCTCGAGAGGCTCCTTTCCAGCGGCAGTTTTGCCTGCAGCTGGGTCCCTTTAGACCTCTGAACCCTAAGCCTAGCCGTAACCCTAACCTTAGCTCTAGTTCATTACCTGAGCTGGGCGCCTGTGTTCGCTGGCTGAGAAAGATGGCGGAGCAGCCATGTTAGGGCCTTCTCGCAATGGCCTTGGGAGGCTCTTTCCAGCGGCAGTGTGCCTGCAGATAGAGGCCCTTTAGATCTCTCATCCCTAAACCTAGCCGTAACCCTAACCCTAGCTGTAACCCTAACCCTAGCCCTAGTTCATTACCTGAGCCGGGCGCCTGTGTTCGCTGGCTGAGAAAGATGGCGGAGCAGCCATTTTAGGGCCTTCTCGCAATGGCCTTGGGAGGCTCTTTCCCACGGTAGTGTGCCTGCAGCTGGAGGCCATTTAGATCTCTCAAACTTAAACCTAGCTGTAACCCTAACCCTAGCTTTAACCCTAACCCTAGCCCTAGTTCATTACCTGAGCCGGGCACCTGTGTTCGCCGGCTGAGAAAGATGGCGGAGCAGCCATGTTAGGGCCTTCTCGCAATGGCCTTGGGAGGCTCTTTCCAGCGGCAGTGTGCCTGCAGCAGGAGGCCCTTTAGATCTCTCAACCCTAACCCTAGCCGTAACCCTAAGCCTAACCCTAGTTCATTACCTGAGCCTGGCGCCCGTTTTTGCCGGGTTAGAAAGATGGCGGAGCAGCCATGTTAGGGCCTTCTCGCAATGGCCTTGGGAGGCTCTTTCCAGCGTCAGTGTGCCTGCAGATGGAGGCCCTTTTGATCTCTCAACCCTAACCCTAGCCGTAACCCTAACCCTAGCCCTAGTTCATTACCTGAGCCGGGCGCCTGTGTTCGCCGGCTGAGAAAGATGGCGGAGCAGCCATGTTAGGGCCTTCTCGCAATGGCCTTGGGAGGCTCTTTCCAGCGGCAGTGTGCCTGCAGCTTGAGGCCCTTTAGACCTCTCAACCCTAAACCTAGCCATAACCCTAACCCTAGCCCTAGATAAATACCTGAGCAGGGCGCCTGTGTTCGTCGGCTGAGAAAGATGGCGGAGCAGCCATGTTAGGGCCTTCTCGCAATGGCCTTCGGAGGCTCTTTCCAGCGGCAGTGTGCCAGCAGCTGGAGGCCATTTAGAACTCTCATCCCTAACCCTAGCCGTAACCCTAACCCTAGCCCTAGTTTATTACCTGAGCCGGGCGCCTGTGTTCGCCGGCTGAGAAAGATGGCGGAGCAGCCATGTTAGGACCTTCTCACAATGGCCTTGGGAGGCTCTTTCCTGCGTGCAGTGTGCCTGCAGCTAGAGCCCTGTTACATCTCTCAACCCTAACCCTAGCCGTAACCCTAACCCTAGCTGTAACCCTAACCCTAGCCCTAGTTAATTACCTGAGCCTGGCGCCCTTGTTCGGCTGAGAAAGATGGCGGAGCAGCCATGTTAGGGCCTTCTCGCAATGGCCTTGGGAGGCTCTTTCACGCGGCAGTGTGCCTGCAGATGGAGCCCCTTTAGACCTCTCAACCCTAACCCTAGCGGTAACCCTAAGCCTAGCCGTAACCCTAACCCTAGCTCAAGTTCATTACCTGAGCCGGGCGCCTGTGTTCTCCGGCTGAGAAAGATGGCGGAGCAGCCATGTTAGGGCCTTCTCGCAATGGCCTTGGGAGGCTCTTTCCTGCATGCAGTGTGCCTGCAGCTAGAGCCCCGTTACATCTCTCAACCCTAACCCTAGCCGTAACCCTAACCCTAGCTGTAACCCTAACCCTAGCCCTAGTTAATTACCTGAGCCGGGCGCCTGTGTTCGCCGGCTGAGAAAGATGGCGGAGCAGCCATGTTAGGACCTTCTCGCAATGGCCTTGGGAGGCTCTTTCCAGCGGCAGTGTGCCTGCAGATAGAGCCCCTTTAGATCTCTCATCCCTAAACCTAGCCGTAACCCTAACCCTAGCCGTAACCCTAACCCTAGCCCTAGTTCATTACCTGAGCCGGGCGCCTGTGTTCGCCGGCTGAGAAAGATGGCGGAGCAGCCATGTTAGGGCCTTCTCGCAATGGCCTTGGGAGGCTCTTTCCAGCGGCAGTGTGCCTGCAGCTGGAGGCCATTTAGATCTCTCATCCCTAACCCTAGCTGTAACCCTAACCCTAGCCGTAACCCTAACCCTAGCCCTAGTTCATTACCTGAGCCGGGCGCCTGTGTTCGCCGGCTGAGAAAGATGGCGGAGCAGCCATGTTAGGGCCTTCTTGCAATGGCCTTGGAAGGCTCTTTCCCACGGCAGTGTGCCTGCAGCTGGAGGCCCTTTAGATCTCTCAACCCTAACCCTAGCCGTAACCCTAACCCTAGCCCTAGTTCATTACCTGAGCCGGGCACCTGTGTTCGCCGGCTGAGAAAGATGGCGGAGCAGCCATGTTAGGGCCTTCTCGCAATGGTCTTGGGAGGCTCTTTCAAGTGGCAGTGTGCCAGCAGCTGTAGGCCCTTTAGATCTCTCAACCCTAACCCTAGCCGTAACCCTAACCCTAGCCCTAGTTCATTACCTTAGCTGGGCGCCTGTTTTTGCCGGCTGAGAAAGATGGCGGAGCAGCCATGTTAGTGCCTTCTCGCAATGGCCTTAGGGGGCTCTTTCCAGCAGCAGTGTGCCTGCAGCTGGAGGCCCTTTAGATCTATCAACCCTAACCCTAGCCGTAACCCTAACCCTAGCCCTAGTTATTTACCTGAGCCGGGCACCTGTGTTCGCCGGCTGAGAAAGATGGCGGAGCAGCCATGTTAGGGCCTTCTCGCAATGGCCTTGGGAGGCTCTTTCCAGCGGCAGTGTGCCTGCAGCTTGAGGCCCTTTAGACCTCTCAACCGTAAACCTAGCCATAACCCTAACCCTAGCCCTAGATAAATACCTGAGCAGGGCGCCTGTGTTCGCCGGCTGAGAAAGATGGCGGAGCAGCCATGTTAGGGCCTTCTCGCAATGGCCTTCGAAGGCTCTTTCCAGCGGCAGTGTGCCAGCAGCTGGAGGCCATTTAGATCTCTCATCCCTAACCCTAGCCGTAACCCTAACCCTAGCCCTAGTTTATGACCTGAGCCGGGCGCCTGTGTTCGCCGGCTGAGAAAGATGGCGGAGCAGCCATGTTAGGACCTTCTCACAATGGCCTTGGGAGTCTCTTTCCTGCGTGCAGTGTGCCTGCAGCTAGAGCCCTGTTACATCTCTCAACCCTAACCCTAGCCGTAACCCTAACCCTAGCTGTAACCCTAACCCTAGCCCTAGTTAATTACCTGAGCCGGGCACCTGTGTTCGCCGGCTGAGAAAGATGGCGGAGCAGCCATGTTAGGGCCTTCTCGCAATGGCCTTGGGAGGCTCTTTCCAGCGGCAGTTTGCCTGCAGCTGGAGCCCCTTTAGACCTCTCAACCCTAACCCTTGCAGTAACACTAACCCTAGCCCTAGTTAATTACCTGAGACGTCGCCTGTGTTCGCCGGCTGAGAAAGATGGCGGAGCAGCCATGTTAGGGCCTTCTCGCAATGGCCTTGGGAGGCTCTTTCCAGCGGCAGTGTGCCAGCAGATGGAGGCCATTTAGATCTCTCATCCCTAACCCTAGCCGTAACCCTAACCCTAGCCCTAGTTCATTACCTGAGCCGGGCGCCTGTGTTCGCCGGCTGAGAAAGATGGCGGAGCAGCCATGTTAGGACCTTCTCGCAATGGCCTTGGGAGGCTCTTTCCAGCGGCAGTGTGCCTGCAGATAGAGCCCCTTTAGATCTCTCATCCCTAAACCTAGCCGTAACCCTAACCCTAGCCGTAACCCTAACCCTAGCCCTAGTTCATTACCTGAGACGGGCGCCTGTGTTCGCCGGCTGAGAAAGAGGGCGGAGCAGCCATGTTAGGGCCTTCTCGCAATGGCCTTGGGAGGCTCTTTCCAGCGGCAGTGTGCCTGCAGCTGGAGGCCCTTTAGACCTCTCAACCCTAAGCCTAGCCGTAACCCTAACCCTAGCCCTACTTCATTAATTGAGCCGGGCGTCTGTGTTCGCCGGCTGAGAAAGATGGCGGAGCAGCCATGTCAGGGCCTTCTCGCAATGGCCTTGGGAGGCTCTTTCCAATGGCAGTGTGCCTGCAGCTGAAGGCCCTTTAGATCTCTCAACCCTAACCCTAGCCGTAACCCTAACCCTAGCCCTAGTTAATTACCTGAGCCGGGCGCCTGTGTTCGCCGGCTGAGAAAGATGGCGGAGCAGCCATGTTAGGGCCTTCTCGCAATGGCCTTGGGAGGCTCTTTCCAGCGGCAGTTTGCCTGCAGCTGGAGCCCCTTTAGACCTC
This sequence comes from Lichenostomus cassidix, assembly GCF_008360975.1. Classification (NCBI taxonomy): domain Eukaryota; kingdom Metazoa; phylum Chordata; class Aves; order Passeriformes; family Meliphagidae; genus Lichenostomus; species Lichenostomus cassidix. Next base: position 71,733 of record NW_028147472.1, read on the forward strand.
TCAACCCTAACCCTTGCAGTAACACTAACCCTAGCCCTAGTTAATTACCTGAGCCGGGCGCCTGTGTTCGCCGGCTGAGAAAGATGGCGGAGCAGCCATGTTAGGGCCTTCTCGCAATGGCCTTGGGAGGCTCTTTCCAGCGGCAGTGTGCCAGCAGCTGGAGGCCATTTAGATCTCTCATCCCTAACCCTAGCCGTAACCCTAACCCTAGCCCTAGTTCATTACCTGAGCCGGGCGCCTGTGTTCGCCGGCTGAGAAAGATGGCGGAGCAGCCATGTTAGGACCTTCTCACAATGGCCTTGGGAGGCTCTTTCCTGCGTGCAGTGTGCCTGCAGCTAGAGCCCCGTTACATCTCTCAACCCTAACCCTAGCCGTAACCCTAACCCTAGCCGTAACCCTAACCCTAGGTCTAATTCATTACCTGAGACGGGCGCCTGTGTTCGCCGGCTGAGAAAGAGGGCGGAGCAGCCATGTTAGGGCCTTCTCGCAATGGCCTTGGGAGGCTCTTTCCAGCGGCAGTGTGCCAGCAGCTGGAGGCCATTTAGATCTCTCATCCCTAACCCTAGCTGTAACCCTAACCCTAGCCGTAACCCTAACCCTAGCATTAGTTAATTACCTGAGCCGGGCACCTGTGTTCGCCGGCTGAGAAAGATGGCGGAGCAGCCATGTTAGGGCCTTCTCGCAATGGCCTTGGAAGGCTCTTTCCCACGGCAGTGTGCCTGCAGCTGGAGGCCCTTTAGATCTCTCAACCCTAACCCTAGCCGTAACCCTAACACTAGCCCTAGTTAATTACCTGAGCCAGGCGCCTGTGTTCGCCAGCTGAGAAAGATGGCGGAGCAGCCATGTTAGAGCCTTCTCGCAATGGCCTTGGGAGGCTCTTTCCAGCGGCAGTGTGCCTGCAGCTGTAGGCCCTTTTAGATCTCTCAACACTAACCCTAGCCGTAACCCTAACCCTAGCCCTAGTTAATTACCTGAGCCGGGCACCTGTGTTCGCCGGCTGAGAAAGATGGCGGAGCAGCCATGTTAGGGCCTTCTCGCAATGGCCTTGGGAGGCTCTTTCCAGCGGCAGTGTGCCAGCAGCTGGAGGCCATTTAGATCTCTCATCTCTAACCCTAGCCGTAACCCTAACCCTAGCCCTAGTTCATTACCTGAGCCGGGCGCCTGTGTTCGCCGGCTGAGAAAGATGGCGGAGCAGCCATGTTAGGGCCTTCTCGCAATGGCCTTGGGAGGCTCTTTCCAGCGGCAGTGTGCCTGCAGCTGGAGGCCCTTTAGACCTCTCAACCCTAAACCTAGCCATAACCCTAACCCTAGCCCTAGATAAATACCTGAGCAGGGCGCCTGTGTTCGCCGGCTGAGAAAGATGGCGGAGCAGCCATGTTAGGGCCTTCTCGCAATGGCCTTGGGAGGCTCTTTCCAGCGGCAGTGTGCCAGCAGATGGAGCCCCTTTAGACCTCTCAACCCTAACCCTAGCCGTAACCCTAACCCTAGCCGTAACCCTAACACTAGCCCTAGTTAATTACCTGAGCCGGGCGCCTGTGTTCGCCAGCTGAGAAAGATGGTGGAGCAGCCATGTTAGGGCCTTCTCGCAATGGTCTTGGGAGGCTCTTTCAAATGGCAGTGTGCCAGCAGCTGTAGGCCCTTTAGATCTCTCAACCCTAACCCTAGCCGTAACCCTAACCCTAGCCCTAGTTCATTACCTTAGCTGGGCGCCTGTTTTTGCCGGCTGAGAAAGATGGCGGAGCAGCCATGTTAGGGCCTTCTCGCAATGGCCTTGGGAGGCTCTTTCCAGCAGCAGTGTGCCTGCAGCTGGAGGCCCTTTAGATCTCTCAACCCTAACCCTAGCCGTAACCCTAACCCTAGCCCTAGTTCATTAATTGAGCCGGGCGCCTGTGTTCGCCGGCTGAGAAAGAGGGCGGAGCAGCCATGTTAGGGCCTTCTCGCAATGGCCTTGGGAGGCTCATTCCAATGGCAGTGTGCCTGCAGCTGAAGGCCCTTTAGATCTATCAACCCTAACCCTAGTCGTAACCCTAACCCTAGCCCTAGTTCATTACCTGAGCCGGGCGCCTGTGTTCGCCGGCTGAGAAAGATGGCGGAGCAGCCATGTTAGGGCCTTCTCGCAATGGCCTTGGGAGGCTCTTTCCCGCGGCAGTGTGCCTGCAGCTGGAGCCCCTTTAGACCTCTCAACCCTATCCCTTGCAGTAACCCTAACCCTAGCCCTAGTTCATTACCTGAGCCGGGCGCCTGTGTTCGCCGGCTGAGAAAGAGGGCGGAGCAGCCATGTTAGGGCCTTCTCGCAATGGCCTTGGGAGGCTCTTTCCAGCGGCAGTGTGCCTGCAGATGGAGCCCCTTTAGACCTCTCAACCCTAACCCTAGCCGTAACCCTAACCCTAGCCGTAACCCTAACCCTAGCCCTGGATAAATACCTGAGCAGGGCGCCTGTGTTCGCCGGCTGAGAAAGATGGCGGAGCAGCCATGTTAGGGCCTTCTCGCAATGGCCTTGGGAGGCTCTTTCCAGCGGCAGTGTGCCTGCAGATAGAGGCCCTTTAGATCTCTCATCCCCAAACCTAGCCGTAACCCTAACCCTAGCCGTAACCCTAACCCTAGCCCTAGTTCATTACCTGAGACGGGCGCCTGTGTTCGCTGGCTGAGAAAGATGGCGGAGCAGCCATGTTAGGGCCTTCTCACAATGGCCTTGGGAGGCTCTTTCCCACGGTAGTGTGCCTGCAGCTGGAGGCCATTTAGATCTCTCAACCTTAAACCTAGCTGTAACCCTAACCCTAGCCGTAACCCTAACCCTAGCCCTAGTTCATTACCTTAGCTGGGCGCCTGTTTTTGCCGGCTGAGAAAGATGGCGGAGCAGCCATGTTAGGGCCTTCTCGCAATGGCCTTAGGGGGCTCTTTCCAGCAGCAGTGTGCCTGCAGCTGGAGGCCCTTTAGATCTATCAACCCTAACCCTAGCCATAACCCTAACCCAAGCCCTAGATAAATACCTGAGCAGGGCGCCTGTGTTCGCCGGCTGAGAAAGATGGCGGAGCAGCCATGTTAGGGCCTTCTCGCAATGGCCTTGGGAGGCTCTTTCCAGCGGCAGTGTGCCTGCAGCTGGAGCCCCTTTAGACCTCTCAACCCTAACCCTAGCCGTAACCCTAACCCTAGCCGTAACCCTAACCCTATCTCTAGTTCATTACCTGAGCCGGGCGCCTGTGTTCGCTGGCTGAGAAAGATGGCGGAGCAGCCATGTTAGGGCCTTCTCGCAATGGCCTTGGGAGGCTCTTTCCAGCGGCAGTGTGCCTGCAGCTGGAGGCCCTTTAGATCTCTCAACCCTAACCCTTGCAGTAACCCTAACCCTAGCCCTAGTTAATTACCTGAGCCGGGCGCCTGTGTTCGCCGGCTGAGAAAGATGGCGGAGCAGCCATGTTAGGGCCTTCTTGCAATGGCCTTGGAAGGCTCTTTCCCACGGCAGTGTGCCTGCAGCTGGAGGCCCTTTAGATCTATCAACCCTAACCCTAGCCGTAACCCTAACCCTAGCCCATGTTCATTACCTGAGCCGGGCACCTGTGTTCGCCGGCTGAGAAAGATGGCGGAGCAGCCATGTTAGGGCCTTCTCGCAATGGTCTTGGGAGGCTCTTTCAAGTGGCAGTGTGCCAGCAGCTGTAGGCCCTTTAGATCTCTCAACCCTAACCCTAGCCGTAACCCTAACCCTAGCCCTAGTTCATTACCTTAGCTGGGCGCCTGTTTTTGCCGGCTGAGAAAGATGGCGGAGCAGCCATGTTAGGGCCTTCTCGCAATGGCCTTAGGGGGCTCTTTCCAGCGGCAGTGTGCCTGCAGCTTGAGGCCCTTTGGACTTCTCAACCCTAAACCTAGCCATAACCCTAACCCTAGCCCTAGATAAGTACCTGAGCAGGGCGCCTGTGTTCGCCGGCTGAGAAAGATGGCGGAGCAGCCATGTTAGGGCCTTCTCGCAATGGCCTTGGGAGGCTCTTTCCAGCGGCAGTGTGCCTGCAGATGGAGCCCCTTTAGACCTCTCAACCCTAAGCCTAGCCGTAACCCTAACCCTAGCTAAAGTTCATTACCTGAGCCGGGCGCCTGTGTTCGCCGGCTGAGAAAGATGGCGGAGCAGCCATGTTAGGGCCTTCTCGCAATGGCCTTCGGAGGCTCTTTCCAGCGGCAGTGTGCCAGCAGCTGGAGGCCATTTAGATCTCTCATCCCTAACCCTAGCCGTAACCCTAACCCTAGCCCTAGTTTATTACCTGAGCCGGGCGCCTGTGTTCGCCGGCTGAGAAAGATGGCGGAGCAGCCATGTTAGGGCCTTCTCACAATGGCCTTGGGAGGCTCTTTCCTGCGTGCAGTGTGCCTGCAGCTAGAGCCCTGTTACATCTCTCAACCCTAACCCTAGCCGTAACCCTAACCCTAGCTGTAACCCTAACCCTAGCCCTAGTTAATTACCTTAGCCGGGCACCTGTGTTCGCCGGCTGAGAAAGATGGCGGAGCAGCCATGTTAGGGCCTTCTCGCAATGGCCTTGGGAGGCTCTTTCCCGCGGCAGTGTGCCTGCAGCTGCAGCCCCTTTAGACCTCTCAACCCTAACCCTTGCAGTAACCCTAACCCTAGCCCTAGTTCATTACCTGAGCCGGGCGCCTGTGTTCGCCGGCTGAGAAAGAGGGCGGAGCAGCCATGTTAGGGCCTTCTCGCAATGGCCTTGGGAGGCTCTTTCCCGCGGCAGTGTGCCTGCAGATGGAGCCCCTTTAGACCTCTCAACCCTAACCCTAGCCGTAACGCTAAGCCTAGCCGTAACCCTAACCCTAGCCCTAGTTCATTACCTGAGCCGGGGGCCTGTGTTCCCCGGCTGAGAAAGATGGCGGAGCAGCCATGTTAGGGCCTTCTCGCAATGGCCTTGAGAGGCTCTTTCCAGCGGCAGTTTGCCTGCAGCTGGAGCCCCTTTAGACCTCTCAACCCTAACCCTTGCAGTAACACTAACCCTAGCCCTAGTTAATTACCTGAGCCGGGCGCCTGTGTTCGCCGGCTGAGAAAGATGGCGGAGCAGCCATGTTAGGGCCTTCTCGCAATGGCCTTGGGAGGCTCTTTCCAGCGGCAGTGTGCCAGCAGCTGGAGGCCATTTAGATCTCTCATCCCTAACCCTAGCCGTAACCCTAACCCTAGCCCTAGTTAATTACCTGAGCCTGGCGCCCTTGTTCGCCGGCTGAGAAAGATGGCGGAGCAGCCATGTTAGGGCCTTCTCGCAATGGCCTTGGGAGGCTCTTTCCAGCGGCAGTGTGCCTGCAGATGGAGCCCCTTTAGACCTCTCAACCCTAACCCTAGCCGTAACCCTAAGCCTAGCCGTAACCCTAACCCTAGCTCAAGTTCATTACCTGAGCCGGGCGCCTGTGTTCGCTGGCTGAGAAAGATGGCGGAGCAGCCCTGTTAGGGCCTTCTCGCAATGGCCTTGGGAGGCTCTTTCCTCTTTGCAGTGTGCCTGCAGCTAGAGCCCTTTTACATCTCTCAACCCTAACCCTAGCCGTAACCCTAACCCTAGCTGTAACCCTAACCCTAGCCCTAGTTAATTACCTGAGCCGGGCGCCTGTGTTCGCCGGCTGAGAAAGATGGCGGAGCAGCCATGTTAGGACCTTCTCGCAATGGCCTTGGGAGGCTCTTTCCCGCGGCAGTGTGCCTGCAGCTGGAGCCCCTTTAGACCTCTCAACCCTAACCCTTGCAGTAACCCTAACCCTAGCCCTAGTTCATTACCTGAGCCGGGCGCCTGTGTTCGCCGGCTGAGAAAGATGGCGGAGCAGCCATGTTAGGGCCTTCTCGCAATGGCCTTGGGAGGCTCTTTCACGCGGCAGTGTGCCTGCAGATGGAGCCCCTTTAGATCTCTCAACCCTAACCCTAGCCGTAACCCTAACCCTAGCCCTAGTTAATTACCTGAGCCGGGCGCCTGTGTTCGCCGGCTGAGAAAGATGGCGGAGCAGCCATGTTAGGGCCTTCTTGCAATGGCCTTGGAAGGCTCTTTCCCACGGCAGTGTGCCTGCAGCTGGAGGCCCTTTAGATCTCTCAACCCTAACCCTAGCCGTAACCCTAACCCTAGCCCATGTTCATTACCTGAGCCGGGCACCTGTGTTCGCCGGCTGAGAAAGATGGCGGAGCAGCCATGTTAGGGCCTTCTCGCAATGGCCTTAGGGGGCTCTTTCCAGCAGCAGTGTGCCTGCAGCTGGAGGCCCTTTAGATCTATCAACCCTAACCCTAGCCGTAACCCTAACCCTAGCCCTAGTTATTTACCTGAGCCGGGCGCCTGTGTTCGCCGGCTGAGAAAGATGGCGGAGCAGCCATGTTAGGGCCTTCTCGCAATGGCCTTGGGAGGCTCTTTCCAGCGGCAGTGTGCCTGCAGCTTGAGGCCCTTTGGACCTCTCAACCCTAAACCTAGCCATAACCCTAACCCTAGCCCTAGATAAATACCTGAGCAGGGCGCCTGTGTTCGCCGGCTGAGAAAGATGGCGGAGCAGCCATGTTAGGGCCTTCTCGCAATGGCCTTGGGAGGCTCTTTCCAGCGGCAGTGTGCCTGCAGATGGAGCCCCTTTAGACCTCTCAACCCTAAGCCTAGCCGTAACCCTAACCCTAGCTAAAGTTCATTACCTGAGCCGGGCGCCTGTGTTCGCCGGCTGAGAAAGATGGCGGAGCAGCCATGTTATGGCCTTCTCGCAATGGCCTTGGGAGGCTCTTTCCAGCGGCAGTGTGCCAGCAGCTGGAGGCCATTTAGATCTCTCATCCCTAACCCTAGCCGTAACCCTAACCCTAGCCCTAGTTTATTACCTGAGCCGGGCGCCTGTGTTCGCCGGCTGAGAAAGATGGCGGAGCAGCCATGTTAGGGCCTTCTCACAATGGCCTTGGGAGGCTCTTTCCTGCGTGCAGTGTGCCTGCAGCTAGAGCCCTGTTACATCTCTCAACCCTAACCCTAGCCGTAACGCTAAGCCTAGCTGTAACCCTAACCCTAGCCCTAGTTAATTACCTGAGCCGGGCGCCTGTGTTCGCCGGCTGAGAAAGATGGCAGAGCAGCCATGTTAGGGCCTTCTCGCAATGGCCTTGAGAGGCTCTTTCCAGCGGCAGTTTGCCTGCAGCTGGAGCCCCTTTAGACCTCTCAACCCTAACCCTTACAGTAACACTAACCCTAGCCCTAGTTCATTACCTGAGCCGGGCGCCTGTGTTCGCCGGCTGAGAAAGATGGCGGAGCAGCCATGTTAGGGCCTTCTCGCAATGGCCTTGGGAGGCTCTTTCCAGCGGCAGTGTGCCAGCAGCTGGAGGCCATTTAGATCTCTCATCTCTAACCCTAGCCGTAACCCTAACCCTAGCCCTAGTTCATTACCTGAGCCTGGCGCCCTTGTTCGCCGGCTGAGAAAGATGGCGGAGCAGCCATGTTAGGGCCTTCTCGCAATGGCCTTGGGAGGCTCTTTCCAGCGGCAGTGTGCCTGCAGATGGAGGCCCTTTAGACCTCTCAACCCTCACCCTAGCCGTAACCCTAAGCCTAGCCGTAACCCTAACCCTAGCTCAAGTTCATTACCTGAGCCGGGCGCCTGTGTTCGCTGGCTGAGAAAGATGGCGGAGCAGCCCTGTTAGGGCCTTCTCGCAATGGCCTTGAGAGGCTCTTTCCAGCGGCAGTTTGCCTGCAGCTGGGTCCCCTTTAGACCTCTCAATCCTTACCCTTGCAGTAACACTAACCCTAGCCCTAGTTAATTACCTGAGCCGGGCGCCTGTGTTCGCCGGCTGAGAAAGATGGCGGAGCAGCCATGTTAGGGCCTTCTCGCAATGGCCTTGGGAGACTCTTTCCAGCGGCAGTGTGCCTGCAGCTGGAGGCCATTTAGATCTCTCATCCCTAACCCTAGCTGTAACCCTAACCCTAGCCGTAACCCTAACCCTAGCCCTAGTTAATTACCTGAGCCGGGCGCCTGTGTTCGCCGGCTGAGAAAGATGGCGGAGCAGCCATGTTAGGGCCTTCTTGCAATGGCCTTGGAAGGCTCTTTCCCACGGCAGTGTGCCTGCAGCTGGAGGCCCTTTAGATCTCTCAACCCTAACCCTAGCCGTAACCCTAACCCTAGCCCTAGTTCATTACCTGAGCCGGGCACCTGTGTTCGCCAGCTGAGAAAGATGGCGGAGCAGCCATGTTAGGGCCTTCTCGCAATGGTCTTGGGAGGCTCTTTCAAGTGGCAGTGTGCCAGCAGCTGTAGGCCCTTTAGATCTCTCAACCCTAACCCTAGCCGTAACCCTAACCCTAGCCCTAGTTCATTACCTTAGCTGGGCGCCTGTTTTTGCCGGCTGAGAAAGATGGTGGAGCAGCCATGTTAGGGCCTTCTCGCAATGGCCTTAGGGGGCTCTTTCCAGCAGCAGTGTGCCTGCAGCTGGAGGCCCTTTAGATCTATCAACCCTAACCCTAGCCGTAACCCTAACCCTAGCCCTAGTTATTTACCTGAGCCGGGCGCCTGTGTTCGCCGGCTGAGAAAGAGGGCGGAGCAGCCATGTTAGGGCATTCTCGCAATGGCCTTGGAAGGCTCTTTCCAGCGGCAGTGTGCCTGCAGCTTGAGGCCCTTTAGACCTCTCAACCGTAAACCTAGCCATAACCCTAACCCTAGCCCTAGATAAATACCTGAGCAGGGCGCCTGTGTTCGCCGGCTGAGAAAGATGGCGGAGCAGCCATGTTAGGGCCTTCTCGCAATGGCCTTGGGAGGCTCTTTCCAGCGGCAGTGTGCCTGCAGCTGGAGCCCCTTTAGACCTCTCAACCCTAAGCCTAGCCGTAACCCTAACCCTAGCTAAAGTTCATTACCTGAGCCGGGCGCCTGTGTTCGCCGGCTGAGAAAGATGGCGGAGCAGCCATGTTAGGGCCTTCTCGCAATGGCCTTCGGAGGCTCTTTCCAGCGGCAGTGTGCCAGCAGCTGGAGGCCATTTAGAACTCTCATCCCTAACCCTAGCCGTAACCCTAACCCTAGCCCTAGTTTATTACCTGAGCCGGGCGCCTGTGTTCGCCGGCTGAGAAAGATGGCGGAGCAGCCATGTTAGGACCTTCTCGCAATGGCCTTGGGAGGCTCTTTCCTGCGTGCAGTGTGCCTGCAGCTAGAGCCCTGTTACATCTCTCAACCCTAACCCTAGCCGTAACCCTAACCCTAGCTGTAACCCTAACCCTAGCCCTAGTTAATTACCTGAGCCTGGCGCCCTTTTTCGCCGGCTGAGAAAGATGGCGGAGCAGCCATGTTAGGGCCTTCTCGCAATGGCCTTGGGAGGCTCTTTCCAGCGGCAGTGTGCCTGCAGATGGAGCCCCTTTAGACCTCACAACCCTAACCCTAGCTGTAACCCTAAGCCTAGCCGTAACCCTAACCCTAGCTCAAGTTCATTACCTGAGCCGGGCGCCTGTGTTCTCCGGCTGAGAAAGATGGCGGAGCAGCCATGTTAGGGCCTTCTCACAATGGCCTTGGGAGGCTCTTTCCTGCATGCAGTGTGCCTGCAGCTAGAGCCCCGTTACATCTCTCAACCCTAACCCTAGCCGTAACCCTAACCCTAGCTGTAACCCTAACCCTAGCCCTAGTTAATTACCTGAGCCGGGCGCCTGTGTTCGCCGGCTGAGAAAGATGGCGGAGCAGCCATGTTAGGACCTTCTCGCAATGGCCTTGGGAGGCTCTTTCCAGCGGCAGTGTGCCTGCAGATAGAGCCCCTTTAGATCTCTCATCCCTAAACCTAGCCGTAACCCTAACCCTAGCCGTAACCCTAACCCTAGCCCTAGTTCATTACCTGAGCCGGGCGCCTGAGTTCGCCGGCTGAGAAAGATGGCGGAGCAGCCATGTTAGGGCCTTCTCGCAATGGCCTTGGGAGGCTCTTTCCAGCGGCAGTGTGCCTGCAGCTGGAGGCCATTTAGATCTCTCATCCCTAACCCTAGCTGTAACCCTAACCCTAGCCGTAACCCTAACCCTAGCCCTAGTTCATTACCTGAGCCGGGCGCCTGTGTTCGCCGGCTGAGAAAGATGGCGGAGCAGCCATGTTAGGGCCTTCTCGCAATGGCCTTGGAAGGCTCTTTCCCACGGCAGTGTGCCTGCAGCTGGAGGCCATTTAGATCTCTCAACCCTAACCCTAGCCGTAACCCTAACCCTAGCCCTAGTTCATTACCTGAGCTGGGCGCCAGTGTTCGCCGGCTGAGAAAGATGGCGGAGCAGCCATGTTAGGGTCTTCTCGCAATGGTCTTGGGAAGCTCTTTCCAGCGGCAGTGTGCCTGCAGCTGGAGGCCCTTTAGATCTCTCAACCCTAACCCTAGCTGTAACCCTAACCCTAGCCCTAGTTCATTACCTGTGCTGGCGCCTGTGTTTGCCGACTGAGAAAGATGGCGGAGCAGCCATGTTAGGGCCTTCTCGCAATGGCCTTGGGAGGCTCTTTCCAGCAGCAGTGTGCCTGCAGCTGGAGGCCCTTTTGATCTCTCAACCCTAACCCTAGCCGTAACCCTAACCCTAGCCATAACCCTAACCCTAGCCCTAGTTAATAACCTGAGCCGGGCGCCTGTGTTCGCCGGCTGAGAAAGATGGCAGAGCAGCCATGTTAGGGCCTTCTCGCAATGGCCTTGGGAGGCTCTTTCCAGCGGCAGTGTGCCTGCAGCTTGAGGCCCTTTAGACCTCTCAACCGTAAACCTAGCCATAACCCTAACCCTAGCCCTAGATAAATACCTGAGCAGGGCGCCTGTGTTCGCCGGCTGAGAAAGATGGCGGAGCAGCCATGTTAGGGCCTTCTCGCAATGGCCTTCGAAGGCTCTTTCCAGCGGCAGTGTGCCAGCAGCTGGAGGCCATTTAGATCTCTCATCCCTAACCCTAGCCGTAACCCTAACCCTAGCCCTAGTTTATGACCTGAGCCGGGCGCCTGTGTTCGCCGGCTGAGAAAGATGGCGGAGCAGCCATGTTAGGACCTTCTCACAATGGCCTTGGGAGGCTCTTTCATGCGTGCAGTGTGCCTGCAGCTAGAGCCCTGTTACATCTCTCAACCCTAACCCTAGCCGTAACCCTAACCCTAGCTGTAACCCTAACCCTAGCCCTAGTTAATTACCTGAGCCGGGCACCTGTGTTCGCCGGCTGAGAAAGATGGCGGAGCAGCCATGTTAGGGCCTTCTCGCAATGGCCTTGGGAGGCTCTTTCCCGCGGCATTGTGCCTGCAGCTGGAGCCCCTTTAGACCTCTCAACCCTAACCCTAGCCGTAACCCTAACCCTAGCCCTAGTTCATTACCTGAGCCGGGCGCCTGTGTTCGCCGGCTGAGAAAGATGGCGGAGCAGCCATGTTAGGACCTTCTCGCAATGGCCTTGGGAGGCTCTTTCCAGCGGCAGTTTGCCTGCAGCTGGAGCCCCTTTAGACCTCTCAACCCTAACCCTTGCAGTAACACTAACCCTAGCCCTAGTTAATTACCTGAGACGTCGCCTGTGTTCGCCGGCTGAGAAAGATGGCGGAGCAGCCATGTTAGGGCCTTCTCGCAATGGCCTTGGGAGGCTCTTTCCAGCGGCATTGTGCCAGCAGATGGAGGCCATTTAGATCTCTCATCCCTAACCCTAGCCGTAACCCTAACCCTAGCCCTAGTTCATTACCTGAGCCGGGCGCCTGTGTTCGCCGGCTGAGAAAGATGGCGGAGCAGCCATGTTAGGACCTTCTCACAATGGCCTTGGGAGGCTCTTTCCTGCGTGCAGTGTGCCTGCAGCTAGAGCCCCGTTACATCTCTCAACCCTAACCCTAGCCGTAACCCTAACCCTAGCTGTAACCCTAACCCTAGCCCTAGTTAATTACCTGAGCCGGGCGCCTGTGTTCGCCGGCTGAGAAAGATGGCGGAGCAGCCATGTTAGGACCTTCTCGCAATGGCCTTGGGAGGCTCTTTCCAGCGGCAGTGTGCCTGCAGATAGAGCCCTTTTAGATCTCTCATCCCTAAACCTAGCCGTAACCCTAACCCTAGCCGTAACCCTAACCCTAGCCCTAGTTCATTACCTGAGCCGGGCGCCTGTGTTCGCCGGCTGAGAAAGATGGCGGAGCAGCCATGTTAGGACCTTCTCACAATGGCCTTGGGAGGCTCTTTCCTGCGTGCAATGTGCCAGCAGCTAGAGCCCCGTTACATCTCTCAACCCTAACCCTAGCCGTAACCCTAAACCTAGCTGTAACCCTAACCCTAGCCCTAGTTAATTACCTGAGCCGGGCGCCTGTGTTCGCCGGCTGAGAAAGATGGCGGAGCAGCCATGTTAGGGCCTTCTCGCAATGGCCTTGGGAGGCTCTTTCCAGCGGCAGTGTGCCTGCAGATGGAGGCCCTTTAGACCTCTCAACCCTCACCCTAGCCGTAACCCTAAGCCTAGCCGTAACCCTAACCCTAGCTCAAGTTCATTACCTGAGCCGGGCGCCTGTGTTCGCCGGCTGAGAAAGATGGCGGAGCAGCCATGTTAGGGCCTTCTCGCAATGGCCTTGGGAGGCTCTTTCCAGCGGCAGTGTGCCTGCAGCTGGAGGCCCTTTAGACCTCTCAACCCTAAGCCTAGCCGTAACCCTAACCCTAGCCCTACTTCATTAATTGAGCCGGGCGTCTGTGTTCGCCGGCTGAGAAAGATGGCGGAGCAGCCATGTCAGGGCCTTCTCGCAATGGCCTTGGGAGGCTCTTTCCAATGGCAGTGTGCCTGCAGCTGAAGGCCCTTTAGATCTATCAACCCTAACCCTAGCCGTAACCCTAACCCTAGCCCTAGTTCATTACCTGAGCCGGGCGCCTGTGTTCGCCGGCTGAGAAAGATGGCAGAGCAGCCATGTTAGGGCCTTCTCGCAATGGCCTTGGGAGGCTCTTTCCAGCGGCAGTGTGCCAGCAGCTGGAGGCCATTTAGATCTCTCATCCCTAACCCTAGCCGTAACCCTAACCCTAGCCCTAGTTCATTACCTGAGCCGGGCGCCTGTGTTCGCCGGCTGAGAAAGATGGCGGAGCAGCCATGTTAGGACCTTCTCACAATGGCCTTGGGAGGCTCTTTCCTGCGTGCAGTGTGCCTGCAGCTAGAGCCCCGTTACATCTCTCAACCCTAACCCTAGCCGTAACCCTAACCCTAGCCGTAACCCTAACCCTAGGTCTAATTCATTACCTGAGCCGGGTGCCTGTGTTCGCCGGCTGAGAAAGATGGCGGAGAAGCCATGTTAGGACCTTCTCACAATGGCCATTGGAGGCTCTTTCCAGCGGCAGTGTGCCTGCAGATAGAGCCCCTTTAGATCTCTCATCCCTAAACCTAGCCGTAACCCTAACCCTAGCCGTAACCCTAACCCTAGCCCTAGTTCATTACCTGAGACGGGCGCCTGTGTTCGCCGGCTGAGAAAGAGGGCGGAGCAGCCATGTTAGGGCCTTCTCGCAATGGCCTTGGGAGGCTCTTTCCAGCGGCAGTGTGCCAGCAGCTGGAGGCCATTTAGATCTCTCATCCCTAACCCTAGCTGTAACCCTAACCCTAGCCGTAACCCCAACCCTAGCATTAGTTAATTACCTGAGCCGGGCACCTGTGTTCGCCGGCTGAGAAAGATGGCGGAGCAGCCATGTTAGGGCCTTCTCGCAATGGCCTTGGAAGGCTCTTTCCCACGGCAGTGTGCCTGCAGCTGGAGGCCCTTTAGATCTCTCAACCCTAACCCTAGCCGTAACCCTAACACTAGCCCTAGTTAATTACCTGAGCCAGGCGCCTGTGTTCGCCAGCTGAGAAAGATGGCGGAGCAGCCATGTTAGAGCCTTCTCGCAATGGCCTTGGGAGGCTCTTTCCAGCGGCAGTGTGCCTGCAGCTGTAGGCCCTTTTAGATCTCTCAACACTAACCCTAGCCGTAACCCTAACCCTAGCCCTAGTTAATTACCTGAGCCGGGCACCTGTGTTCGCCGGCTGAGAAAGATGGCGGAGCAGCCATGTTAGGGCCTTCTCGCAATGGCCTTGGGAGGCTCTTTCCAGCGGCAGTGTGCCTGCAGATGGAGCCCCTTTAGACCTCTCAACCCTAAGCCTAGCCGTAACCCTAACCCTAGCTAAAGTTCATTACCTGAGCCGGGCGCCTGTGTTCGCCGGCTGAGAAAGATGGCGGAGCAGCCATGTTAGGGCCTTCTCGCAATGGCCTTGGGAGGCTCTTTCCAGCGGCAGTGTGCCAGCAGCTGGAGGCCATTTAGATCTCTCATCCCTAACCCTAGCCGTAACCCTAACCCTAGCCCTAGTTTATTACCTGAGCCGGGCGCCTGTGTTCGCCGGCTGAGAAAGATGGCGGAGCAGCCATGTTAGGGCCTTCTCACAATGGCCTTGGGAGGCTCTTTCCTGCGTGCAGTGTGCCTGCAGCTAGAGCCCTGTTACATCTCTCAACCCTAACCCTAGCCGTAACGCTAAGCCTAGCTGTAACCCTAACCCTAGCCCTAGTTAATTACCTGAGCCGGGCGCCTGTGTTCGCCGGCTGAGAAAGATGGCGGAGCAGCCATGTTAGGGCCTTCTCGCAATGGCCTTGAGAGGCTCTTTCCAGCGGCAGTTTGCCTGCAGCTGGAGCCCCTTTAGACCTCTCAACCCTAACCCTTGCAGTAACACTAACCCTAGCCCTAGTTAATTACCTGAGCCGGGCGCCTGTGTTCGCCGGCTGAGAAAGATGGCGGAGCAGCCATGTTAGGGCCTTCTCGCAATGGCCTTGGGAGGCTCTTTCCAGCGGCAGTGTGCCAGCAGCTGGAGGCCATTTAGATCTCTCATCCCTAACCCTAGCCGTAACCCTAACCCTAGCCCTAGTTCATTACCTGAGCCTGGCGCCCTTGTTCGCCGGCTGAGAAAGAGGGCGGAGCAGCCATGTTAGGGCCTTCTCGCAATGGCCTTGGGAGGCTCTTTCCAGCGGCAGTGTGCCTGCAGATGGAGCCCCTTTAGACCTCTCAACCCTAACCCTAGCCGTAACCCTAAGCCTAGCCGTAACCCTAACCCTAGCTCAAGTTCATTACCTGAGCCGGGCGCCTGTGTTCGCTGGCTGAGAAAGATGGCGGAGCAGCCCTGTTAGGGCCTTCTCGCAATGGCCTTGAGAGGCTCTTTCCAGCGGCAGTTTGCCTGCAGCTGGGTCCCCTTTAGACCTCTCAACCCTAACCCTTGCAGTAACACTAACCCTAGCCCTAGTTAATTACCTGAGCCGGGCGCCTGTGTTCGCCGGCTGAGAAAGATGGCGGAGCAGCCATGTTAGGGCCTTCTCGCAATGGCCTTGGGAGACTCTTTCCAGCGGCAGTGTGCCTGCAGCTGGAGGCCATTTAGATCTCTCATCCCTAACCCTAGCTGTAACCCTAACCCTAGCCGTAACCCTAACCCTAGCCCTAGTTCATTACCTGAGCCGGGCGCCTGTGTTCGCCGGCTGAGAAAGATGGCGGAGCAGCCATGTTAGGGCCTTCTTGCAATGGCCTTGGAAGGCTCTTTCCCACGGCAGTGTGCCTGCAGCTGGAGGCCCTTTAGATCTCTCAACCCTAACCCTAGCCGTAACCCTAACCCTAGCCCTAGTTCATTACCTGAGCCGGGCACCTGTGTTCGCCAGCTGAGAAAGATGGCGGAGCAGCCATGTTAGGGCCTTCTCGCAATGGTCTTGGGAGGCTCTTTCAAGTGGCAGTGTGCCAGCAGCTGTAGGCCCTTTAGATCTCTCAACCCTAACCCTAGCCGTAACCCTAACCCTAGCCCTAGTTCATTACCTTAGCTGGGCGCCTGTTTTTGCCGGCTGAGAAAGATGGCGGAGCAGCCATGTTAGGGCCTTCTCGCAATGGCCTTAGGGGGCTCTTTCCAGCAGCAGTGTGCCTGCAGCTGGAGGCCCTTTAGATCTATCAACCCTAACCCTAGCCGTAACCCTAACCCTAGCCCTAGTTATTTACCTGAGCCGGGCGCCTGTGTTCGCCGGCTGAGAAAGATGGCGGAGCAGCCATGTTAGGGCCTTCTCGCAATGGCCTTGGGAGGCTCTTTCCAGCGGCAGTGTGCCTGCAGCTTGAGGCCCTTTAGACCTCTCAACCGTAAACCTAGCCATAACCCTAACCCTAGCCCTAGATAAATACCTGAGCAGGGCGCCTGTGTTCGCCGGCTGAGAAAGATGGCGGAGCAGCCATGTTAGGGCCTTCTCGCAATGGCCTTCGGAGGCTCTTTCCAGCGGCAGTGTGCCAGCAGCTGGAGGCCATTTAGATCTCTCATCCCTAACCCTAGCCGTAACCCTAACCCTAGCCCTAGTTTATTACCTGAGCCGGGCGCCTGTGTTCGCCGGCTGAGAAAGATGGCGGAGCAGCCATGTTAGGACCTTCTCACAATGGCCTTGGGAGGCTCTTTCCTGCGTGCAGTGTGCCTGCAGCTAGAGCCCTGTTACATCTCTCAACCCTAACCCTAGCCGTAACCCTAACCCTAGCTGTAACCCTAACCCTAGCCCTAGTTAATTACCTGAGCCTGGCGCCCTTGTTCGCCGGCTGAGAAAGATGGCGGAGCAGCCATGTTAGGGCCTTCTCGCAATGGCCTTGGGAGGCTCTTTCCAGCGGCAGTGTGCCTGCAGATGGAGCCCCTTTAGACCTCTCAACCCTAACCCTAGCGGTAACCCTAAGCCTAGCCGTAACCCTAACCCTAGCTCAAGTTCATTACCTGAGCCGGGCGCCTGTGTTCTCCGGCTGAGAAAGATGGCGGAGCAGCCATGTTAGGGCCTTCTCGCAATGGCCTTGGGAGGCTCTTTCCTGCATGCAGTGTGCCTGCAGCTAGAGCCCCGTTACATCTCTCAACCCTAACCCTAGCCGTAACCCTAACCCTAGCTGTAACCCTAACCCTAGCCCTAGTTAATTAGCTGAGCCGGGCGCCTGTGTTCGCCGGCTGAGAAAGATGGCGGAGCAGCCATGTTAGGACCTTCTCGCAATGGCCTTGGGAGGCTCTTTCCAGCGGCAGTGTGCCTGCAGATAGAGCCCCTTTAGATCTCTCATCCCTAAACCTAGCCGTAACCCTAACCCTAGCCGTAACCCTAACCCTAGCCCTAGTTCATTACCTGAGCCGGGCGCCTGTGTTCGCCGGCTGAGAAAGATGGCGGAGCAGCCATGTTAGGGCCTTCTCGCAATGGCCTTGGGAGGCTCTTTCCAGCGGCAGTGTGCCTGCAGCTGGAGGCCATTTAGATCTCTCATCCCTAACCCTAGCTGTAACCCTAACCCTAGCCGTAACCCTAACCCTAGCCCTAGTTAATTACCTGAGCCGGGCGCCTGTGTTCGCCGGCTGAGAAAGATGGCGGAGCAGCCATGTTAGGGCCTTCTTGCAATGGCCTTGGAAGGCTCTTTCCCACGGCAGTGTGCCTGCAGCTGGAGGCCCTTTAGATCTCTCAACCCTAACCCTAGCCGTAACCCTAACCCTAGCCCAAGTTCATTACCTGAGCCGGGCACCTGTGTTCGCCAGCTGAGAAAGATGGCGGAGCAGCCATGTTAGGGCCTTCTCGCAATGGTCTTGGGAGGCTCTTTCAAGTGGCAGTGTGCCAGCAGCTGTAGGCCCTTTAGATCTCTCAACCCTAACCCTAGCCGTAACCCTAACCCTAGCCCTAGTTCATTACCTTAGCTGGGCGCCTGTTTTTGCCGGCTGAGAAAGATGGCGGAGCAGCCATGTTAGGGCCTTCTCGCAATGGCCTTAGGGGGCTCTTTCCAGCAGCAGTGTGCCTGCAGCTGGAGGCCCTTTAGATCTATCAACCCTAACCCTAGCCGTAACCCTAACCCTAGCCCTAGTTATTTACCTGAGCCGGGCGCCTGTGTTCGCCGGCTGAGAAAGATGGCGGAGCAGCCATGTTAGGGCCTTCTCGCAATGGCCTTGGGAGGCTCTTTCCAGCGGCAGTGTGCCTGCAGCTTGAGGCCCTTTAGACCTCTCAACCGTAAACCTAGCCATAACCCTAACCCTAGCCCTAGATAAATACCTGAGCAGGGCGCCTGTGTTCGCCGGCTGAGAAAGATGGCGGAGCAGCCATGTTAGGGCCTTCTCGCAATGGCCTTGGGAGGCTCTTTCCAGCGGCAGTGTGCCTGCAGCTGGAGCCCTTTTAGATCTCTCAACCCTAACCCTAGCCGTAACCCTAACCCTAGCTAACCTAGTTTATTACCTGAGCCGGGCGCCTGTGTTCGCCGGCTGAGAAAGATGGCGGAGCAGCCATGTTAGGGCCTTCTCGCAATGGCCTTGGGAGGCTCTTTCCTGCGGCAGTTTGCCTGCAGCTGGAGCCCTTTTAGATCTCTCAACCCTAACCCTAGCCGTAACCCTAACCTTAGGCCTAGTTAATTACCTGAGCCGGGCGCCTGTGTTCGCCGGCTGAGAAAGATGGCGGAGCAGCCATGTTAGGGCCTTCTCGCAATGGCCTTGGGAGGCTCTTTCCAGCGGCAGTTTGCCTGCAGCTGGAGCCCCTTTAGACCTCTCAACCCTAACCCTTGCAGTAACCTAACCCTAGCCGTAACCCTAACCCTAGCCCTAGTTCATTACCTGAGCCGGGCGCCTGTGTTCGCCGGCTGAGAAAGATGGCGGAGCAGCCATGTTAGGGCCTTCTCGCAATGGCCTTGGGAGGCTCTTTCCAGCGGCAGTGTGCCTGCAGCTGGAGGCCATTTAGATCTCTCAACCCTAACCCTAGCTGTAACCTAACTAGCGTAACCTAACCTAGTGTTTTTGGGGGTGTGTTGGTGGGGGTTTGTTTTGGTTGGGGGTTGGGGTGTTGCTAGTTCATTACCTGAGCGGGCGCCTGTGTTCGCCGGCTGAGAAAGATGGCGGAGAGCCATGTTAGGACCTTCTCACAATGGCCTTTGGAGGCTCTTTCCTGCGGCAGTGTGCCTGCAGATAGAGCCCCTTTAGATCTCTCATCCCTAACCTAGCCGTAACCTAACCCTAGCTGTAACCCTAACCCTAGCCCTAGTTCATTACCTGAGTCGGGCGCCTGTGTTCGCCGGCTGAGAAAGATGGCGGAGCAGCCATGTTAGGGCCTTCTCGCAATGGCCTTGGGAGGCTCTTTCCAGCGGCAGTGTGCCTGCAGATGGAGGCCCTTTAGATCTCTCAACCCTCACCCTAGCCGTAACCCTAAGCCTAGCCGTAACCCTAACCCTAGCTCAAGTTCATTACCTGAGCCGGGCGCCTGTGTTCGCCGGCTGAGAAAGATGGCGGAGCAGCCATGTTAGGGCCTTCTCGCAATGGCCTTGGGAGGCTCTTTCCAGCGGCAGTGTGCCTGCAGCTGGAGGCCCTTTAGACCTCTCAACCCTAAGCCTAGCCGTAACCCTAACCCTAGCCCTAGTTCATTAATTGAGCCGGGCGCCTGTGTTCGCCGGCTGAGAAAGATGGCGGAGCAGCCATGTTAGGGCCTTCTCGCAATGGCCTTGGGAGGCTCTTTCCAATGGCAGTGTGCCTGCAGCTGAAGGCCCTTTAGATCTCTCAACCCTAACCCTAGCCGTAACCCTAACCCTAGCCCTAGTTCATTACCTGAGCCGGGCGCCTGTGTTCGCCGGCTGAGAAAGATGGCGGAGCAGCCATGTTAGGGCCTTCTCGCAATGGCCTTGGGAGGCTCTTTCCAGCGGCAGTTTGCCTGCAGCTGGAGCCCCTTTAGACCTCTCAACCCTAACCCTTGCAGTAACACTAACCCTAGCCCTAGTTCATTACCTGAGCCGGGCGCCTGTGTTCGCCGGCTGAGAAAGATGGCGGAGCAGCCATGTTAGGGCCTTCTCGCAATGGCCTTGGGAGGCTCTTTCCAGCGGCAGTGTGCCAGCAGCTGGAGGCCATTTAGATCTCTCATCCCTAACCCTAGCCGTAACCCTAACCCTAGCCCTAGTTCATTACCTGAGCCGGGTGCCTGTGTTCGCCGGCTGAGAAAGATGGCGGAGCAGCCATGTTAGGACCTTCTCACAATGGCCTTGGGAGGCTCTTTCCTGCGTGCAGTGTGCCTGCAGTAGAGCCCCGTTACATCTCTCAACCCTAACCCTAGCCGTAACCCTAACCCTAGCCGTAACCCTAACCCTAGGTCTAATTCATTACCTGAGCCGGGCGCCTGTGTTCGCCGGCTGATAAAGATTGCGGAGAAGCCATGTTAGGACCTTCTCACATGGCCATTGGAGGCTCTTTCCAGCGGCAGTGTGCCTGCAGATAGAGCCCCTTTAGATCTCTCATCCCTAAACCTAGCCGTAACCCTAACCCTAGCCGTAACCCTAACCCTAGCCCTATTTCATTACCTGAGACGGGCGCCTGTGTTCGCCGGCTGAGAAAGAGGGCGGAGCAGCCATGTTAGGGCCTTCTCGCAATGGCCTTGGGAGGCTCTTTCCAGCGGCAGTGTGCCAGCAGCTGGAGGCCATTTAGATCTCTCATCCCTAACCCTAGCTGTAACCCTAACCCTAGCCGTAACCCTAACCCTAGCATTAGTTAATTACCTGAGCTGGGCACCTGTGTTCGCCGGCTGAGAAAGATGGGGGAGCAGCCATGGTAGGGCCTTCTCGCAATGGCCTTGGAAGGCTCTTTCCCACGGCAGTGTGCCTGCAGCTGGAGGCCCTTTAGATCTCTCAACCCTAACCCTAGCCGTAACCCTAACCCTAGCCCTAGTTCATTACCTGAGCCGGGCGCCTGTGTTCGCCAGCTGAGAAAGATGGCGGAGCAGCCATGTTAGGGCCTTCTCACAATGGTCTTGGGAGGCTCTTTCAGTGGCAGTGTGCCTGCAGCTGTAGGCCCTTTAGATCTCTCAACCTAACCCTAGCCGTAACCCTAACCCTAGCCCTAGTTATTACCTTAGCTGGGCGCCTGTTTTTGCCGGCTGAGAAAGATGGCGGAGCAGCCATGTTAGTGCCTTCTCGCAATGGCCTTGGGTGGCTCTTTCCAGCGGCAGTGTGCCTGCAGCTGTAGGCCCTTTAGATCTTCAACCCTAACCCTAGCCGTAACCCTAACCCTAGCTGTTTTTTGGGGGTGTGTTGGGTGGGTGGGGGGTGTTGGGTTTGTGGTTGGGGGTTTTGGGGTGTGTGGTTGGGTTTGTTGTTGTTTGTGTTTGGGGGTGTGTTGGGTGGGTGGGGGGTGTTGGGTTGTGCCTTGGGAGGCTCTTTCCTGCGTGCAGTGTGCCTGCAGCTAGAGCCCTGTTACATCTCTCAACCCTAACCCTAGCCGTAACCCTAACCCTAGCTGTAACCCTAACCCTAGCCCTAGTTTATTACCTGAGCCGGGCACCTGTGTTCGCCGGCTGAGAAAGATGGCGGAGCAGCCATGTTAGGGCCTTCTCGCAATGGCCTTGGGAGGCTCTTTCCAGCGGCAGTTTGCCTGCAGCTGGAGCCCCTTTAGACCTCTCAACCCTAACCCTTGCAGTAACCCTAACCCTAGCCCTAGTTCATTACCTGAGCCGGGCGCCTGTGTTCGCTGGCTGAGAAAGATGGCGGAGCAGCCATGTTAGGACCTTCTCGCAATGGCCTTGGGAGGCTCTTTCCAGCGGCAGTTTGCCTGCAGCTGGAGGCCATTTAGATATCTCAACCCTAACCCTAGCTTTAACCCTAACCCTAGCCCTAGTTCATTACCTGAGCCGGGCGCCTGTGTTCGCCGGCTGAGAAAGATGGCGGAGCATCCATGTTAGGGCCTTCTCGCAATGGCCTTGGGTGGCTCTTTCCAGCGGCAGTGTGCCTGCAGCTGGAGGCCATTTAGATCTCTCATCCCTAACCCTAGCTGTAACCCTAACCCTAGCCGTAACCCTAACCCTAGCCCTAGTTCATTAATTGAGCCGGGCGCCTGTGTTCGCCGGCTGAGAAAGAGGGCGGAGCAGCCATGTTAGGGCCTTCTCGCAATGGCCTTGGGAGGCTCTTTCCAGTGGCAGTGTGCCTGCGGCTGAAGGCCCTTTAGATCTACCAACCCTAACCCTAGCCGTAACCCTAACCCTAGCCCTAGTTCATTACCTGAGCCGGGCGCCTGTGTTCGCCGGCTGAGAAAGATGGCGGAGCAGCCATGTTAGGGCCTTCTCGCAATGGCCTGCGGAGGCTCTTTCCAGCGGCAGTGTGCCAGCAGCTGGAGGCCATTTAGATCTCTCATCCCTAACCCTAGCCGTAACCCTAACCCTAGCCCTAGTTCATTACCTGAGCCGGGCACCTGTGTTCGCCGGCTGAGAAAGATGGCGGAGCAGCCATGTTAGGACCTTCTCACAATGGCCTTGGGAGGCTCTTTCCTGCGTGCAATGTGCCTGCAGCTAGAGCCCCGTTACATCTCTCAACCCTAACCCTAGCCGTAACCCTAAACCTAGCTGTAACCCTAACCCTAGCCCTAGTTAATTACCTGAGCCGGGCGCCTGTGTTCGCCGGCTGAGAAAGATGGCGGAGCAGCCATGTTAGGGCCTTCTCGCAATGGCCTTGGGAGGCTCTTTCCAGCGGCAGTGTGCCTGCAGATGGAGGCCCTTTAGACCTCTCAACCCTCACCCTAGCCGTAACCCTAAGCCTAGCCGTAACCCTAACCCTAGCTCAAGTTCATTACCTGAGCCGGGCGCCTGTGTTCGCCGGCTGAGAAAGATGGCGGAGCAGCCATGTTAGGGCCTTCTCGCAATGGCCTTGGGAGGCTCTTTCCAGCGGCAGTGTGCCTAGCCGGGCGCCTGTGGTCGCCGGCTGAGAAAGATGGCGGAGCAGCCATGTTAGGGCCTTCTCACAATGGCCTTGGGAGGCTCTTTCCTGCGTGCAGTGTGCCTGCAGCTAGAGCCCTGTTACATCTCTCAACCCTAACCCTAGCCGTAACGCTAAGCCTAGCTGTAACCCTAACCCTAGCCCTAGTTAATTACCTGAGCCGGGCGCCTGTGTTCGCCGGCTGAGAAAGATGGCAGAGCAGCCATGTTAGGGCCTTCTCGCAATGGCCTTGGGAGGCTCTTTCCAGCGGCAGTTTGCCTGCAGCTGGAGCCCCTTTAGACCTCTCAACCCTAACCCTTGCAGTAACACTAACCCTAGCCCTAGTTCATTACCTGAGCCGGGCGCCTGTGTTCACCGGCTGAGAAAGATGGCGGAGCAGCCATGTTAGGGCCTTCTCGCAATGGCCTTGGGTGGCTCTTTCCAGCGGCAGTGTGCCAGCAGCTGGAGGCCATTTAGATCTCTCATCCCTAACCCTAGCCGTAACCCTAACCCTAGCCCTAGTTCATTACCTGAGCCGGGCGCCTGTGTTCGCCGGCTGAGAAAGATGGCGGAGCGGCCATGTTAGGACCTTCTCACAATGGCCTTGGGAGGCTCTTTCCTGCGTGCAGTGTGCCTGCAGCTAGAGCCCCGTTACATCTCTCAACCCTAACCCTAGCCGTAACCCTAACCCTAGCCGTAACCCTAACCCTAGGTCTAATTCATTACCTGAGCCGGGTGCCTGTGTTCGCCGGCTGAGAAAGATGGCGGAGAAGCCATGTTAGGACCTTCTCACAATGGCCATTGGAGGCTCTTTCCAGCGGCAGTGTGCCTGCAGATAGAGCCCCTTTAGATCTCTCATCCCTAAACCTAGCCGTAACCCTAACCCTAGCCGTAACCCAAACCCTAGCCCTAGTTCATTACCTGAGACGGGCGCCTGTGTTCGCCGGCTGAGAAAGAGGGCGGAGCAGCCATGTTAGGTCCTTCTCGCAATGGCCTTGGGAGGCTCTTTCCAGCGGCAGTGTGCCAGCAGCTGGAGGCCATTTAGATCTCTCATCCCTAACCCTAGCTGTAACCCTAACCCTAGCCGTAACCCCAACCCTAGCATTAGTTAATTACCTGAGCCGGGCACCTGTGTTCGCCGGCTGAGAAAGATGGCGGAGCAGCCATGTTAGGGCCTTCTCGCAATGGCCTTGGAAGGCTCTTTCCCACGGCAGTGTGCCTGCAGCTGGAGGCCCTTTAGATCTCTCAACCCTAACCCTAGCCGTAACCCTAACCCTAGCCCTAGTTCATTACCTGAGCCGGGCACCTGTGTTCGCCAGCTGAGAAAGATGGCGGAGCAGCCATGTTAGGGCCTTCTCGCAATGGTCTTGGGAGGCTCTTTCAAGTGGCAGTGTGCCAGCAGCTGTAGGCCCTTTAGATCTCTCAACCCTAACCCTAGCCGTAACCCTAACCCTAGCCCTAGTTCATTACCTTAGCTGGGCGCCTGTTTTTGCCGGCTGAGAAAGATGGCGGAGCAGCCATGTTAGGGCCTTCTCGCAATGGCCTTAGGGGGCTCTTTCCAGCAGCAGTGTGCCTGCAGCTGGAGGCCCTTTAGATCTATCAACCCTATCCCTAGCCGTAACCCTAACCCTAGCCCTAGTTATTTACCTGAGCCGGGCGCCTGTGTTCGCCGGCTGAGAAAGATGGCGGAGCAGCCATGTTAGGGCCTTCTCGCAATGGCCTTGGGAGGCTCTTTCCAGCGGCAGTGTGCCTGCAGCTTGAGGCCCTTTAGACCTCTCAACCGTAAACCTAGCCATAACCCTAACCCTAGCCCTAGATAAATACCTGAGCAGGGCGCCTGTGTTCGCCGGCTGAGAAAGAGGGCGGAGCAGCCATGTTAGGGCCTTCTCGCAATGGCCTTGGGAGGCTCTTTCCAGCGGCAGTGTGCCTGCAGCTGGAGGCCCTTTAGACCTCTCAACCCTAAGCCTAGCCGTAACCCTAACCCTAGCTAAAGTTCATTACCTGAGCCGGGCGCCTGTGTTCGCCGGGTGAGAAAGATGGCGGAGCAGCCATGTTAGGACCTTCTCACAATGGCCTTGGGAGGCTCTTTCCTGCGTGCAGTGTGCCTGCAGCTAGAGCCCTGTTACATCTCTCAACCCTAACCCTAGCCGTAACCCTAACCCTAGCTGTAACCCTAACCCTAGCCCTAGTTAATTACCTGAGCCGGGCGCCTGTGTTCGCCGGCTGAGAAAGATGGCGGAGCAGCCATGTTAGGGCCTTCTCGCAATGGCCTTGGGAGGCTCTTTCCAGCGGCAGTGTGCCTGCAGCTGGAGCCCCTTTAGACCTCTCAACCCTAACCCTAGCCGTAACCCTAACCCTAGCCCTAGTTCATTACCTGAGCCGGGCGCCTGTGTTCGCCGGCTGAGAAAGATGGAGGAGAAGCCATGTTAGGGCCTCTTGCAAAGCCCTTGGGAGGCTCTTTCCAGCACCAGTTTGCCTGCAGCTGGAGAATCTTTAGATCTCTCAAACCTAACCCTAGCCCTAACACTAACCCTAGCCCTAGTTAATTACCTGAGCCGGGCGCCTGTGTTCGCCGGCTGAGAAAGATGGCGGAGCAGCCATGTTAGGGCCTTCTCGCAATGGCCTTGGGAGGCTCTTTCCAGCGGCAGTGTGCCAGCAGCTGGAGGCCATTTAGATCTCTCATCCCTAACCCTAGCCGTAACCCTAACCCTAGCCCTAGTTCATTACCTGAGCCGGGCGCCTGTGTTCGCCGGCTGAGAAAGATGGCGGAGCAGCCATGTTAGGGCCTTCTCGCAATGGCCTTGGGAGGCTCTTTCCTGCGGCAGTGTGCCTGCAGCTGGAGGCCCTTTAGATCTCTCAACCCTAACCCTAGCCGTAACCCTAACCCTAGCCCTAGTTCATTACCTGAGCCGGGCGCCTGTGTTCGCCGGCTGAGAAAGATGGCGGAGCAGCCATGTTAGGGCCTTCTCGCAATGGCCTTGGGAGGCTCTTTCCAGCGGCAGTGTGCCTGCAGATAGAGCCCCTTTAGATCTCTCATCCCTAAACCTAGCCGTAACCCTAACCCTAGCCGTAACCCTAACCCTAGCCCTAGTTCATTACCTGAGCCGGGCGCCTGTGTTCGCCGGCTGAGAAAGATGGCGGAGCAGCCATGTTAGGGCCTTCTCGCAATGGCCTTGGGAGGCTCTTTCCAGCGGCAGTGTGCCTGCAGCTGGAGGCCCTTTAGACCTCTCAACCCTAAGCCTAGCCGTAACCCTAACCCTAGCCCTAGTTCATTAATTGAGCCGGGCGCCTGTGTTCGCCGGCTGAGAAAGATGGCGGAGCAGCCATGTTAGGGCCTTCTCGCAATGGCCTTGGGAGGCTCTTTCCAATGGCAGTGTGCCTGCAGCTGAAGGCCCTTTAGATCTATCAACCCTAACCCTAGCCGTAACCCTAACCCTAGCCCTAGTTCATTACCTGAGCCGGGCGCCTGTGTTCGCCGGCTGAGAAAGATGGCGGAGCAGCCATGTTAGGGCCTTCTCGCAATGGCCTTGGGAGGCTCTTTCCAGCGGCAGTTTGCCTGCAGCTGGAGCCCCTTTAGATCTCTCAACCCTAACCCTTGCAGTAACACTAACCCTAGCCCTAGTTCATTACCTGAGCCGGGCGCCTGTGTTCACCGGCTGAGAAAGATGGCGGAGCAGCCATGTTAGGGCCTTCTCGCAATGGCCTTGGGAGGCTCTTTCCAGCGGCAGTGTGCCAGCAGCTGGAGGCCATTTAGATCTCTCATCCCTAACCCTAGCCGTAACCCTAACCCTAGCCCTAGTTCATTACCTGAGCCGGGCGCCTGTGTTCGCCGGCTGAGAAAGATGGCGGAGCAGCCATGTTAGGACCTTCTCACAATGGCCTTGGGAGGCTCTTTCCTGCGTGCAGTGTGCCTGCAGCTAGAGCCCCGTTACATCTCTCAACCCTAACCCTAGCCGTAACCCTAACCCTAGCCGTAACCCTAACCCTAGGTCTAATTCATTACCTGAGCCGGGCGCCTGTGTTCGCCGGCTGAGAAAGATGGCGGAGAAGCCATGTTAGGACCTTCTCACAATGGCCATTGGAGGCTCTTTCCAGCGGCAGTGTGCCTGCAGATAGAGCCCCTTTAGATCTCTCATCCCTAAACCTAGCCGTAACCCTAACCCTAGCCGTAACCCTAACCCTAGCCCTAGTTCATTACCTGAGCCGGGCGCCTGTGTTCGCCGGCTGAGAAAGAGGGCGGAGCAGCCATGTTAGGGCCTTCTCGCAATGGCCTTGGGAGGCTCTTTCAAGTGGCAGTGTGCCTGCAGCTGGAGGCCCTTTAGATCTCTCAACCCTAACCCTAGCCGTAACCCTAACCCTAGCCCTAGTTAATTACCTGAGCCGGGCGCCTGTGTTCGCCGGCTGAGAAAGATGGCGGAGCAGCCATGTTAGGGCCTTCTCGCAATGGCCTTGGGAGGCTCTTTCCAGCAGCAGTGTGCCTGCAGCTGGAGGCCCTTTAGATCTCTCAACCCTAACCCTAGCCGTAACCCTAACCCTAGCCCTAGTTCATTACCTGAGCCGGGCACCTGTGTTCGCCGGCTGAGAAAGATGGCGGAGCAGCCATGTTAGGGCCTTCTCGCAATGGCCTTGGGAGGCTCTTTCCAGCGGCAGTGTGCCTGCAGCTTGAGGCCCTTTAGACCTCTCAACCCTAAACCTAGCCATAACCCTAACCCTAGCCCTAGATAAATACCTGAGCAGGGCGCCTGTGTTCGCCGGCTGAGAAAGATGGCGGAGCAGCCATGTTAGGGCCTTCTCGCAAAGGCCTTGGGAGGCTCTTTCCAGTGGCAGTGTGCCTGCAGCTGGAGGCCCTTTAGACCTCTCATCCCTACCAGCGTAACCCTAACCCTAGCCGTAACCCTAACCCTAGCCGTAACCCTAACCCTAGCCCTAGTTAATTACCTGAGCCGGGCGCCTGTGTTCGCCGGCTGAGAAAGATGGCGGAGCAGCCATGTTAGGGCCTTCTCGCAATGGCCTTGGGAGGCTCTTTCCAGCGGCAGTGTGCCTGCAGCTGGAGGCCATTTAGATCTCTCATCCCTAACCCTAGCCGTAACCCTAACCCTAGCCCTAGTTCATTACCTGAGCCGGGCGCCTGTGTTCGCCGGCTGAGAAAGATGGCGGAGCAGCCATGTTAGGGCCTTCTCACAATGGCCTTGGGAGGCTCTTTCCTGCGTGCAGTGTGCCTGCAGATAGAGCCCCGTTACATCTCTCAACCCTAACCCTAGCCGTAACCCTAACCCTAGCCGTAACCCTAACCCTAGGTCTAATTCATTACCTGAGCCGGGCACCTGTGTTCACCGGCTGATAAAGATGGCGGAGAAGCCATGTTAGGACCTTCTCACAATGGCCATTGGAGGCTCTTTCCAGCGGCAGTGTGCCTGCAGCTAGAGCCCCTTTAGATCTCTCATCCCTAAACCTAGCCGTAACCCTAACCCTAGCCGTAACCCTAACCCTAGCCCTAGTTCATTACCTGAGCCGGGCGCCTGTGTTCGCCGGCTGAGAAAGATGGCGGAGCAGCCATGTTAGGGCCTTCTCGCAATGGTCTTGGGAGGCTCTTTCAAGTGGCAGTGTGCCTGCAGCTGTAGGCCCTTTAGATCTCTCAACCCTAACCCTAGCCGTAACCCTAACCCTAGCCCTAGTTCATTACCTTAGCTGGGCGCCTGTTTTTGCCGGCTGAGAAAGATGGCGGAGCAGCCATGTTAGGGCCTTCTCGCAATGGCCTTGGGAGGCTCTTTCCAGCAGCAGTGTGCCTGCAGCTGGAGGCCCTTTAGATCTCTCAACCCTAACCCTAGCCGTAACCCTAACCCTAGCCCTAGTTCATTACCTGAGCCGGGCGCCTGTGTTCGCCGGCTGAGAAAGATGGCGGAGCAGCCATGTTAGGGCCTTCTCGCAATGGCCTTGGGAGGCTCTTTCCAGCGGCAGTGTGCCTGCAGCTGGAGGCCCTTTAGATCTCTCAACCCTAACCCTAGCCGTAACCCTAACCCTAGCCCTAGTTAATTAATTGAGCCGGGCGCCTGTGTTCGCCGGCTGAGAAAGATGGCGGAGCAGCCATGTTAGGGCCTTCTCGCAATGGCCTTGGGAGGCTCTTTCCAATGGCAGTGTGCCTGCAGCTGAAGGCCCTTTAGATCTATCAACCCTAACCCTAGTCGTAACCCTAACCCTAGCCCTAGTTCATTACCTGAGCCGGGCGCCTGTGTTCGCCGGCTGAGAAAGATGGCGGAGCAGCCATGTTAGGGCCTTCTCGCAATGGCCTTGGGAGGCTCTTTCCAGCGGCAGTGTGCCTGCAGCTGGAGGCCATTTAGATCTCTCATCCCTAACCCTAGCCGTAACCCTAACCCTAGCCCTAGTTCATTACCTGAGCCGGGTGCCTGTGTTCGCCAGCTGAGAAAGATGGCGGAGCAGCCATGTTAGGACCTTCTCACAATGGCCTTGGGAGGCTCTTTCCTGCGTGCAGTGTGCCTGCAGATAGAGCCCCATTACATCTCTCAACCCTAACCCTAGCCGTAACCCTAACCCTAGCTGTAACCCTAAACCTAGCCCTAGCCGTAACCCTAACCCTAGCCGTAACCCTAACCCTAGGTCTAATTCATTACCTGAGCCGGGCACCTGTGTTCACCGGCTGAGAAAGATGGCGGAGAAGCCATGTTAGGACCTTCTCACAATGGCCATTGGAGGCTCTTTCCAGCGGCAGTGTGCCTGCAGCTAGAGCCCCTTTAGATCTCTCAACCCTAAACCTAGCCGTAACCCTAACCCTAGCCGTAACCCTAACCCTAGCCCTAGTTCATTACCTGAGCCGGGCGCCTGTGTTCGCCGGCTGAGAAAGAGGGCGGAGCAGCCATGTTAGGGCCTTCTCGCAATGGTCTTGGGAGGCTCTTTCAAGTGGCAGTGTGCCTAAAGCTGTAGGCCCTTTAGATCTCTCAACCCTCACCCTAGCCGTAACCCTAACCCTAGCCCTAGTTCATTACCTTAGCTGGGCGCCTGTTTTTGCCGGGTTAGAAAGAGGGCGGAGCAGCCATGTTAAGGCCTTCTCGCAATGGCCTTGGGAGGCTCTTTCCAGCGTCAGTGTGCCTGCAGATAGAGCCCCTTTAGATCTCTCATCCCTAAACCTAGCCGTAACCCTAACCCTAGCCGTAACCCTAACCCTAGCCCTAGTTCATTAATTGAGCCGGGCGCCTGTGTTCGCCGGCTGAGAAAGAGGGCGGAGCAGCCATGTTAGGGCCTTCTCGCAATGGCCTTGGGAGGCTCTTTCCAATGGCAGTGTGCCTGCAGCTGAAGGCCCTTTAGATCTATCAACCCTAACCCTAGCCGTAACCCTAACCCTAGCCCTAGTTCATTACCTGAGCCGGGCGCCTGTGTTCGCCGGCTGAGAAAGATGGCAGAGCAGCCATGTTAGGGCCTTCTCGCAATGGCCTTGGGAGGCTCTTTCCAGCGGCAGTGTGCCAGCAGCTGGAGGCCATTTAGATCTCTCATCCCTAACCCTAGCCGTAACCCTAACCCTAGCCCTAGTTCATTACCTGAGCCGGGGTGCCTGTGTTCGCCAGCTGAGAAAGATGGCGGAGCAGCCATGTTAGGACCTTCTCACAATGGCCTTGGGAGGCTCTTTCTGCGTGCAGTGTGCCTGCAGATAGAGCCCCGTTACATCTCTCAACCCTAACCCTAGCCGTAACCCTAACCCTAGCTGTAACCCTAACCCTAGCCCTAGTTCATTACCTGAGCCGGGCGCCTGTGTTCGCCGGCTGAGAAAGATGGCGGAGCAGCCATGTTAGGGCCTTCTCGCAATGGCCTTAGGGGGCTCTTTCCAGCAGCAGTGTGCCTGCAGCTGGAGGCCCTTT
The DNA here is from genome assembly GCF_008360975.1 of Lichenostomus cassidix. Taxonomy (NCBI): domain Eukaryota; kingdom Metazoa; phylum Chordata; class Aves; order Passeriformes; family Meliphagidae; genus Lichenostomus; species Lichenostomus cassidix. The sequence goes on from NW_028147472.1 coordinate 102,133, forward strand.
AGATCTATCAACCCTAACCCTAGCCGTAACCCTAACCCTAGCCCTAGTTCATTACCTGAGCCGGGCGCCTGTGTTCGCCGGCTGAGAAAGAGGGCGGAGCAGCCATGTTAGGGCCTTCTCGCAATGGTCTTGGGAGGCTCTTTCAAGTGGCAGTGTGCCTAAAGCTGTAGGCACTTTAGATCTCTCAACACTAACCCTAGCCGTAACCCTAACCCTAGCCCTAGTTCATTACCTTAGCTGGGCGCCTGTTTTTGCCGGCTGAGAAAGATGGCGGAGCAGCCATGTTAGGGCCTTCTCGCAATGGCCTTGGGAGGCTCTTTACAGCAGCAGTGTGCCTGCAGCTGGAGGCCCTTTAGATCTCTCAACCCTAACCCTAGCCGTAACCCTAACCCTAGCCGTAACCCTAACCCTAGCCCTAGTTCATTACCTGAGCCGGGCGCCTGTGTTCGCCGGCTGAGAAAGAGGGCGGAGCAGCCATGTTAGGGCCTTCTCGCAATGGCCTTGGGAGGCTCTTTCCAATGGCAGTGTGCCTGCAGGTGAAGGCCCTTTAGATCTATCAACCCTAACCCTAGCCGTAACCCTAACCCTAGCCCTAGTTCATTACCTGAGCCGGGCGCCTGTGTTCGCCGGCTGAGAAAGATGGCGGAGCAGCCATGTTAGGGCCTTCTCGCAATGGTCTTGGGAGGCTCTTTCAAGTGGCAGTGTGCCTAAAGCTGTAGGCCCTTTAGATCTCTCAACCCTAACCCTAGCCGTAACCCTAACCCTAGCCCTAGTTCATTACCTTAGCTGGGCGCCTGTTTTTGCCGGCTGAGAAAGATGGCGGAGCAGCCATGTTATGGCCTTCTCACAATGGCCTTGGGAGGCTCTTTCCAGCGTCAGTGTGCCTGCAGATAGAGCCCTGTTACATCTCTCATCCCTAAACCTAGCCGTAACCCTAACCCTAGCCGTAACCCTAACCCTAGCCCTAGTTCATTACCTGAGCCGGGCGCCTGTGTTCGCCGGCTGAGAAAGAGGGCGGAGCAGCCATGTTAGGGCCTTCTCGCAATGGCCTTGGGAGGCTCTTTCCCGCGGCAGTGTGCCAGCAGCTGGAGGCCATTTAGATCTCTCATCCCTAACCCTAGCTGTAACCCTAACCCTAGCCGTAACCCTAACCCTAGCCGTAACCCTAACCCTAGCCCTAGTTCATTACCTGAGCCGGGCGCCTGTGTTCGCCGGCTGAGAAAGATGGCGGAGCAGCCATGTTAGGACCGTCTCACAATGGCCTTGGGAGGCTCTTTCCTGCGTGCAGTGTGCCTGCAGCTAGAGCCCCGTTACATCTCTCAACCCTAACCCTAGCCGTAACCCTAACCCTAGCCGTAACCCTAACCCTAGGTCTAATTCATTACCTGAGCCGGGCACCTGTGTTCACCGGCTGATAAAGATGGCGGAGAAGCCATGTTAGGACCTTCTCGCAATGGCCATTGGAGGCTCTTTCCAGCGGCAGTGTGCCTGCAGCTAGAGCCCCTTTAGATCTCTCATCCCTAAACCTAGCCGTAACCCTAACCCTAGCCGTAACCCTAACCCTAGCCCTAGTTCATTACCTGAGCCGGGCGCCTGTGTTCGCCGGCTGAGAAAGAGGGCGGAGCAGCCATGTTAGGGCCTTCTCGCAATGGTCTTGGGAGGCTCTTTCAAGTGGCAGTGTGCCTGCAGCTGGAGGCCCTTTAGATCTCTCATCCCTAACCCTAGCCGTAACCCTAACCCTAGCCCTAGTTCATTACCTTAGCTGGGCGCCTGTTTTTGCCGGCTGAGAAAGATGGCGGAGCAGCCATGTTAGGGCCTTCTCGCAATGGCCTTAGGGGGCTCTTTCCAGCAGCAGTGTGCCTGCAGCTGGAGGCCCTTTAGACCTCTCAACCCTAACCCTAGCCGTAACCCTAACCCTAGCCCTAGTTCATTAATTTAGCCGGGCGCCTGTGTTCGCCGGCTGAGAAAGATGGCGGAGCAGCCATGTTAGGGCCTTCTCGCAATGGCCTTGGAAGGCTCTTTCCCACGGCAGTGTGCCTGCAGCTGGAGGCCCTTTAGATCTCTCAACCCTAACCCTAGCCGTAACCCTAACACTTGCCCTAGTTCATTACCTGAGCCGGGCGCCTGTGTTCGCCGGCTGAGAAAGATGGCGGAGCAGCCATGTTAGGGCCTTCTCGCAATGGCCTTGGGAGGCTCTTTCCAGCGGCAGTGTGCCTGCAGCTTGAGGCCCTTTAGACCTCTCAACCCTAAACCTAGCCATAACCCTAACCCTAGCCCTAGATAAATCCCTGAGCAGGGCGCCTGTGTTCGCCGGCTGAGAAAGATGGCGGAGCAGCCATGTTAGGACCTTCTCGCAATGGCCTTGGGAGGCTCTTTCCAGTGGCAGTGTGCCTGCAGATGGAGGCCATTAAGATCTCTCAACCCTAAACCTAGCCGTAAACCTAACCCTAGCCCTAGTTCATTAATTGAGGGCGTCTGTGTTCGCCGGCTGAGAAAGATGGCGGAGCAGCCATGTTAGGGCTGTAATGGCCTTGGGAGGCTCTTTCAATGGCAGTGTGCCTGCAGATGGAGGCCCTTGCTAACCCTAACCCTAGCCGTAACCCTAACCCTAGCCCTAGTTAATTACCTGAGCCGCGCCTGTGTTCGCCAGGCTGAGAAAGATGGCGGAGCAGCCATGTTAGGGCCTTCTCGCAATGGCCTTGGGAGGCTCTTTCCAGCGGCAGTGTGCCTGCAGCTGGAGGCCATTTAGATCTCTCATCCCTAACCCTAGCCGTAACCCTAACCCTAGCCCTAGTTCATTACCTGAGCCGGGTGCCTGTGTTCGCCAGCTGAGAAAGATGGCGGAGCAGCCATGTTAGGACCTTCTCACAATGGCCTTGGGAGGCTCTTTCCTGCGTGAAGTGTGCCTGCAGATAGAGCCCCGTTACATCTCCCAACCCTAACCCTAGCCGTAACCCTAACCCTAGCTGTAACCCTAACCCTAGCCCTAGTTCATTACCTGAGCCGGGCACCTGTGTTCGCCGGCTGAGAAAGATGGTGGAGCAGCCATGTTAGGGCCTTCTCGCAATGGCCTTAGGGGGCTCTTTCCAGCGGCAGTGTGCCTGCAGCTGGAGGCCCTTTAGATCTATCAACCCTAACCCTAGCCGTAACCCTAACCCTAGCCGTAACCCTAACCCTAGGTCTAATTCATTACCTGAGCCGGGCACCTGTGTTCACCGGCTGAGAAAGATGGCGGAGAAGCCATGTTAGGACCTTCTCACAATGGCCATTGGAGGCTCTTTCCAGCGGCAGTGTGACTGCAGCTAGAGCCCCTTTAGATCTCTCATCCCTAAACCTAGCCGTAACCCTAACCCTAGCCGTAACCCTAACCCTAGCCCTAGTTCATTACCTGAGCCGGGCGCCTGTGTTCGCCGGCTGAGAAAGAGGGCGGAGCAGCCATGTTAGGGCCTTCTCGCAATGGTCTTGGGAGGCTCTTTCAAGTGGCAGTGTGCCTAAAGCTGTAGGCCCTTTAGATCTCTCAACCCTCACCCTAGCCGTAACCCTAACCCTAGCCCTAGTTCATTACCTTAGCTGGGCGCCTGTTTTTGCCGGCTGAGAAAGAGGGCGGAGCAGCCATGTTAGGGCCTTCTCGCAATGGCCTTGGGAGGCTCTTTCCAGCGTCAGTGTGCCTGCAGATAGAGCCCCTTTAGATCTCTCATCCCTAAACCTAGACGTAACCCTAACCCTAGCCGTAACCCTAACCCTAGCCCTAGTTCATTACTTGAGCCGGGCGCCTGTGTTCGCCGGCTGAGAAAGAGGGCGGAGCAGCCATGTTAGGGCCTTCTCGCAATGGCCTTGGGAGGCTCTTTCCAATGGCAGTGTGCCTGCAGCTGAAGGCCCTTTAGATCTATCAACCCTAACCCTAGCCGTAACCCTAACCCTAGCCCTAGTTCATTACCTGAGCCGGGCGCCTGTGTTCGCCGGCTGAGAAAGATGGCAGAGCAGCCATGTTAGAGCCTTCTCGCAATGGCCTTCGGAGGCTCTTTCCAGCGGCAGTGTGCCTGCAGCTGGAGGCCATTTAGATCTCTCATCCCTAACCCTAGCCGTAACCCTAACCCTAGCCCTAGTTCATTACCTGAGCCGGGTGCCTGTGTTCGCCAGCTGAGAAAGATGGCGGAGCAGCCATGTTAGGACCTTCTCACAATGGCCTTGGGAGGCTCTTTTCTGCGTGCAGTGTGCCTGCAGATAGAGCCCCGTTACATCTCTCAACCCTAACCCCAGCCGTAACCCTAACCCTAGCTGTAACCCTAACCCTAGCCCTAGTTCATTACCTGAGCCGGGCGCCTGTGTTCGCCGGCTGAGAAAGATGGCGGAGCAGCCATGTTAGGGCCTTCTCGCAATGGCCTTAGGGGGCTCTTTCCAGCAGCAGTGTGCCAGCAGCTGGAGGCCATTTAGATCTCTCATCCCTAACCCTAGCTGTAACCCTAACCCTAGCCGTAACCCTAACCCTAGCCGTAACCCTAACCCTAGCCCTAGTTAATTACCTGAGCCGGGCGCCTGAGTTCGCCGGCTGAGAAAGATGGCGGAGCAGCCATGTTAGGGCCTTCTCGCAATGGCCTTGGAAGGCTCTTTCCCACGGCAGTGTGCCTGCAGCTGGAGGCCATTTAGATCTCTCAACCCTAACCCTAGCCGTAACCCTAACCCTAGCCCAAGTTCATTACCTGAGCCGGGCACCTGTGTTCGCCAGCTGAGAAAGATGGCGGAGCAGCCATGTTAGGGCCTTCTCGCAATGGCCTTAGGGGGCTCTTTCCAGCAGCAGTGTGCCTGCAGCTGGAGGCCCTTTAGACCTCTCAACCCTAACCCTAGCCGTAACCCTAACCCTAGCCCTAGTTCATTAATTGAGCCGGGCACCTGTGTTCGCCGGCTGAGAAAGATGGCGGAGCAGCCATGTTAGGGCCTTCTCACAATGGCCTTGGGAGGCTCTTTCCAGCGGCAGTGTGCCTGCAGCTTGAGGCCCTTTAGACCTCTCAACCCTAAACCTAGCCATAACCCTAACCCTAGCCCTAGATAAATACCTGAGCAGGGCGCCTGTGTTCGCCGGCTGAGAAAGATGGCGGAGCAGCCATGTTAGGGCCTTCTCGCAATGGCCTTGGGAGGCTCTTTCCAGTGGCAGTGTGCCTGCAGCTGGAGGCCCTTTAGACCTCTCAACCCTAACCCTAGCCGTAACCCTAACCCTAGCCCTAGTTCATTAATTTAGCCGGGCGCCTGTGTTCGCCGGCTGAGAAAGAGGGCGGAGCAGCCATGTTAGGGCCTTCTCGCAATGGCCTTGGGAGGCTCTTTCCAATGGCAGTGTGCCTGCACCTGAAGGCCCTTTAGATCTATCAACCCTAACCCTAGCCGTAACCCTAACCCTAGCCCTAGTTCATTACCTGAGCCGGGCGCCTGTGTTCGCCGGCTGAGAAAGATGGCAGAGCAGCCATGTTAGAGCCTTCTCGCAATGGCCTTCGGAGGCTCTTTCCAGCGGCAGTGTGCCTGCAGCTGGAGGCCATTTAGATCTCTCATCCCTAACCCTAGCCGTAACCCTAACCCTAGCCCTAGTTCATTACCTGAGCCGGGTGCCTGTGTTCGCCAGCTGAGAAAGATGGCGGAGCAGCCATGTTAGGACCTTCTCACAATGGCCTTGGGAGGCTCTTTTCTGCGTGCAGTGTGCCTGCAGATAGAGCCCCGTTACATCTCTCAACCCTAACCCCAGCCGTAACCCTAACCCTAGCTGTAACCCTAACCCTAGCCCTAGTTCATTACCTGAGCCGGGCGCCTGTGTTCGCCGGCTGAGAAAGATGGCGGAGCAGCCATGTTAGGGCCTTCTCGCAATGGCCTTAGGGGGCTCTTTCCAGCAGCAGTGTGCCAGCAGCTGGAGGCCATTTAGATCTCTCATCCCTAACCCTAGCTGTAACCCTAACCCTAGCCGTAACCCTAACCCTAGCCGTAACCCTAACCCTAGCCCTAGTTAATTACCTGAGCCGGGCGCCTGAGTTCGCCGGCTGAGAAAGATGGCGGAGCAGCCATGTTAGGGCCTTCTCGCAATGGCCTTGGAAGGCTCTTTCCCACGGCAGTGTGCCTGCAGCTGGAGGCCATTTAGATCTCTCAACCCTAACCCTAGCCGTAACCCTAACCCTAGCCCAAGTTCATTACCTGAGCCGGGCACCTGTGTTCGCCAGCTGAGAAAGATGGCGGAGCAGCCATGTTAGGGCCTTCTCGCAATGGCCTTAGGGGGCTCTTTCCAGCAGCAGTGTGCCTGCAGCTGGAGGCCCTTTAGACCTCTCAACCCTAACCCTAGCCGTAACCCTAACCCTAGCCCTAGTTCATTAATTGAGCCGGGCGCCTGTGTTCGCCGGCTGAGAAAGATGGCGGAGCAGCCATGTTAGGGCCTTCTCGCAATGGCCTTGGGAGGCTCTTTCCAGCGGCAGTGTGCCTGCAGCTTGAGGCCCTTTGGACCTCTCAACCCTAAACCTAGCCATAACCCTAACCCTAGCCCTAGATAAATACCTGAGCAGGGCGCCTGTGTTCGCCGGCTGAGAAAGATGGCGGAGCAGCCATGTTAGGGCCTTCTCGCAATGGCCTTGGGAGGCTCTTTCCAGTGGCAGTGTGCCTGCAGCTGGAGGCCCTTTAGACCTCTCAACCCTAACCCTAGCCGTAACCCTAAACCCTAGCCCTAGTTCATTAATTTAGCCGGGCGCCTGTGTTCGACGGCTGAGAAAGAGGGCGGAGCAGCCATGTTAGGGCCTTCTCGCAATGGCCTTGGGAGGCTCTTTCCAATGGCAGTGTGCCTGCAGCTGAAGGCCCTTTAGATCTATCAACCCTAACCCTAGCCGTAACCCTAACCCTAGCCCTAGTTAATTACCTGAGCCGGGCGCCTGTGTTCGCCGGCTGAGAAAGATGGCGGAGCAGCCATGTTAGGTCCTTCTCGCAATGGCCTTGGGAGGCTCTTTCCAGCGGCAGTGTGCCTGCAGATAGAGCCCTTTTAGATCTCTCATCCCTAAACCTAGCCGTAACCCTAACCCTAGCCGTAACCCTAACCCTAGCCCTAGTTCATTACCTGAGCCGGGCGCCTGTGTTCGCCGGCTGAGAACGAGGGCGGAGCAGCCATGTTAGGGCCTTCTCGCAATGGCCTTGGGAGGCTCTTTCCAGCGGCAGTGTGCCAGCAGCTGGAGGCCATTTAGATCTCTCATCCCTAACCCTAGCTGTAACCCTAACCCTAGCCGTAACCCTAACCCTAGCCGTAACCCTAACCCTAGCCCTAGTTAATTACCTGAGCCGGGCGCCTGAGTTCGCCGGCTGAGAAAGATGGCGGAGCAGCCATGTTAGGGCCTTCTCGCAATGGCCTTGGAAGGCTCTTTCCCACGGCAGTGTGCCTGCAGCTGGAGGCCCTTTAGATCTCTCATCCCTAACCCTAGCCGTAACCCTAACCCTAGCCCTAGTTCATTACCTGAGCCGGGCGCCTGTGTTCGCCGGCTGAGAAAGATGGCGGAGCAGCCATGTTAGGACCGTCTCACAATGGCCTTGGGAGGCTCTTTCCTGCGTGCAGTGTGCCTGCAGCTAGAGCCCCGTTACATCTCTCAACCCTAACCCTAGCCGTAACCCTAACCCTAGCCGTAACCCTAACCCTAGGTCTAATTCGTTACCTGAGCCGGGCACCTGTGTTCACCGGCTGATAAAGATGGCGGAGAAGCCATGTTAGGACCTTCTCACAATGGCCATTGGAGGCTCTTTCCAGCGGCAGTGTGCCTGCAGCTAGAGCCCCTTTAGATCTCTCATCCCTAAACCTAGCCGTAACCCTAACCCTAGCCCTAACCCTAACCCTAGCCCTAGTTCATTACCTGAGCCGGGCGCCTGTGTTCGCCGGCTGAGAAAGAGGGCGGAGCAGCCATGTTAGGGCCTTCTCGCAATGGTCTTGGGAGGCTCTTTCAAGAGGCAGTGTGCCTAAAGCTGTAGGCCCTTTAGATCTCTCAACCCTAACCCTAGCCGTAACCCTAACCCTAGCCCTAGTTCATTAATTGAGCCGGGCGCCTGTGTTCGCCGGCTGAGAAAGATGGCGGAGCAGCCATGTTAGGGCCTTCTCGCAATGGCCTTGGAAGGCTCTTTCCCACGGCAGTGTGCCTGCAGCTGGAGGCCCTTTAGATCTCTCAACCCTAACCCTAGCCGTAACCCTAACACTTGCCCTAGTTCATTACCTGAGCCGGGCGCCTGTGTTCGCCGGCTGAGAAAGATGGCGGAGCAGCCATGTTAGGGCCTTCTCGCAATGGCCTTGGGAGGCTCTTTCCAGCGGCAGTGTGCCTGCAGCTTGAGGCCCTTTAGACCTCTCAACCCTAAACCTAGCCATAACCCTAACCCTAGCCCTAGATAAATACCTGAGCAGGGCGCCTGTGTTCGCCGGCTGAGAAAGATGGCGGAGCAGCCATGTTAGGGCCTTCTCGCAATGGCCTTGGGAGGCTCTTTCCAGTGGCAGTGTGCCTGCAGCTGGAGGCCCTTTAGATCTATCAACCCTAACCCTAGCCGTAACCCTAACCCTAGCCGTAACCCTAACCCTAGCCCTAGTTCATTACCTGAGCCGGGCACCTGTGTTCACCGGCTGAGAAAGATGGCGGAGAAGCCATGTTAGGGCCTTCTCGCAATGGCCTTGGGAGGCTCTTTCCAGCGGCAGTGTGCCAGCAGCTGGAGGCCATTTAGATCTCTCATCCCTAACCCTAGCTGTAACCCTAAACCTAGCCGTAACCCTAACCCTAGCCCTAGTTCATTACCTGAGCCGGGCGCCTGTGTTCGCCGGCTGAGAAAGAGGGCGGAGCAGCCATGTTAGGGCCTTCTCGCAATGGCCTTGGGAGGCTCTTTCCAATGGCAGTGTGCCTGCAGGTGAAGGCCCTTTAGATCTATCAACCCTAACCCTAGCCGTAACCCTAACCCTAGCCCTAGTTCATTACCTGAGCCGGGCGCCTGTGTTCGCCGGCTGAGAAAGAGGGCGGAGCAGCCATGTTAGGGCCTTCTCGCAATGGTCTTGGGAGGCTCTTTCAAGTGGCAGTGTGCCTAAAGCTGTAGGCCCTTTAGATCTCTCAACCCTAACCCTAGCCGTAACCCTAACCCTAGCCCTAGTTCATTACCTTAGCTGGGCGCCTGTTTTTGCCGGCTGAGAAAGAGGGCGGAGCAGCCATGTTAGGGCCTTCTCGCAATGGCCTTGGGAGGCTCTTTCCAGCGTCAGTGTGCCTGCAGATAGAGCCCCTTTAGATCTCTCATCCCTAAACCTAGACGTAACCCTAACCCTAGCCGTAACCCTAACCCTAGCCCTAGTTCATTACTTGAGCCGGGCGCCTGTGTTCGCCGGCTGAGAAAGAGGGCGGAGCAGCCATGTTAGGGCCTTCTCGCAATGGCCTTGGGAGGCTCTTTCCAGCGGCAGTGTGCCAGCAGCTGGAGGCCATTTAGATCTCTCATCCCTAACCCTAGCCGTAACCCTAACCCTAGCCGTAACCCTAACCCTAGCCGTAACCCTAACCCTAGCCCTAGTTAATTACCTGAGCCGGGCGCCTGAGTTCGCCGGCTGAGAAAGATGGCGGAGCAGCCATGTTAGGGCCTTCTCGCAATGGCCTTGGAAGGCTCTTTCCCACGGCAGTGTGCCTGCAGCTGGAGGCCCTTTATATCTCTCAACCCTAACCCTAGCCGTAACCCTAACCCTAGCCCAAGTTCATTACCTGAGCCAGGCACCTGTGTTCGCCAGCTGAGAAAGATGGCGGAGCAGCCATGTTAGGGCCTTCTCGCAATGGCCTTGGGAGGCTCTTTCCAGCGGCAGTGTGCCCGCAGCTGGAGCCCCTTTAGACCTCTCAACCCTAACCCTTGCAGTAACACTAACCCTAGCCCTAGTTCATAACCTGAGCCGGGCGCCTGTGTTCACCGGCTGGGAAAGATGGCGGAGCAGCCATGTTAGGGCCTTTTCGCAATGGCCTTCGGAGGCTCTTTCCAGCGGCAGTGTGCCAGCAGCTGGAGGCCATTTATATCTCTCATCCCTAACCCTAGCCGTAACCCTAACCCTAGCCCTAGTTCATTACCTGAGCCGGGCGCCTGTGTTCGCCGGCTGAGAAAGATGGCGGAGCAGCCATGTTAGGACCTTCTCACAATGGCCTTGGGAGGCTCTTTCCTGCGTGCAGTGTGCCTGCAGATAGAGCCCCGTTACATCTCTCAACCCTAACCCTAGCCGTAACCCTAACCCTAGCTGTAACCCTAACCCTAGCCCTAGTT
>NW_028147472.1:112890-130651 GCF_008360975.1 Lichenostomus cassidix
CAGCTGGAGGCCATTTAGATCTCTCATCCCTAACCCTAGCTGTAACCCTAACCCTAGCCGTAACCCTAACCCTAGCCCTAGTTAATTACCTGAGCCGGGCGCCTGTGTTCGCCGGCTGAGAAAGATGGCGGAGCAGCCATGTTAGGGCCTTCTCGCAATGGCCTTGGAAGGCTCTTTCCCACGGCAGTGTGCCTGCAGCTGGAGGCCCTTTAGATCTCTCAACCCTAACCCTAGCCGTAACCCTAAACCTAGCCCTAGTTATTTACCTGAGCCGGGCGCCGGTGTTCGCCGGCTGAGAAAGAGGGCGGAGCAGCCATGTTAGGGCCTTCTCGCAATGGCCTTGGGAGGCTCTTTCCAGCGGCAGTGTGCCTGCAGATGGAGCCCCTTTAGATCTCTCAACCCTAACCCTATCCGTAACCCTAACCCTAGCCGTAACCCTAACCCTAGCCCTAGTTCATTACCTGAGCCGGGCGCCTGTGTTCGCCGGCTGAGAAAGAGGGCGGAGCAGCCATGTTAGGGCCTTCTCGCAATGGCCTTGGGAGGCTCTTTCACGCGGCAGTGTGCCTGCAGATGGAGGCCCTTTTAGATCTCTCAACCCTAACCCTAGCCGTAACCCTAACCCTAGCCCTAGTTCATTACCTGAGCCTGGCGCCCTTGTTCGCCGGCTGAGAAAGATGGCGGAGCAGCAATTTTAGGGCCATCTTGCAATGGCCTTGGGAGGCTCTTTCCAGCGGCAGTGTGCCAGCAGCTGGAGGCCATTTAGATCTCTCATCTCTAACCCTAGCCGTAACCCTAACCCTAGCCCTAGTTCATTACCTGAGCCGGGCACCTGTGTTCGCCAGCTGAGAAAGATGGCGGAGCAGCCATGTTAGGGCCTTCTCGCAATGGCCTTAGGGGGCTCTTTCCAGCAGCAGTGTGCCTGCAGCTGGAGGCCCTTTAGATCTATCAACCCTAACCCTAGCCGTAACCCTAACCCTAGCCCTTGTTATTTACCTGAGCCGGGCGCCGGTGTTCGCCGGCTGAGAAAGATAGCGGAGCAGCCATGTTAGGGCCTTCTCGCAATGGCCTTGGGAGGCTCTTTCCAGCGGCAGTGTGCCTGCAGCTGTAGGCCCTTTAGATCTCTCAACCCTAACCCTATCCGTAACCCTAACCCTAGCCGTAACCCTAACCCTAGCCCTAGTTCATTACCTGAGCTGGGCGCCTGTGTTCGCCGGCTGAGAAAGATGGCGGAGCAGCCATGTTAGGGCCTTCTCGCAATGGCCTTGGGAGGCTCTTTCCAGCGGCAGTGTGCCTGCAGCTGGAGGCCATTTAGATCTCTCATCCCTAACCCTAGCTGTAACCCTAACCCTAGCCGTAACCCTAACCCTAGGTCTAATTCATTACCTGAGCCGGGCACCTGTGTTCACCGGCTGAGAAAGATGGCGGAGAAGCCATGTTAGGACCTTCTCACAATGGCCATTGGAGGCTCTTTCCAGCGGCAGTGTGCCTGCAGCTAGAGCCCCTTTAGATCTCTCATCCCTAAACCTAGCCGTAACCCTAACCCTAGCCGTAACCCTAACCCTAGCCCTAGTTAATTACCTGAGCCGGGCGCCTGTGTTCGCCGGCTGAGAAAGAGGGCGGAGCAGCCATGTTAGGACCTTCTCGCAATGGTCATGGGAGGCTCTTTCAAGTGGCAGTGTGCCTAAAGCTGTAGGCCCTTTAGATCTCTCAACCCTAACCCTAGCCGTAACCCTAACCCTAGCCCTAGTTCATTACCTTAGCTGGGCGCCTGTTTTTGCCGGCTGAGAAAGATGGCGGAGCAGCCATGTTAGGGCCTTCTCGCAATGGCCTTGAGAGGCTCTGTCCAGCGGCAGTGTGCCAGCAGCTGGAGGCCATTTAGATCTCTCATCCCTAACCCTAGCTGTAACCTTAACCCTAGCCGTAACCCTAACCCTAGCCCAAGTTCATTACCTGAGCCGGGCACCTGTGTTCGCCAGCTGAGAAAGATGGCGGAGCAGCCATGTTAGGGCCTTCTCGCAATGGCCTTAGGGGGCTCTTTCCAGCAGCAGTGTGCCTGCAGCTGGAGGCCCTTTAGATCTATCAACCCTAACCCTAGCCGTAACCCTAACCCTAGCCCTAGTTATTTACCTGAGCCGGGCGCCGGTGTTCGCCGGCTGAGAAAGATGGCGGAGCAGCCATGTTAGGGCCTTCTCGCAATGGCCTTGGGAGGCTCTTTCCAGCGGCAGTGTGCCTGCAGATGGAGCCCCTTTAGATCTCTCAACCCTAACCCTATCCGTAACCCTAACCCTAGCCGTAACCCTAACCCTAGCCCTAGTTCATTACCTGAGCCGGGCGCCTGTGTTCGCCGGCTGAGAAAGAGGGCGGAGCAGCCATGTTAGGGCCTTCTCGCAATGGCCTTGGGAGGCTCTTTCCAGCGGCAGTGTGCCAGCAGCTGGAGGCCATTTGAATCTCTCATCGCTAACCCTAGCTGTAACCCTAACCCTAGCCGTAACCCTAACCCTAGCCCTAGTTAATTACCTGAGCCGGGCGCCTGTGTTCGCCGGCTGAGAAAGATGGCGGAGCAGCCATGTTAGGGCCTTCTCGCAATGGCCTTGGAAGGCTCTTTCCCACGGCAGTGTGCCTGCAGCTGGAGGCCCTTTAGATCTCTCAACCCTAACCCTAGCCGTAACCCTAACCCTAGCCCAAGTTCATTACCTGAGCCGGGCACCTGTGTTCGCCAGCTGAGAAAGATGGCGGAGCAGCCATGTTAGGGCCTTCTCGCAATGGTCTTGGGAGGCTCTTTCAAGTGGCAGTGTGCCAGCAGCTGTAGGCCCTTTAGATCTCTCAACCCTAACCCTAGCCGTAACCCTAACCCTAGCCCTAGTTCATTACCTTAGCTGGGCGCCTGTTTTTGCCGGCTGAGAAAGATGGTGGAGCAGCCATGTTAGGGCCTTCTCGCAATGGCCTTAGGGGGCTCTTTCCAGCAGCAGTGTGCCTGCAGATGGAGCCCCTTTAGATCTATCAACCCTAACCCTAGCCGTAACCCTAACCCTAGCCCTAGTTATTTACCTGAGCCGGGCGCCTGTGTTCGCCGGCTGAGAAAGATGGCGGAGCAGCCATGTTAGGGCCTTCTCGCAATGGCCTTGGGAGGCTCTTTCCAGCGGCAGTGTGCCTGCAGCTTGAGGCCCTTTAGACCTCTCAACCCTAAACCTAGCCAAAACCCTAACCCTAGCCCTAGTTCATTACCTGAGCCGGGCGCCTGTGTTCGCCGGCTGAGAAAGAGGGCGGAGCAGCCATGTTAGGGCCTTCTCGTAATGGTCTTGGGAGGCTCTTTCCAGCGGCAGTGTGCCTGCAGATGGAGCCCCTTTAGACCTCTAAACCCTAACCCTAGCCGTAACCCTAACCCTAGCCGTAACCCTAACACTAGCCCTAGTTAATTACCTGAGCCAGGCGCCTGTGTTCGCCAGCTGAGAAAGATGGCGGAGCAGCCATGTTAGGGCCTTCTCGCAATGGCCTTGGGAGGCTCTTTCCAGCGGCAGTGTGCCAGCAGCTGGAGGCCATTTAGATCTCTCATCCCTAACCCTAGCTGTAACCCTAACCCTAGCCGTAACCCTAACCCTAGCCCTAGTTAATTACCTGAGCCGGGCGCCTGTGTTCGCCGGCTGAGAAAGATGGCGGAGCAGCCATGTTAGGGCCTTCTCGCAATGGCCTTGGAAGGCTCTTTCCCACGACAGTGTGCCTGCAGCTGGAGGCCCTTTAGATCTCTCAACCCTAACCCTAGCCGTAACCCTAACCCTAGCCCAAGTTCATTACCTGAGCCGGGCACCTGTGTTCGCCAGCTGAGAAAGATGGCGGAGCAGCCATGTTAGGGCCTTCTCGCAATGGTCTTGGGAGGCTCTTTCAAGTGGCAGTGTGCCAGCAGCTGTAGGCCCTTTAGATCTCTCAACCCTAACCCTAGCCGTAACCCTAACCCTAGCCCTAGTTCATTACCTTAGCTGGGCGCCTGTTTTTGCCGGCTGAGAAAGATGGCGGAGCAGCCATGTTAGGGCCTTCTCGCAAGTGCCTTAGGGGGCTCTTTCCAGCAGCAGTGTGCCTGCAGCTGGAGGCCCTTTAGATCTATCAACCCTAACCCTAGCCGTAACCCTAACCCTAGCCCTAGATAAATACCTGAGCAGGGCGCCTGTGTTCGCTGGCTGAGAAAGATGGCGGAGCAGCCATGTTAGGGCCTTCTCGCAATGGTCTTGGGAGGCTCTTTCCAGCGGCAGTGTGCCTGCAGATGGAGCCCTTTAGACCTCTCAACCCTAACCCTAGCCGTAACCCTAACCCTAGCCGTAACCCTAACACTAGCCCTAGTTAATTACCTGAGCCAGGCGCCTGTGTTCGCCAGCTGAGAAAGATGGCGGAGCAGCCATGTTAGGGCCTTCTCGCAATGGCCTTGGGAGGCTCTTTCCAGCGGCAGTGTGCCTGCAGATAGAGGCCCTTTTAGATCTCTCAACCCTAACCCTAGCCGTAACCCTAACCCTAGCCCTAGTTCATTACCTGAGCCTGGCGCCCTTGTTCGCCGGCTGAGAAAGATGGCGGAGCAGCCATGTTAGGGCCTTCTCGCAATGGCCTTGGGAGGCTCTTTCCAGCGGCAGTGTGCCTGCAGATGGAGGCCCTTTAGACCTCTCAACCCTAACCCTAGCCGTAACCCTAAGCCTAGCTGTAACCCTAACCCTAGCTAAAGTTCATTACCTGAGCCGGGCGCCTGTGTTCGCCGGCTGAGAAAGATGGCGGAGCAGCCATGTTAGGGCCTTCTCGCAATGGCCTTGGGAGGCTCTTTCCAGCGGCAGTGTGCCTGCAGCTGGAGGCCCTTTAGACCTCTCAACCCTAACCCTAGCCGTAACCCTAACCCTAGCCCTAGTTCATTAATTGAGCCGGGCGCCTGTGTTCGCCGGCTGAGAAAGATGGCGGAGCAGCCATGTTAGGGCCTTCTCGCAATGGCCTTGGGAGGCTCTTTCCAGCGGCAGTGTGCCTGCAGCTTGAGGCCCTTTAGACCTCTCAACCCTAACCCTAGCCGTAACCCTAACCCTAGCCCTAGATAAATACCTGAGCAGGGCGCCTGTGTTCGCCGGCTGAGAAAGAGGGCGGAGCAGCCATGTTAGGACCTTCTCGCAATGGTCATGGGAGGCTCTTTCAAGTGGCAGTGTGCCTAAAGCTGTAGGCCCTTTAGATCTCTCAACCCTAACCCTAGCCGTAACCCTAACCCTAGCCCTAGTTCATTACCTTAGCTGGGCGCCTGTTTTTGCCGGCTGAGAAAGATGGCGGAGCAGCCATGTTAGGGCCTTCTCGCAATGGCCTTGAGAGGCTCTGTCCAGCGGCAGTGTGCCAGCAGCTGGAGGCCATTTAGATCTCTCATCCCTAACCCTAGCTGTAACCTTAACCCTCGCCGTAACCCTAACCCTAGCCCAAGTTCATTACCTGAGCCGGGCACCTGTGTTCGCCAGCTGAGAAAGATGGCGGAGCAGCCATGTTAGGGCCTTCTCGCAATGGCCTTAGGGGGCTCTTTCCAGCAGCAGTGTGCCTGCAGCTGGAGGCCCTTTAGATCTATCAACCCTAACCCTAGCCGTAACCCTAACCCTAGCCCTAGTTATTTACCTGAGCCGGGCGCCGGTGTTCGCCAGCTGAGAAAGATGGCGGAGCAGCCATGTTAGGGCCTTCTCGCAATGGCCTTGGGAGGCTCTTTCCAGCGGCAGTGTGCCTGCAGATGGAGCCCCTTTAGATCTCTCAACCCTAACCCTATCCGTAACCCTAACCCTAGCCGTAACCCTAACCCTAGCCCTAGTTCATTACCTGAGCCGGGCGCCTGTGTTCGCCGGCTGAGAAAGAGGGCGGAGCAGCCATGTTAGGGCCTTCTCGCAATGGCCTTGGGAGGCTCTTTCCAGCGGCAGTGTGCCAGCAGCTGGAGGCCATTTGAATCTCTCATCGCTAACCCTAGCTGTAACCCTAACCCTAGCCGTAACCCTAACCCTAGCCCTAGTTAATTACCTGAGCCGGGCGCCTGTGTTCGCCGGCTGAGAAAGATGGCGGAGCAGCCATGTTAGGGCCTTCTCGCAATGGCCTTGGAAGGCTCTTTCCCACGGCAGTGTGCCTGCAGCTGGAGGCCCTTTAGATCTCTCAACCCTAACCCTAGCCGTAACCCTAACCCTAGCCCAAGTTCATTACCTGAGCCGGGCACCTGTGTTCGCCAGCTGAGAAAGATGGCGGAGCAGCCATGTTAGGGCCTTCTCGCAATGGTCTTGGGAGGCTCTTTCAAGTGGCAGTGTGCCAGCAGCTGTAGGCCCTTTAGATCTCTCAACCCTAACCCTAGCCGTAACCCTAACCCTAGCCCTAGTTCATTACCTTAGCTGGGCGCCTGTTTTTGCCGGCTGAGAAAGATGGCGGAGCAGCCATGTTAGGGCCTTCTCGCAATGGCCTTAGGGGGCTCTTTCCAGCAGCAGTGTGCCTGCAGCTGGAGGCCCTTTAGATCTATCAACCCTAACCCTAGCCGTAACCCTAACCCTAGCCCTAGTTATTTACCTGAGCCGGGCGCCTGTGTTCGCCGGCTGAGAAAGATGGCGGAGCAGCCATGTTAGGGCCTTCTCGCAATGGCCTTGGGAGGCTCTTTCCAGCGGCAGTGTGCCTGCAGCTTGAGGCCCTTTAGACCTCTCAACCCTAAACCTAGCCAAAACCCTAACCCTAGCCCTAGTTCATTACCTGAGCCGGGCGCCTGTGTTCGCCGGCTGAGAAAGAGGGCGGAGCAGCCATGTTAGGGCCTTCTCGTAATGGTCTTGGGAGGCTCTTTCCAGCGGCAGTGTGCCTGCAGATGGAGCCCCTTTAGACCTCTAAACCCTAACCCTAGCCGTAACCCTAACCCTAGCCGTAACCCTAACACTAGCCCTAGTTAATTACCTGAGCCAGGCGCCTGTGTTCGCCAGCTGAGAAAGATGGCGGAGCAGCCATGTTAGGGCCTTCTCGCAATGGCCTTGGGAGGCTCTTTCCAGCGGCAGTGTGCCAGCAGCTGGAGGCCATTTAGATCTCTCATCCCTAACCCTAGCTGTAACCCTAACCCTAGCCGTAACCCTAACCCTAGCCCTAGTTAATTACCTGAGCCGGGCGCCTGTGTTCGCCGGCTGAGAAAGATGGCGGAGCAGCCATGTTAGGGCCTTCTCGCAATGGCCTTGGAAGGCTCTTTCCCACGACAGTGTGCCTGCAGCTGGAGGCCCTTTAGATCTCTCAACCCTAACCCTAGCCGTAACCCTAACCCTAGCCCAAGTTCATTACCTGAGCCGGGCACCTGTGTTCGCCAGCTGAGAAAGATGGCGGAGCAGCCATGTTAGGGCCTTCTCGCAATGGTCTTGGGAGGCTCTTTCAAGTGGCAGTGTGCCAGCAGCTGTAGGCCCTTTAGATCTCTCAACCCTAACCCTAGCCGTAACCCTAACCCTAGCCCTAGTTCATTACCTTAGCTGGGCGCCTGTTTTTGCCGGCTGAGAAAGATGGCGGAGCAGCCATGTTAGGGCCTTCTCGCAATGGCCTTAGGAGGCTCTTTCCAGCAGCAGTGTGCCTGCAGCTGGAGGCCCTTTAGATCTATCAACCCTAACCCTAGCCGTAACCCTAACCCTAGCCCTAGATAAATACCTGAGCAGGGCGCCTGTGTTCGCTGGCTGAGAAAGATGGCGGAGCAGCCATGTTAGGGCCTTCTCGCAATGGTCTTGGGAGGCTCTTTCCAGCGGCAGTGTGCCTGCAGATGGAGCCCTTTAGACCTCTCAACCCTAACCCTAGCCGTAACCCTAACCCTAGCCGTAACCCTAACACTAGCCCTAGTTAATTACCTGAGCCAGGCGCCTGTGTTCGCCAGCTGAGAAAGATGGCGGAGCAGCCATGTTAGGGCCTTCTCGCAATGGCCTTGGGAGGCTCTTTCCAGCGGCAGTGTGCCTGCAGATAGAGGCCCTTTTAGATCTCTCAACCCTAACCCTAGCCGTAACCCTAACCCTAGCCCTAGTTCATTACCTGAGCCTGGCGCCCTTGTTCGCCGGCTGAGAAAGATGGCGGAGCAGCCATGTTAGGGCCTTCTCGCAATGGCCTTGGGAGGCTCTTTCCAGCGGCAGTGTGCCTGCAGATGGAGGCCCTTTAGACCTCTCAACCCTAACCCTAGCCGTAACCCTAAGCCTAGCTGTAACCCTAACCCTAGCTAAAGTTCATTACCTGAGCCGGGCGCCTGTGTTCGCCGGCTGAGAAAGATGGCGGAGCAGCCATGTTAGGGCCTTCTCGCAATGGCCTTGGGAGGCTCTTTCCAGCGGCAGTGTGCCTGCAGCTGGAGGCCCTTTAGACCTCTCAACCCTAAGCCTAGCCGTAACCCTAACCCTAGCCCTAGTTCATTAATTGAGCCGGGCGTCTGTGTTCGCCGGCTGAGAAAGATGGCGGAGCAGCCATGTTAGGGCCTTCTCGCAATGGCCTTGGGAGGCTCTTTCCAGCGGCAGTGTGCCTGCAGATTGAGGCCCTTTAGACCTCTCAACCCTAAACCTAGCCAAAACCCTAACCCTAGCCCTAGATAAATACCTGAGCAGGGCGCCTGTGTTCGCTGGCTGAGAAAGATGGCGGAGCAGCCATGTTAGGGCCTTCTCGCAATGGTCTTGGGAGGCTCTTTCCAGCGGCAGTGTGCCTGCAGATGGAGCCCCTTTAGACCTCTAAACCCTAACCCTAGCCGTAACCCTAACCCTAGCCGTAACCCTAACACTAGCCCTAGTTAATTACCTGAGCCAGGCGCCTGTGTTCGCCAGCTGAGAAAGATGGCGGAGCAGCCATGTTAGGGCCTTCTCGCAATGGTCTTGGGAGGCTCTTTCAAGTGGCAGTGTGCCAGCAGCTGTAGGCCCTTTAGATCTCTCAACCCTAACCCTAGCCGTAACCCTAACCCTAGCCCTAGTTCATTACCTTAGCTGGGCGCCTGTTTTTGCCGGCTGAGAAAGATGGCGGAGCAGCCATGTTAGGGCCTTCTCGCAATGGCCTTGGGAGGCTCTTTCCAGCGGCAGTGTGCCTGCAGATAGAGGCCCTTTTAGATCTCTCAACCCTAACCCTAGCCGTAACCCTAACCCTAGCCCTAGTTCATTACCTGAGCCTGGCGCCCTTGTTCGCCGGCTGAGAAAGATGGCGGAGCAGCCATGTTAGGGCCTTCTTGCAATGGCCTTGGGAGGCTCTTTCCAGCGGCAGTGTGCCTGCAGATGGAGGCCCTTTAGACCTCTCAACCCTAACCCTAGCCGTAACACTAAGCCTAGCTGTAACCCTAACCCTAGCTAAAGTTCATTACCTGAGCCGGGCGCCTGTGTTCGCCGGCTGAGAAAGATGGCGGAGCAGCCATGTTAGGGCCTTCTCGCAATGGCCTTGGGAGGCTCCTTCCAGCGGCAGTGTGCCTGCAGCTGGAGGCCCTTTAGACCTCTCAACCCTAACCCTAGCCGTAACCCTAACCCTAGCCCTAGTTCATTAATTGAGCCGGGCGCCTGTGTTCGCCGGCTGAGAAAGATGGCGGAGCAGCCATGTTAGGGCCTTCTCGCAATGGCCTTGGGAGGCTCTTTCCAGCGGCAGTGTGCCTGCAGCTTGAGGCCCTTTAGACCTCTCAACCCTAAACCTAGCCAAAACCCTAACCCTAGCCCTAGATAAATACCTGAGCAGGGCGCCTGTGTTCGCTGGCTGAGAAAGATGGCGGAGCAGCCATGTTAGGGCCTTCTCGCAATGGTCTTGGGAGGCTCTTTCCAGCGGCAGTGTGCCTGCAGATGGAGCCCCTTTAGACCTCTAAACCCTAACCCTAGCCGTAACCCTAACCCTAGCCGTAACCCTAACACTAGCCCTAGTTAATTACCTGAGCCAGGCGCCTGTGTTCGCCAGCTGAGAAAGATGGCGGAGCAGCCATGTTAGGGCCTTCTCGCAATGGTCTTGGGAGGCTCTTTCAAGTGGCAGTGTGCCAGCAGCTGTAGGCCCTTTAGATCTCTCAACCCTAACCCTAGCCGTAACCCTAACCCTAGCCCTAGTTCATTACCTTAGCTGGGCGCCTGTTTTTGCCGGCTGAGAAAGATGGCGGAGCAGCCATGTTAGGGCCTTCTCGCAATGGCCTTAGGGGGCTCTTTCCAGCAGCAGTGTGCCTGCAGATGGAGCCCCTTTAGATCTATCAACCCTAACCCTAGCCGTAACCCTAACCCTAGCCCTAGTTATTTACCTGAGCCGGGCGCCTGTGTTCGCCGGCTGAGAAAGATGGCGGAGCAGCCATGTTAGGGCCTTCTCGCAATGGCCTTGGGAGGCTCTTTCCAGCGGCAGTGTGCCTGCAGCTTGAGGCCCTTTAGACCTCTCAACCCTAAACCTAGCCAAAACCCTAACCCTAGCCCTAGATAAATACCTGAGCAGGGCGCCTGTGTTCGCTGGCTGAGAAAGATGGCGGAGCAGCCATGTTAGGTCCTTCTCGTAATGGTCTTGGGAGGCTCTTTCCAGCGGCAGTGTGCCTGCAGATGGAGCCCCTTTAGACCTCTAAACCCTAACCCTAGCCGTAACCCTAACCCTAGCCGTAACCCTAACACTAGCCCTAGTTAATTACCTGAGCCAGGCGCCTGTGTTCGCCAGCTGAGAAAGATGGCGGAGCAGCCATGTTAGGGCCTTCTCGCAATGGCCTTGGGAGGCTCTTTCCAGCGGCAGTGTGCCTGCAGATGGAGCCCCTTTAGATCTCTCAACCCTAGCCCTATCCGTAACCCTAACCCTAGCCGTAACCCTAACCCTAGCCCTAGTTCATTACCTGAGCCGGGCGCCTGTGTTCGCCGGCTGAGAAAGAGGGCGGAGCAGCCATGTTAGGGCCTTCTCGCAATGGCCTTGGGAGGCTCTTTCCAGCGGCAGTGTGCCAGCAGCTGGAGGCCATTTAGATCTCTCAACCCTAACCCTAGCCGTAACCCTAACCCTAGCCCTAGTTAATTACCTGAGCCGGGCGCCTGTGTTCGCCGGCTGAGAAAGATGGCGGAGCAGCCATGTTAGGGCCTTCTCGCAATGGCCTTGGAAGGCTCTTTCCAGCGGCAGTGTGCCTGCAGCTGGAGGCCCTTTAGATCTCTCAACCCTAACCCTAGCCGTAACCCTAACCCTAGCCCAAGTTCATTACCTGAGCCGGGCGCCTGTGTTCGCCAGCTGAGAAAGATGGCGGAGCAGCCATGTTAGGGCCTTCTCGCAATGGTCTTGGGAGGCTCTTTCAAGTGGCAGTGTGCCAGCAGCTGTAGGCCCTTTAGATCTCTCAACCCTAACCCTAGCCGTAACCCTAACCCTAGCCCTAGTTCATTACCTTAGCTGGGCGCCTGTTTTTGCCGGCTGAGAAAGATGGCGGAGCAGCCATGTTAGGGCCTTCTCGCAAGTGCCTTAGGGGGCTCTTTCCAGCAGCAGTGTGCCTGCAGCTGGAGGCCCTTTAGATCTATCAACCCTAACCCTAGCCGTAACCCTAACCCTAGCCCTAGATAAATACCTGAGCAGGGCGCCTGTGTTCGCTGGCTGAGAAAGATGGCGGAGCAGCCATGTTAGGGCCTTCTCGCAATGGCCTTGGGAGGCTCTTTCCAGCGGCAGTGTGCCTGCAGATGGAGCCCTTTAGACCTCTAAACCCTAACCCTAGCCGTAACCCTAACCCTAGCCGTAACCCTAACACTAGCCCTAGTTAATTACCTGAGCCAGGCGCCTGTGTTCGCCAGCTGAGAAAGATGGCGGAGCAGCCATGTTAGGGCCTTCTCGCAATGGCCTTGGGAGGCTCTTTCCAGCGGCAGTGTGCCTGCAGATGGAGGCCCTTTTAGATCTCTCAACCCTAACCCTAGCCGTAACCCTAACCCTAGCCCTAGTTCATTACCTGAGCCTGGCGCCCTTGTTCGCCGGCTGAGAAAGATGGCGGAGCAGCCATGTTAGGGCCTTCTCGCAATGGCCTTGGGAGGCTCTTTCCAGCGGCAGTGTGCCTGCAGATGGAGGCCCTTTAGACCTCTCAACCCTAACCCTAGCCGTAACCCTAAGCCTAGCCCTAGTTCATTACCTGAGCCGGGCGCCTGTGTTCGCCGGCTGAGAAAGATGGCGGAGCAGCCATGTTAGGGCCTTCTCGCAATGGCCTTGGGAGGCTCTTTCCAGCGGCAGTGTGCCTGCAGCTGGAGGCCCTTTAGACCTCTCAACCCTAACCCTAGCCGTAACCCTAACCCTAGCCCTAGTTCATTAATTGAGCCGGGCGCCTGTGTTCGCCGGCTGAGAAAGATGGCGGAGCAGCCATGTTAGGGCCTTCTCGCAATGGCCTTAGGGGGCTCTTTCCAGCGGCAGTGTGCCTGCAGCTTGAGGCCCTTTGGACTTCTCAACCCTAAACCTAGCCATAACCCTAACCCTAGCCCTAGATAAATACCTGAGCAGGGCGCCTGTGTTCGCCGGCTGAGAAAGATGGCGGAGCAGCCATGTTAGGGCCTTCTCGCAATGGCCTTGGGAGGCTCTTTCCAGCGGCAGTGTGCCTGCAGATGGAGCCCCTTTAGACCTCTCAACCCTAACCCTAGCCGTAACCCTAACCCTAGCCGTAACCCTAACACTAGCCCTAGTTAATTACCTGAGCCAGGCGCCTGTGTTCGCCAGCTGAGAAAGATGGCGGAGCAGCCATGTTAGGGCCTTCTCGCAATGGCCTTGGGAGGCTCTTTCCAGCGGCAGTGTGCCTGCAGATGGAGCCCCTTTAGATCTCTCAACCCTAGCCCTATCCGTAACCCTAACCCTAGCCGTAACCCTAACCCTAGCCCTAGTTCATTACCTGAGCCGGGCGCCTGTGTTCGCCGGCTGAGAAAGAGGGCGGAGCAGCCATGTTAGGGCCTTCTCGCAATGGCCTTGGGAGGCTCTTTCCAGCGGCAGTGTGCCAGCAGCTGGAGGCCATTTAGATCTCTCATCCCTAACCCTAGCTGTAACCCTAACCCTAGCCGTAACCCTAACCCTAGCCCTAGTTAATTACCTGAGCCGGGCGCCTGTGTTCGCCTGCTGAGAAAGATGGCGGAGCAGCCATGTTAGGGCCTTCTCGCAATGGCCTTGGAAGGCTCTTTCCCACGACAGTGTGCCTGCAGCTGGAGGCCCTTTAGATCTCTCAACCCTAACCCTAGCCGTAACCCTAACCCTAGCCCAAGTTCATTACCTGAGCCGGGCGCCTGTGTTCGCCAGCTGAGAAAGATGGCGGAGCAGCCATGTTAGGGCCTTCTCGCAATGGTCTTGGGAGGCTCTTTCAAGTGGCAGTGTGCCAGCAGCTGTAGGCCCTTTAGATCTCTCAACCCTAACCCTAGCCGTAACCCTAACCCTAGCCCTAGTTCATTACCTTAGCTGGGCGCCTGTTTTTGCCGGCTGAGAAAGATGGCGGAGCAGCCATGTTAGGGCCTTCTCGCAAGTGCCTTAGGGGGCTCTTTCCAGCAGCAGTGTGCCTGCAGCTGGAGGCCCTTTAGATCTATCAACCCTAACCCTAGCCGTAACCCTAACCCTAGCCCTAGATAAATACCTGAGCAGGGCGCCTGTGTTCGCTGGCTGAGAAAGATGGCGGAGCAGCCATGTTAGGGCCTTCTCGCAATGGTCTTGGGAGGCTCTTTCCAGCGGCAGTGTGCCTGCAGATGGAGCCCTTTAGACCTCTAAACCCTAACCCTAGCCGTAACCCTAACCCTAGCCGTAACCCTAACACTAGCCCTAGTTAATTACCTGAGCCAGGCGCCTGTGTTCGCCAGCTGAGAAAGATGGCGGAGCAGCCATGTTAGAGCCTTCTCGCAATGGCCTTGGGAGGCTCTTTCCAGCGGCAGTGTGCCTGCAGCTGTAGGCCCTTTTAGATCTCTCAACCCTAACCCTAGCCGTAACCCTAACCCTAGCCCTAGTTCATTACCTGAGCCTGGCGCCCTTGTTCGCCGGCTGAGAAAGATGGCGGAGCAGCCATGTTAGGGCCTTCTCGCAATGGCCTTGGGAGGCTCTTTCCAGCGGCAGTGTGCCTGCAGATGGAGGCCCTTTAGACCTCTCAACCCTAACCCTAGCCGTAACACTAAGCCTAGCTGTAACCCTAACCCTAGCTAAAGTTCATTACCTGAGCCGGGCGCCTGTGTTCGCCGGCTGAGAAAGATGGCGGAGCAGCCATGTTAGGGCCTTCTCGCAATGGCCTTGGGAGGCTCTTTCCAGCGGCAGTGTGCCTGCAGCTGGAGGCCCTTTAGACCTCTCAACCCTAACCCTAGCCGTAACCCTAAACCTAGCCCTAGTTCATTAATTGAGCCGGGCGCCTGTGTTCGCCGGCTGAGAAAGAGGGCGGAGCAGCCATGTTAGGGCCTTCTCGCAATGGCCTTGGGAGGCTCTTTCCAATGGCAGTGTGCCTGCAGCTGAAGGCCCTTTAGATCTATCAACCCTAACCCTAGCCGTAACCCTAACCCTAGCCCTAGTTCATTACCTGAGCCGGGCGCCTGTGTTCGCCGGCTGAGAAAGATGGCGGAGCAGCGATGTTAGGGCCTTCTCGCAATGTCCTTCGGAGGCTCTTTCCAGCGGCAGTGTGCCAGCAGCTGGAGGCCATTTAGATCTCTCATCCCTAACCATAGCCGTAACCCTAACCCTAGCCCTAGTTCATTACCTGAGCCGGGCGCCTGTGTTCGCCAGCTGAGAAAGATGGCGGAGCAGCCATGTTAGGACCTTCTCACAATGGCCTTGGGAGGCTCTTTCCTGCGTGCATTGTGCCTGCAGATAGAGCCCCGTTACATCTCTCAACCCTAACCCTAGCCGTAACCCTAACCCTAGCTGTAACCCTAACCCTAGCCCTAGTTCATTACCTGAGCCGGGCACCTGTGTTCGCCGGCTGAGAAAGATGGCGGAGCAGCCATGTTAGGGCCTTCTCGCAATGGCCTTGGGAGGCTCTGTCCAGCGGCAGTGTGCCAGCAGCTGGAGGCCATTTAGATCTCTCATCCCTAACCCTAGCTGTAACCCTAACCCTAGCCGTAACCCTAACCCTAGCCCAAGTTCATTACCTGAGCCGGGCACCTGTGTTCGCCAGCTGAGAAAGATGGCGGAGCAGCCATGTTAGGCCTTCTCGCAATGGCCTTAGGGGGCTCTTTCCAGCAGCAGTGTGCCTGCAGCTGGAGGCCCTTTAGATCTATCAACCCTAACCCTAGCCGTAACCCTAACCCTAGCCCTTGTTATTTACCTGAGCCGGGCGCCGGTGTTCGCCGGCTGAGAAAGATAGCGGAGCAGCCATGTTAGGGCCTTCTCGCAATGGCCTTGGGAGGCTCTTTCCAGCGGCAGTGTGCCTGCAGATGGAGCCCCTTTAGATCTCTCAACCCTAACCCTAGCTGTAACCCTAACCCTAGCCGTAACCCTAACCCTAGCCCTAGTTAATTACCTGAGCCGGGCGCCTGTGTTCGCCGGCTGAGAAAGATGGCGGAGCAGCCATGTTAGGGCCTTCTCGCAATGGCCTTGGAAGGCTCTTTCCCACGGCAGTGTGCCTGCAGCTGGAGGCCCTTTAGATCTCTCAACCCTAACCCTAGCCGTAACCCTAACCCTAGCCCAAGTTCATTACCTGAGCCGGGCACCTGTGTTCGCCGGCTGAGACAGGTGGCGGAGCAGCCATGTTAGGGCCTTCTCGCAATGGCCTTGGGAGGCTCTTTCCAGCGGCAGTGTGCCTGCAGATAGAGGCCCTTTTAGATCTCTCAACCCTAACCCTAGCCGTAACCCTAACCCTAGCCCTAGTTCATTACCTGAGCCTGGCGCCCTTGTTCGCCGGCTGAGAAAGATGGCGGAGCAGCCATGTTAGGGCCTTCTTGCAATGGCCTTGGGAGGCTCTTTCCAGCGGCAGTGTGCCTGCAGATGGAGGCCCTTTAGACCTCTCAACCCTAACCCTAGCCGTAACACTAAGCCTAGCTGTAACCCTAACCCTAGCTAAAGTTCATTACCTGAGCCGGGCGCCTGTGTTCGCCGGCTGAGAAAGATGGCGGAGCAGCCATGTTAGGGCCTTCTCGCAATGGCCTTGGGAGGCTCTTTCCAGCGGCAGTGTGCCTGCATCTGGAGGCCCTTTAGACCTCTCAACCCTAACCCTAGCCGTAACCCTAACCCTAGCCCTAGTTCATTACCTGAGCCGGGCGCCTGTGTTCGCCGGCTGAGAAAGAGGGCGGAGCAGCCATGTTAGGGCCTTCTCGCAATGGCCTTGGGAGGCTCTTTCCAATGGCAGTGTGCCTGCAGCTGAAGGCCCTTTAGATCTATCAACCCTAACCCTAGCCGTAAACATAACCCTAGCCCTAGTTCATTACCTGAGCCGGGCGCCTGTGTTCGCCGGCTGAGAAAGATGGCGGAGCAGCCATGTTAGGGTCTTCTCGCAATGGCCTTGGGAGGCTCTTTCCAGCGGCAGTTTGCCTGCAGCTGGAGCCCCTTTAGACCTCTCAACCCTAACCCTTGCAGTAACACTAACCCTAGCCCAAGTTAATTACCTGAGCCGGGCGCCTGTGTTCGCCGGCTGAGAAAGATGGCGGAGCAGCCATGTTAGGGCCTTCTCGCAATGGCCTTCGGAGGCTCTTTCCAGCGGCAGTGTGCCAGCACCTGGAGGCCATTTAGATCTCTCATCCCTAACCCTAGCCGTAACCCTAACCCTAGCCCTAGTTCATTACCTGAGCCGGGCGCCTGTGTTCGCCGGCTGAGAAAGATGGCGGAGCAGCCATGTTAGGACCTTCTCACAATGGCCTTGGGAGGCTCTTTCCTGCGTGCAGTGTGCCTGCAGATAGAGCCCTGTTACATCTCTCAACCCTAACCCTAGCCGTAACCCTAACCCTAGCCGTAACCCTAACCCTAGCCCTAGTTCATTACCTGAGCCGGGCGCCTGTGTTCGCCGGCTGAGATAGATGGCGGAGCAGCCATGTTAGGGCCTTCTCGCAATGGCCTTGGGAGGCTCTTTCCAGCGGCAGTGTGCCAGCAGATGGAGGCCATTTAGATCTCTCATCCCTAACCCTAGCTGTAACCCTAACCCTAGCCGTAACCCTAACCCTAGCCCTAGTTAATTACCTGAGCCGGGCGCCTGTGTTCGCCGGCTGAGAAAGATGGCGGAGCAGCCATGTTAGGGCCTTCTCGCAATGGCCTTGGAAGGCTCTTTCCCACGGCAGTGTGCCTGCAGCTGGAGGCCCTTTAGATCTCTCAACCCTAACCCTAGCCGTAACCCTAAACCTAGCCCAAGTTCATTACCTGAGCCGGGCACCTGTGTTCGCCTGCTGAGAAAGATGGCGGAGCAGCCATGTTAGGGCCTTCTCGCAATGGCCTTAGGGGGCTCTTTCCAGCAGCAGTGTGCCTGCAGCTGGAGGCCCTTTAGATCTATCAACCCTAACCCTAGCCGTAACCCTAACCCTAGCCCTAGTTATTTACCTGAGCCGGGCGCCGGTGTTCGCCGGCTGAGAAAGATAGCGGAGCAGCCATGTTAGTGCCTTCTCGCAATGGCCTTGGGAGGCTCTTTCCAGCGGCAGTGTGCCTGCAGATGGAGCCCCTTTAGATCTCTCAACCCTAACCCTATCCGTAACCCTAACCCTAGCCGTAACCCTAACCCTAGCCCTAGTTCATTACCTGAGCCGGGCGCCTGTGTTCGCCGGCTGAGAAAGTGGGCGGAGCAGCCATGTTAGGGCCTTCTCGCAATGGCCTTGGGAGGCTCTTTCACGCGGCAGTTTGCCTGCAGCAGGAGCCCCTTTAGACCTCTCAACCCTAACCCTTGCAGTAACACTAACCCTAGCCCAAGTTAATTACCTGAGCCGGGCGCCTGTGTTCGCCGGCT
>NW_028147472.1:131151-146902 GCF_008360975.1 Lichenostomus cassidix
CTAGGGTTAGGGTTACGGCTAGGTTTAGGGATGAGAGATCTAAATGGGCTCTAGCTGCTGGCACACTGCCGCTGGAAAGAGCCTCCAATGGCCATTGTGAGAAGGCCCTAACATGGCTGCTCCGCCATCTTTCTCAGCCGGCGAACACGGGCGCCCGGCTCAGGTAATGAATTAGCTAGGGTTAGGGTTACGGCTAGGGTTAGGGTTACGGCTAGGGTTAGGGTTGAGAGATCTAAAGGGCCTCCAGCTGCAGGCACACTGCCGCTGGAAAGAGCCTCCAAAGGCCATTGCGAGAAGGCCCTAACATGGCTGCTCCGCCATCTTTCTCAGCCGGCGAACACAGGTGCCCGGCTCAGGTAATGAACTAGGGCTAGGGTTAGGGTTACGGCTAGGGTTAGGGTTACGGCTAGGGTTAGGGTTGAGAGATGTAACGGGGCTCTATCTGCAGGCACACTGCACGCAGGAAAGAGCCTCCCAAGGCCATTGTGAGAAGGTCCTAACATGGCTGCTCCGCCATCTTTCTCAGCCGGCGAACACAGGCGCCCGGCTCAGGTAATGAACTAGGGCTAGGGTTAGGGTTACGGCTAGGGTTAGGGATGAGAGATATAAATGGCCTCCAGCTGCTGGCACACTGCCGCTGGAAAGAGCCTCCGAAGGCCATTGCGAAAAGGCCCTAACATGGCTGCTCCGCCATCTTTCCCAGCCGGTGAACACAGGCGCCCGGCTCAGGTAATGAACTAGGGCTAGGGTTAGTGTTACTGCAAGGGTTAGGGTTGAGAGGTCTAAAGGGGCTCCAGCTGCAGGCACACTGCCGCTGGAAAGAGCCTCCCAAGGCCATTGCGAGAAGGCCCTAACATGGCTGCTCCGCCATCTTTCTCAGCTGGCGAACACAGGCGCCTGGCTCAGGTAATTAACTTGGGCTAGGGTTAGGGTTACGGCTAGGGTTAGGGTTGAGAGATCTAAAGGGCCTCCAGCTGCAGGCACACTGCCGTGGGAAAGAGCCTTCCAAGGCCATTGCGAGAAGGCCCTAACATGGCTGCTCCGCCATCTTTCTCAGCCGGCGAACTCAGGCGCCCGGCTCAGGTAATTAACTAGGGCTAGGGTTAGGGTTACGGCTAGGGTTAGGGTTACGGCTAGGGTTAGGGTTACGGCTAGGGTTAGGGATGAGAGATCTAAATGGCCTCCAGCTGCTGGCACACTGCCGCTGGAAAGAGCCTCCCAAGGCCATTGCGAGAAGGCCCTAACATGGCTGCTCCGCCCTCTTTCTCAGCGGGCAAAAACAGGCGCCCAGCTAAGGTAATGAACTACGGCTAGGGTTAGGGTTACGGCTAGGGTTAGGGTTGAGAGATCTAAAGGGCCTACAGCTTTAGGCACACTGCCACTTGAAAGAGCCTCCCAAGACCATTGCGAGAAGGCCCTAACATGGCTGCTCCGCCCTCTTTCTCAGCCGGCGAACACAGGCGCCCGGCTCAGGTAATGAACTAGGGCTAGGGTTAGGGTTACGGCTAGGGTTAGGGTTACAGCTAGGGTTAGGGATGAGAGATCTAAATGGCCTCCAGCTGCTGGCACACTGCCGCTGGAAAGAGCCTCCCAAGGCCATTGCGAGAAGGCCCTAACATGGCTGCTCCGCCCTCTTTCTCAGCCGGCGAACACAGGCGCCCGGCTCAGGTAATGAACTAGGGCTAGGGTTAGGGTTACGGATAGGGCTAGGGTTGAGAGATCTAAAGGGCCTCCAGCTGCAGGCACACTGCTGCTGGAAAGAGCCTCCCAAGGCCATTGCGAGAAGGCCCTAACATGGCTGCTCCGCCATCTTTCTCAGCCGGCAAAAACAGGCGCCCAGCTAAGGTAATGAACTAGGGCTAGGGTTAGGGTTACGGCTAGGGTTAGGGTTGATAGATCTAAAGGGCCTACAGCTGCAGGCACACTGCCACTTGAAAGAGCCTCCCAAGACCATTGCGAGAAGGCCCTAACATGGCTGCTCCGCCATCTTTCTCAGCCGGCGAACACAGGCGCCCGGCTCAGGTAATGAACTAGGGCTAGGGTTAGGGTTACAGCTAGGGTTAGGGTTACGGCTAGGGTTAGGGTTGGGAGATGTAACGGGGCTCTATCTGCAGGCACACTTCACGCAGGAAAGAGCCTCCCAAGGCCATTGTGAGAAGGTCCTAACATGGCTGCTCCGCCATCTTTCTCAGCTGGCGAACACAGGCGCCCGGCTCAGGTAATGAACTAGGGCTAGGGTTAGGGTTACGGCTAGCGTTAGGGATGAGAGATCTAAATGGCCTCCAGCTGCTGGCACACTGCCGCTGGAAAGAGCCTCCCAAGGCCATTGCGAGAAGGCCCTAACATGGCTGCTCCGCCATCTTTCTCAGCCGGCGAACACAGGCGCCCGGCTCAGGTAATGAACTAGGGCTAGGGTTAGGGTTACGGCTAGGGTTAGGGTTGATAGATCTAAAGGGCCTTCAGCTGCAGGCACACTGCCATTGGAAAGAGCCTCCCAAGGCCATTGCGAGAAGGCCCTAACATGGCTGCTCCGCCCTCTTTCTCAGCCGGCGAACACAGGCGCCCGGCTCAATTAATGAACTAGGGCTAGGGTTAGGGTTACGGCTAGGGTTAGGGTTGAGAGGTCTAAGGGGCCTCCAGCTGCAGGCACACTGCCGCTGGAAAGAGCCTCCCAAGGCCATTGCGAGAAGGCCCTAACATGGCTGCTCCGCCATCTTTCTCAGCCGGCGAACACAGGCGCCCGGCTCAGGTATTTATCTAGGGCTAGGGTTAGGGTTATGGCTAGGTTTAGGGTTGAGAGGTCTAAAGGGCCTCAAGCTGCAGGCACACTGCCGCTGGAAAGAGCCTCCCAAGGCCATTGCGAGAAGGCCCTAACATGGCTGCTCCGCCATCTTTCTCAGCTGGCGAACACAGGCGCCCGGGTCAGGTAATGAACTAGGGCTAGGGTTAGGGTTACGGCTAGGGTTAGAGATGAGAGATCTAAATGGCCTCCAGCTGCTGGCACACTGCCGCTGGAAAGAGCCTCCCAAGGCCATTGCAAGAAGGCCCTAACATGGCTGCTCCGCCCTCTTTCTCAGCCGGCGAACACAGGCGCCCGGCTCAGGTAATGAACTAGGGCTAGGGTTAGGGTTACGGCTAGGGTTAGGGTTACGGCTAGGTTTAGGGATGAGAGATCTAAAGGGGCTCTATCTGCAGGCACACTGCCGCTGGAAAGAGCCTCCCAAGGCCATTGTGAGAAGGTCCTAACATGGCTTCTCCGCCATCTTTCTCAGCCGGTGAACACAGGTGCCCGGCTCAGGTAATGAATTAGACCTAGGGTTAGGGTTACGGCTAGGGTTAGGGTTACGGATAGGGTTAGGGTTGAGAGATCTAAAGGGGCTCCATCTGCAGGCACACTGCCGCTGGAAAGAGCCTCCCAAGGCCATTGCGAGAAGGCCCTAACATGGCTGCTCCGCTATCTTTCTCAGCCGGCGAACACCGGCGCCCGGCTCAGGTAAATAACTAGGGCTAGGTTTAGGGTTACGGCTAGGGTTAGGGTTGAGAGATCTAAAGGGCCTCCAGCTGCAGGCACACTGCTGCTGGAAAGAGCCCCCTAAGGCCATTGCGAGAAGGCCCTAACATGGCTGCTCCGCCATCTTTCTCAGCCGGCAAAAACAGGCGCCCAGCTAAGGTAATGAACTAGGGCTAGGGTTAGGGTTACGGCTAGGGTTAGGGTTGAGAGATCTAAAGGGCCTACAGCTTTAGGCACACTGCCACTTGAAAGAGCCTCCCAAGACCATTGCGAGAAGGCCCTAACATGGCTGCTCCGCCCTCTTTCTCAGCCGGCGAACACAGGCGCCCGGCTCAGGTAATGAACTAGGGCTAGGGTTAGGGTTACGGCGGCTAGGGTTAGGGTTACGGCTAGGTTTAGGGATGAGAGATCTAAAGGGGCTCTAGCTGCAGGCACACTGCCGCTGGAAAGAGCCTCCAATGGCCATTGTGAGAAGGTCCTAACATGGCTTCTCCGCCATCTTTCTCAGCCGGTGAACACAGGTGCCCGGCTCAGGTAATGAATTAGACCTAGGGTTAGGGTTACAGCTAGGGTTAGGGTTACGGCTAGGGTTAGGGTTGATAGATCTAAAGGGCCTCCAGCTGCAGGCACACTGCTGCTGGAAAGAGCCCCCTAAGGCCATTGCGAGAAGGCCCTAACATGGCTGCTCCGCCATCTTTCTCAGCCGGCGAACACAGGCGCCCAGCTCAGGTAATGAACTAGGGCTAGGGTTAGGGTTACAGCTAGGGTTAGGGTTACGGCTAGGGTTAGGGTTGAGAGATGTAACGGGGCTCTATCTGCAGGCACACTGCACGCAGGAAAGAGCCTCCCAAGGCCATTGTGAGAAGGTCCTAACATGGCTGCTCCGCCCTCTTTCTCAGCTGGCGAACACAGGCACCCGGCTCAGGTAATGAACTAGGGCTAGGGTTAGGGTTACGGCTAGGGTTAGGGATGAGAGATCTAAATGGCCTCCAGCTGCAGGCACACTGCCGCTGGAAAGAGCCTCCCAAGGCCATTGCGAGAAGGCCCTAACATGGCTGCTCCGCCATCTTTCTCAGCCGGCAAAAACAGGCGCCCAGCTAAGGTAATGAACTAGGGCTAGGGTTAGGGTTACGGCTAGGGTTAGGGTTGAGAGATCTAAAGGGCCTACAGCTGAAGGCACACTGCCACTTGAAAGAGCCTTCCAAGACCATTGCGAGAAGGCCCTAACATGGCTGCTCCGCCATCTTTCTCAGCTGGCGAACACAGGTGCCCGGCTCAGGTAATGAACTTGGGCTAGGGTTAGGGTTACGGCTAGGGTTAGGGTTGAGAGGTCTAAAGGGGCTCCATCTGCAGGCACACTGCCGCGGGAAAGAGCCTCCCAAGGCCATTGCGAGAAGGCCCTAACATGGCTGCTCCGCCCTCTTTCTCAGCCGGCGAACACAGGCGCCCGGCTCAAGTAATGAACTAGGGCTAGGGTTAGGGTTACGGCTAGGGTTAGGGTTACGGCTAGGGTTAGGGTTGAGAGATCTAAAGGGCCTCCAGCTGCAGGCACACTGCTGCTGGAAAGAGCCTCCCAAGGCCATTGCGAGAAGGCCCTAACATGGCTGCTCCGCCATCTTTCTCAGCCGGCAAAAACAGGCGCCCAGCTAAGGTAATGAACTAGGGCTAGGGTTAGGGTTACGGCTAGGGTTAGGGATGAGAGATCTAAAGGGCCTCCAGCTGCAGGCACACTGCCACTTGAAAGAGCCTCCCAAGACCATTGCGAGAAGGCCCTAACATGGCTGCTCCGCCCTCTTTCTCAGCCGGCGAACACAGGCGCCCGGCTCAGGTAATGAACTAGGGCTAGGGTTAGGGTTACGGCTAGGGTTAGGGTTACGGCTAGGTTTAGGGATGAGAGATCTAAAGGGGCTCTAGCTGCAGGCACACTGCCGCTGGAAAGAGCCTCCAATGGCCATTGTGAGAAGGTCCTAACATGGCTTCTCCGCCATCTTTCTCAGGCGGTGAACACAGGTGCCCGGCTCAGGTAATGAATTAGACCTAGGGTTAGGGTTACGGCTAGGGTTAGGGTTACGGCTAGGGTTAGGGTTGATAGATCTAAAGGGCCTCCAGCTGCAGGCACACTGCTGCTGGAAAGAGCCCCCTAAGGCCATTGCGAGAAGGCCCTAACATGGCTGCTCCGCCATCTTTCTCAGCCGGCGAACACAGGCGCCCGGCTCAGGTAATGAACTAGGGCTAGGGTTAGGGTTACAGCTAGGGTTAGGGTTACGGCTAAGGTTAGGGTTGAGAGATGTAACGGGGCTCTATCTGCAGGCACACTGCACGCAGGAAAGAGCCTCCCAAGGCCATTGTGAGAAGGTCCTAACATGGCTGCTCCGCCATCTTTCTCAGCTGGCGAACAAAGGCACCCGGCTCAGGTAATGAACTAGGGCTAGGGTTAGGGTTACGGCTAGGGTTAGGGATGAGAGATCTAAATGGCCTCCAGCTGCAGGCACACTGCCGCTGGAAAGAGCCTCCGAAGGCCATTGCGAGAAGGCTCTAACATGGCTGCTCTGCCATCTTTCTCAGCCGGCGAACACAGGCGCCCGGCTCAGGTAATGAACTAGGGCTAGGGTTAGGGTTACGGCTAGGGTTAGGGTTGATAGATCTAAAGGGCCTTCAGCTGCAGGCACACTGCCATTGGAAAGAGCCTCCCAAGGCCATTGCGAGAAGGCCCTAACATGGCTGCTCCGCCCTCTTTCTCAGCCGGCGAACACAGGCGCCCGGCTCAAGTAATGAACTAGGGCTAGGGTTAGGGTTACGGCTAGGGTTAGGGTTACGGCTAGGTTTAGGGATGAGAGATCTAAAGGGGCTCTATCTGCAGGCACACTGACGCTGGAAAGAGCCTCCCAAGGCCATTGCGAGAAGGCCTTAACATGGCTGCTCCGCCCTCTTTCTCAGCCGGCAAAAACAGGCGCCCAGCTAAGGTAATGAACTAGGGCTAGGGTTAGGGTTACGGCTAGGGTGAGGGTTGAGAGATCTAAAGGGCCTACAGCTTTAGGCACACTGCCACTTGAAAGAGCCTCCCAAGACCATTGCGAGAAGGCCCTAACATGGCTGCTCCGCCATCTTTCTCAGCCGGCGAACACAGGCGCCCGGCTCAGGTAATGAACTAGGGCTAGGGTTAGGGTTACGGCTAGGGTTAGGGTTGAGAGATCTAAAGGGGCTCCATCTGCAGGCACACTGCCGCTGGAAAGAGCCTCCAAGGCCATTGCGAGAAGGCCCTAACATGGCTGCTCCGCCATCTTTCTCAGCCGGCGAACACAGGCGCCCGGCTCAGGTAATGAACTAGGGCTAGGGTTAGGGTTACGGCTAGGGTTAGGGTTGAGAGATCTAAAGGGCCTCCAGCTGCAGGCACACTGCCGCTGGAAAGAGCCTCCCAAGGCCATTGCGAGAAGGCCCTAACATGGCTGCTCCACCATCTTTCTCAGCCGGCGAACACAGGCGCCCGGCTCAGGTAATGAACTAGGGCTAGGGTTAGGGTTACGGCTAGGGTTAGGGTTACGGCTAGGGTTAGGGTTGAGAGATCTAAAGGGGCTCCATCTGCAGGCACACTGCCGCTGGAAAGAGCCTCCCAAGGCCATTGCGAGAAGGCCCTAACATGGCTGCTCCGCCATCTTTCTCAGCCGGCGAACACAGGCGCCCGGCTCAGGTAATGAACTAGGGCTAGGGTTAGGGTTACGGCTAGGGTTAGGGATGAGAGATATAAATGGCCTCCAGCTGCTGGCACACTGCCGCTGGAAAGAGCCTCCGAAGGCCATTGCGAAAAGGCCCTAACATGGCTGCTCCGCCATCTTTCCCAGCCGGTGAACACAGGCGCCCGGCTCAGGTTATGAACTAGGGCTAGGGTTAGTGTTACTGCAAGGGTTAGGGTTGAGAGGTCTAAAGGGGCTCCAGCTGCGGGCACACTGCCGCTGGAAAGAGCCTCCCAAGGCCATTGCGAGAAGGCCCTAACATGGCTGCTCCGCCATCTTTCTCAGCTGGCGAACACAGGTGCCTGGCTCAGGTAATGAACTTGGGCTAGGGTTAGGGTTACGGCTAGGGTTAGGTTACGCTAGGGTTAGGGATGAGAGATCTAAATGGCCTCCAGCTGCTGGCACACTGCCGTTGGAAAGAGCCTCCCAAGGCCATTGCGAGAAGGCCCTAACATGGCTGCTCCGCCCTCTTTCTCAGCCGGCGAACACAGGCGCCCGGCTCAGGTAATGAACTAGGGCTAGGGTTAGGGTTACGGCTAGGGTTAGGGTTACGGCTAGGGTTAGGGTTGAGAGATCTAAATGGCCTCCAGCTGCAGGCACACTGCCGCTGGAAAGAGCCTCCCAAGGCCATTGCGAGAAGGCCCTAACATGGCTGCTCCGCCATCTTTCTCAGCCGGCAAAAACAGGCGCCCAGCTAAGGTAATGAACTAGGGCTAGGGTTAGGGTTACGGCTAGGGTTAGGGTTGAGAGATCTAAAGGGCCTACAGCTTTAGGCACACTGCCACTTGAAAGAGCCTCCCAAGACCATTGCGAGAAGGCCCTAACATGGCTGCTC
Organism: Lichenostomus cassidix; assembly: GCF_008360975.1. Classification (NCBI taxonomy): domain Eukaryota; kingdom Metazoa; phylum Chordata; class Aves; order Passeriformes; family Meliphagidae; genus Lichenostomus; species Lichenostomus cassidix. The sequence goes on from NW_028147472.1 coordinate 139,229, forward strand.
CGCCATCTTTCTCAGCCGGCGAACACAGGCGCCCGGCTCAGGTAATGAACTAGGGCTAGGGTTAGGGTTACGGCTAGGGTTAGGGTTGATGAGAGATCTAAATGGCCTCCAGCTGCTGGCACACTGCCGCTGGAAAGAGCCTCCCAAGGCCATTGCGAGAAGGCCCTAACATGGCTGCTCCGCCATCTTTCTCAGCCGGCGAACACAGGCGCCCGGCTCAGGTAATGAACTAGGGCTAGGGTTAGGGTTACGGCTAGGGTTAGGGTTACGGCTAGGGTTAGGGTTGAGAGATCTAAAGGGCCTCCAGCTGCAGGCACACTGCTGCTGGAAAGAGCCTCCCAAGGCCATTGCGAGAAGGCCCTAACATGGCTGCTCCGCCATCTTTCTCAGCCGGCAAAAACAGGCGCCCAGCTAAGGTAATGAACTAGGGCTAGGGTTAGGGTTACGGCTAGGGTTAGGGTTGAGAGATCTAAAGGGCCTACAGCTTTAGGCACACTGCCACTTGAAAGAGCCTCCCAAGACCATTGCGAGAAGGCCCTAACATGGCTGCTCCGCCCTCTTTCTCAGCCGGCGAACACAGGCGCCCGGCTCAGGTAATGAACTAGGGCTAGGGTTAGGGTTACAGCTAGGGTTAGGGTTACGGCTAGGGTTAGGGTTGAGAGATGTAACGGGGCTCTATCTGCAGGCACACTGCACGCAGGAAAGAGCCTCCCAAGGCCATTGTGAGAAGGTCCTAACATGGCTGCTCCGCCATCTTTCTCAGCTGGCGAACACAGGCGCCCGGCTCAGGTAATGAACTAGGGCTAGGGTTAGGGTTACGGCTAGGGTTAGGGATGAGAGATCTAAAGGGCCTCCAGCTGCAGGCACACTGCCGCTGGAAAGAGCCTCCCAAGGCCATTGCGAGAAGGCCCTAACATGGCTGCTCCGCCATCTTTCTCAGCCGGCGAACACAGGCGCCCGGCTCAGGTAATGAACTAGGGCTAGGGTTAGGGTTACGGCTAGGGTTAGGGTTGATAGATCTAAAGGGCCTTCAGCTGCAGGCACACTGCCGCTGGAAAGAGCCTCCCAAGGCCATTGCGAGAAGGCCCTAACATGGCTGCTCCGCCATCTTTCTCAGCCGGCGAACACAGGCGCCCGGCTCAGGTAATGAACTAGGGCTAGGGTTAGGGTTACGGCTAGGGTTAGGGTTGAGAGATCTAAAGGGCCTCCAGCTGCAGGCACACTGCCGCTGGAAAGAGCCTCCCAAGGCCATTGCGAGAAGGCCCTAACATGGCTGCTCCGCCATCTTTCTCAGCCGGCGAACACAGGTGCCCGGCTCAGGTAATGAACTAGGGCTAGGGTTAGGGTTACTGGCTAGGGTTAGGGTTGAGAGATGTAACGGGGCTCTATCTGCAGGCACACTGCCGCAGGAAAGAGCCTCCCAAGGCCATTGTGAGAAGGTCCTAACATGGCTGCTCCGCCATCTTTCTCAGCTGGCGAACACAGGCGCCCGGCTCAGGTAATGAACTAGGGCTAGGGTTAGGGTTACGGCTAGGGTTAGGGATGAGAGATCTAAATGGCCTCCAGCTGCTGGCACACTGCCGCTGGAAAGAGCCTCCCAAGGCCATTGCGAGAAGGCCCTAACATGGCTGCTCCGCCATCTTTCTCAGCCGGCGAACACAGGCGCCCGGCTCAGGTAATGAACTAGGGCTAGGGTTAGGGTTACGGCTAGGGTTAGGGTTGAGAGATCTAAAGGGCCTCCAGCTGCAGGCACACTGCCACTGGAAAGAGCCTCCCAAGGCCATTGCGAGAAGGCCCTAACATGGCTGCTCCGCCATCTTTCTCAGCCGGCGAACACAGGCGCCCGGCTCAGGTAATGAACTAGGGCTAGGGTTAGGGTTACGGCTAGGGTTAGGGTTGAGAGATCTAAAGGGCCTCAAGCTGCAGGCACACTGCCGCTGGAAAGAGCCTCCCAAGGCCATTGCGAGAAGGCCCTAACATGGCTGCTCCGCCATCTTTCTCAGCCGGCGAACACAGGCGCCCGGCTCAGGTAATGAACTAGGGCTAGGGTTAGGGTTACGGCTAGGGTTAGGGTTGAGAGATCTAAAGGGCCTCCAGCTGCAGGCACACTGCCGCTGGAAAGAGCCTCCCAAGGCCATTGCGAGAAGGCCCTAACATGGCTGCTCCGCCATCTTTCTCAGCCGGCGAACACAGGCGCCCGGCTCAGGTAATGAACTAGGGCTAGGGTTAGGGTTACGGCTAGGGTTAGGGTTACGGCTAGGTTTAGGGATGAGAGATCTAAAGGGGCTCTATCTGCAGGCACACTGCCGCTGGAAAGAGCCTCCCAAGGCCATTGTGAGAAGGTCCTAACATGGCTTCTCCGCCATCTTTCTCAGCCGGTGAACACAGGTGCCCGGCTCAGGTAATGAACTAGGGCTAGGGTTAGGGTTACGGCTAGGGTTAGGGTTACGGATAGGGTTAGGGTTGAGAGATCTAAAGGGGCTCCATCTGCAGGCACACTGCCGCTTGAAAGAGCCTCCCAAGGCCATTGCGAGAAGGCCCTAACATGGCTGCTCCGCTATCTTTCTCAGCCGGCGAACACCGGCGCCCGGCTCAGGTAAATAACTAGGGCTAGGGTTAGGGTTACGGCTAGGGTTAGGGTTGATAGATCTAAAGGGCCTCCAGCTGCAGGCACACTGCTGCTGGAAAGAGCCCCCTAAGGCCATTGCGAGAAGGCCCTAACATGGCTGCTCCGCCATCTTTCTCAGCTGGCGAACACAGGTGCCCGGCTCAGGTAATGAACTTGGGCTAGGGTTAGGGTTACGGCTAGGGTTAAGGTTACGCTAGGGTTAGGGATGAGAGATCTAAATGGCCTCCAGCTGCTGGCACACTGCCGCTGGACAGAGCCTCCCAAGGCCATTGCGAGAAGGCCCTAACATGGCTGCTCCGCCATCTTTCTCAGCCGGCAAAAACAGGCGCCCAGCTAAGGTAATGAACTAGGGCTAGGGTTAGGGTTACGGCTAGGGTTAGGGTTGAGAGATCTAAAGGGCCTACAGCTTTAGGCACACTGCCACTTGAAAGAGCCTCCCAAGACCATTGCGAGAAGGCCCTAACATGGCTGCTCCGCCCTCTTTCTCAGCCGGCGAACACAGGCGCCCGGCTCAGGTAATGAACTAGGGCTAGGGTTAGGGTTAGGGCTAGGGTTAGGGTTACGGCTAGGTTTAGGGATGAGAGATCTAAAGGGGCTCTAGCTGCAGGCACACTGCCGCTGGAAAGAGCCTCCAATGGCCATTGTGAGAAGGTCCTAACATGGCTTCTCCGCCATCTTTCTCAGCCGGTGAACACAGGTGCCCGGCTCAGGTAATGAATTAGACCTAGGGTTAGGGTTACGGCTAGGGTTAGGGTTACGGCTAGGGTTAGGGTTGATAGATCTAAAGGGCCTCCAGCTGCAGGCACACTGCTGCTGGAAAGAGCCCCCTAAGGCCATTGCGAGAAGGCCCTAACATGGCTGCTCCGCCATCTTTCTCAGCCGGCGAACACAGGCGCCCAGCTCAGGTAATGAACTAGGGCTAGGGTTAGGGTTACGGCTAGGGTTAGGGTTACGGATAGGGTTAGGGTTGAGAGATCTAAAGGGCCTACAGCTGCAGGCACACTGCCGCTGGAAAGAGCCTCCCAAGGCCATTGCGAGAAGGCCCTAACATGGCTGCTCCGCCATCTTTCTCAGCCGGCGAACACCGGCGCCCGGCTCAGGTAAATAACTAGGGCTAGGGTTAGGGTTACGGCTAGGGTTAGGGTTGATAGATCTAAAGGGCCTCCAGCTGCAGGCACACTGCTGCTGGAAAGAGCCCCCTAAGGCCATTGCGAGAATGCCCTAACATGGCTGCTCCGCCATCTTTCTCAGCTGGCGAACACAGGTGCCCGGCTCAGGTAATGAACTTGGGCTAGGGTTAGGGTTACGGCTAGGGTTAGGTTACGCTAGGGTTAGGGATGAGAGATCTAAATGGCCTCCAGCTGCTGGCACACTGCCGCTGGAAAGAGCCTCCCAAGGCCATTGCGAGAAGGCCCTAACATGGCTGCTCCGCCATCTTTCTCAGCCGGCGAACACAGGTGCCCGGCTCAGGTAATGAACTAGGGCTAGGGTTAGGGTTACAGCTAGGGTTAGGGTTACGGCTAGGGTTAGGGTTGAGAGATGTAACGGGGCTCTATCTGCAGGCACACTTCCGCAGGAAAGAGCCTCCCAAGGCCATTGTGAGAAGGTCCTAACATGGCTGCTCCGCCATCTTTCTCAGCCGGCGAACACAGGCGCCCGGCTCAATTAATGAACTAGGGCTAGGGTTAGGGTTACGGCTAGGGTTAGGGTTGAGAGGTCTAAGGGGCCTCCAGCTGCAGGCACACTGCCGCTGGAAAGAGCCTCCCAAGGCCATTGCGAGAAGGCCCTAACATGGCTGCTCCGCCATCTTTCTCAGCCGGCGAACACAGGCGCCCTGCTCAGGTATTTATCTAGGGCTAGGGTTAGGGTTATGGCTAGGTTTAGGGTTGAGAGGTCTAAAGGGCCTCCATCTGCAGGCACACTGCCGCTGGAAAGAGCCTCCCAAGGCCATTGCGAGACGGCCCTAACATGGCTGCTCCGCCATCTTTCTCAGTCGGCGAACACAGGCGCCCGGCTCAGGTAATGAACTAGGGCTAGGGTTAGGGTTACGGCTAGGGTTAGAGATGAGAGATCTAAATGGCCTCCAGCTGCTGGCACACTGCCGCTGGAAAGAGCCTCCCAAGGCCATTGCAAGAAGGCCCTAACATTGCTGCTCCGCCATCTTTCTCAGCCGGCGAACAAGGGCGCCAGGCTCAGGTAATGAACTAGGGCTAGGGTTAGGGTTACGGCTAGGGTTAGGGTTGAGAGATCTAAAAGGGCCTCCATCTGCAGGCACACTGCCGCGTGAAAGAGCCTCCCAAGGCCATTGCGAGAAGGCCCTAACATGGCTGCTCCGCCCTCTTTCTCAGCCGGCGAACACAGGCGCCCGGCTCAGGTAATGAACTAGGGCTAGGGTTAGGGTTACGGCTAGGGTTAGGGTTACGGATAGGGTTAGGGTTACGGATAGGGTTAGGGTTGAGAGATCTAAAGGGCCTCCAGCTGCAGGCACACTGCCGTGGGAAAGAGCCTTCCAAGGCCATTGCGAGAAGGCCCTAACATGGCTGCTCCGCCATCTTTCTCAGCCGGCGAACACAGGCGCCCGGCTCAGGTAATTAACTAGGGCTAGGGTTAGGGTTACGGCTAGGGTTAGGGTTACAGCTAGGGTTAGGGATGAGAGATCTAAATGGCCTCCAGCTGCTGGCACACTGCCGCTGGAAAGAGCCTCCCAAGGCCATTGCGAGAAGGCCCTAACATGGCTGCTCCGCCCTCTTTCTCAGCCGGCGAACACAGGCGCCCGGCTCAAGTAATGAACTAGGGCTAGGGTTAGGGTTACGGCTAGGGTTAGGGTTACGGCTAGGGTTAGGGTTGAGAGATCTAAAGGGCCTCCAGCTGCAGGCACACTGCTGCTGGAAAGAGCCTCCCAAGGCCATTGCAAGAAGGCCCTAACATGGCTGCTCCGCCATCTTTCTCAGCCGGCAAAAACAGGCGCCCAGCTAAAGTAATGAACTAGGGCTAGGGTTAGGGTTACGGCTAGGGTTAGGGTTGAGAGATCTAAAGGGCCTACAGCTTTAGGCACACTGCCACTTGAAAGAGCCTCCAAAGGCCATTGCGAGAAGGCCCTAACATGGCTGCTCCGCCCTCTTTCTCAGCCGGCGAACACAGGCGCCCGGCTCAGGTAATGAACTAGGGCTAGGGTTAGGGTTACGGCTAGGGTTAGGGATGAGAGATCTAAATGGCCTCCAGCTGCTGGCACACTGCCGCTGGAAAGAGCCTCCCAAGGCCATTGCGAGAAGGCCCTAACATGGCTGCTCCGCCATCTTTCTCAGCCGGCGAACACAGGCGCCCGGCTCAGGTAATGAACTAGGGCTAGGGTTAGGGTTACGGCTAGGGTTAGGGTTGAGAGATCTAAAGGGCCTCCAGCTGCAGGCACACTGCCGCTGGAAAGAGCCTCCCAAGGCCATTGCGAGAAGGCCCTAACATGGCTGCTCCGCCATCTTTCTCAGCCGGCAAAAACAGGCGCCCAGCTAAGGTAATGAACTAGGGCTAGGGTTAGGGTTACGGCTAGGGTTAGGGTTGAGAGATCTAAAGGGCCTACAGCTTTAGGCACACTGCCACTTGAAAGAGCCTCCCAAGACCATTGCGAGAAGGCCCTAACATGGCTGCTCCGCCCTCTTTCTCAGCCGGCGAACACAGGCGCCCGGCTCAGGTAATGAACTAGGGCTAGGGTTAGGGTTACGGCTAGGGTTAGGGTTACGGCTAGGTTTAGGGATGAGAGATCTAAAGGGGCTCTAGCTGCAGGCACACTGCCGCTGGAAAGAGCCTCCAATGGCCATTGTGAGAAGGTCCTAACATGGCTTCTCCGCCATCTTTCTCAGCCGGTGAACACAGGTGCCCGGCTCAGGTAATGAACTAGGGCTAGGGTTAGGGTTACGGCTAGGGTTAGGGTTACGGATAGGGTTAGGGTTGAGAGATCTAAAGGGGCTCCATCTGCAGGCACACTGCCGCTGGAAAGAGCCTCCCAAGGCCATTGCGAGAAGGCACTAACATGGCTGCTCCGCTATCTTTCTCAGCCGGCGAACACCGGCGCCCGGCTCAGGTAAATAACTAGGGCTAGGGTTAGGGTTACGGCTAGGGTTAGGGTTGATAGATCTAAAGGGCCTCCAGCTGCAGGCACACTGCTGCTGGAAAGAGCCCCCTAAGGCCATTGCGAGAAGGCCCTAACATGGCTGCTCCGCCATCTTTCTCAGCTGTCGAACACAGGTGCCCGGCTCAGGTAATGAACTTGGGCTACGGTTAGGGTTACGGCTGGGGTTAAGGTTACCGCTAGGGTTAGGGATGAGAGATCTAAATGGCCTCCAGCTGCTGGCATACTGCCGCTGGACAGAGCCTCCCAAGGCCATTGCGAGAAGGCCCTAACATGGCTGCTCCGCCATCTTTCTCAGCTGGCAAAAACAGGCGCCCAGCTAAGGTAATGAACTAGGGCTAGGGTTAGGGTTACGGCTAGGGTTAGGGTTGAGAGATCTAAAGGGCCTACAGCTTTAGGCACACTGCCACTTGAAAGAGCCTCCCAAGACCATTGCGAGAAGGCCCTAACATGGCTGCTCCGCCCTCTTTCTCAGCCGGCGAACACAGGCGCCCGGCTCAGGTAATGAACTAGGGCTAGGGTTAGGGTTAGGGCTAGGGTTAGGGTTACGGCTAGGTTTAGGGATGAGAGATCTAAAGGGGCTCTAGCTGCAGGCACACTGCCGCTGGAAAGAGCCTCCAATGGCCATTGTGAGAAGGTCCTAACATGGCTTCTCCGCCATCTTTCTCAGCCGGTGAACACAGGTGCCCGGCTCAGGTAATGAATTAGACCTAGGGTTAGGGTTACGGCTAGGGTTAGGGTTACGGCTAGGGTTAGGGTTGATAGATCTAAAGGGCCTCCAGCTGCAGGCACACTGCTGCTGGAAAGAGCCCCCTAAGGCCATTGCGAGAAGGCCCTAACATGGCTGCTCCGCCATCTTTCTCAGCCGGCGAACACAGGCGCCCGGCTCAGGTAATGAACTAGGGCTAGGGTTAGGGTTACA
>NW_028147472.1:147400-171706 GCF_008360975.1 Lichenostomus cassidix
CTGGAGCCCCTTTAGACCTCTCAACCCTAACCCTTGCAGTAACCCTAACCCTAGCCCTAGTTCATTACCTGAGCCGGGCGCCTGTGTTCGCCGGCTGAGAAAGATGGCGGAGCAGCCATGTTAGGACCTTCTCGCAATGGCCTTGGGAGGCTCTTTCCAGCGGCAGTTTGCCTGCAGCTGGAGCCCCTTTAGACCTCTCAACCCTAACCCTTGCAGTAACACTAACCCTAGCCCTAGTTAATTACCTGAGACGTCGCCTGTGTTCGCCGGCTGAGAAAGATGGCGGAGCAGCCATGTTAGGGCCTTCTCGCAATGGCCTTGGGAGGCTCTTTCCAGCGGCATTGTGCCAGCAGATGGAGGCCATTTAGATCTCTCATCCCTAACCCTAGCCGTAACCCTAACCCTAGCCCTAGTTCATTACCTGAGCCGGGCGCCTGTGTTCGCCGGCTGAGAAAGATGGCGGAGCAGCCATGTTAGGACCTTCTCACAATGGCCTTGGGAGGCTCTTTCCTGCGTGCAGTGTGCCTGCAGATAGAGCCCCGTTACATCTCTCAACCCTAACCCTAGCCGTAACCCTAACCCTAGCTGTAACCCTAACCCTAGCCCTAGTTAATTACCTGAGCCGGGCGCCTGTGTTCGCCGGCTGAGAAAGATGGCGGAGCAGCCATGTTAGGACCTTCTCGCAATGGCCTTGGGAGGCTCTTTCCAGCGGCAGTGTGCCTGCAGATAGAGCCCTTTTAGATCTCTCATCCCTAAACCTAGCCGTAACCCTAACCCTAGCCGTAACCCTAACCCTAGCCCTAGTTCATTACCTGAGCCGGGCGCCTGTGTTCGCCGGCTGAGAAAGATGGCGGAGCAGCCATGTTAGGACCTTCTCACAATGGCCTTGGGAGGCTCTTTCCTGCGTGCAATGTGCCAGCAGCTAGAGCCCCGTTACATCTCTCAACCCTAACCCTAGCCGTAACCCTAAACCTAGCTGTAACCCTAACCCTAGCCCTAGTTAATTACCTGAGCCGGGCGCCTGTGTTCGCCGGCTGAGAAAGATGGCGGAGCAGCCATGTTAGGGCCTTCTCGCAATGGCCTTGGGAGGCTCTTTCCAGCGGCAGTGTGCCTGCAGATGGAGGCCCTTTAGATCTCTCAACCCTCACCCTAGCCGTAACCCTAAGCCTAGCCGTAACCCTAACCCTAGCTCAAGTTCATTACCTGAGCCGGGCGCCTGTGTTCGCCGGCTGAGAAAGATGGCGGAGCAGCCATGTTAGGGCCTTCTCGCAATGGCCTTGGGAGGCTCTTTCCAGCGGCAGTGTGCCTGCAGCTGGAGGCCCTTTAGACCTCTCAACCCTAAGCCTAGCCGTAACCCTAACCCTAGCCCTACTTCATTAATTGAGCCGGGCGTCTGTGTTCGCCGGCTGAGAAAGATGGCGGAGCAGCCATGTCAGGGCCTTCTCGCAATGGCCTTGGGAGGCTCTTTCCAATGGCAGTGTGCCTGCAGCTGAAGGCCCTTTAGATCTCTCAACCCTAACCCTAGCCGTAACCCTAACCCTAGCCCTAGTTCATTACCTGAGCCGGGCGCCTGTGTTCGCCGGCTGAGAAAGATGGCGGAGCAGCCATGTTAGGGCCTTCTCGCAATGGCCTTGGGAGGCTCTTTCCAGCGGCAGTTTGCCTGCAGCTGGAGCCCCTTTAGACGTCTCAACCCTAACCCTTGCAGTAACACTAACCCTAGCCCTAGTTCATTACCTGAGCCGGGCGCCTGTGTTCACCGGCTGAGAAAGATGGCGGAGCAGCCATGTTAGGGCCTTCTCGCAATGGCCTTGGGAGGCTCTTTCCAGCGGCAGTGTGCCAGCAGCTGGAGGCCATTTAGATCTCTCATCCCTAACCCTAGCCGTAACCCTAACCCTAGCCCTAGTTCATTACCTGAGCCGGGCGCCTGTGTTCGCCGGCTGAGAAAGATGGCGGAGCAGCCATGTTAGGACCTTCTCACAATGGCCTTGGGAGGCTCTTTCCTGCGTGCAGTGTGCCTGCAGCTAGAGCCCCGTTACATCTCTCAACCCTAACCCTAGCCGTAACCCTAACCCTAGCCGTAACCCTAACCCTAGGTCTAATTCATTACCTGAGCCGGGTGCCTGTGTTCGCCGGCTGAGAAAGATGGCGGAGAAGCCATGTTAGGACCTTCTCACAATGGCCATTGGAGGCTCTTTCCAGCGGCAGTGTGCCTGCAGATAGAGCCCCTTTAGATCTCTCATCCCTAAACCTAGCCGTAACCCTAACCCTAGCCGTAACCCTAACCCTAGCCCTAGTTCATTACCTGAGACGGGCGCCTGTGTTCGCCGGCTGAGAAAGAGGGCGGAGCAGCCATGTTAGGGCCTTCTCGCAATGGCCTTGGGAGGCTCTTTCCAGCGGCAGTGTGCCAGCAGCTGGAGGCCATTTAGATCTCTCATCCCTAACCCTAGCTGTAACCCTAACCCTAGCCGTAACCCCAACCCTAGCATTAGTTAATTACCTGAGCCGGGCACCTGTGTTCGCCGGCTGAGAAAGATGGCGGAGCAGCCATGTTAGGGCCTTCTCGCAATGGCCTTGGAAGGCTCTTTCCCACGGCAGTGTGCCTGCAGCTGGAGGCCCTTTAGATCTCTCAACCCTAACCCTAGCCGTAACCCTAACACTAGCCCTAGTTAATTGCCTGAGCCAGGCGCCTGTGTTCGCCAGCTGAGAAAGATGGCGGAGCAGCCATGTTAGAGCCTTCTCGCAATGGCCTTGGGAGGCTCTTTCCAGCGGCAGTGTGCCTGCAGCTGTAGGCCCTTTTAGATCTCTCAACACTAACCCTAGCCGTAACCCTAACCCTAGCCCTAGTTAATTACCTGAGCCGGGCACCTGTGTTCGCCGGCTGAGAAAGATGGCGGAGCAGCCATGTTAGGGCCTTCTCGCAATGGCCTTGGGAGGCTCTTTCCAGCGGCAGTGTGCCTGCAGATGGAGCCCCTTTAGACCTCTCAACCCTAAGCCTAGCCGTAACCCTAACCCTAGCTAAAGTTCATTACCTGAGCCGGGCGCCTGTGTTCGCCGGCTGAGAAAGATGGCGGAGCAGCCATGTTAGGGCCTTCTCGCAATGGCCTTGGGAGGCTCTTTCCAGCGGCAGTGTGCCAGCAGCTGGAGGCCATTTAGATCTCTCATCCCTAACCCTAGCCGTAACCCTAACCCTAGCCCTAGTTTATTACCTGAGCCGGGCGCCTGTGTTCGCCGGCTGAGAAAGATGGCGGAGCAGCCATGTTAGGGCCTTCTCACAATGGCCTTGGGAGGCTCTTTCCTGCGTGCAGTGTGCCTGCAGCTAGAGCCCTGTTACATCTCTCAACCCTAACCCTAGCCGTAACGCTAAGCCTAGCTGTAACCCTAACCCTAGCCCTAGTTAATTACCTGAGCCGGGCGCCTGTGTTCGCCGGCTGAGAAAGATGGCGGAGCAGCCATGTTAGGGCCTTCTCGCAATGGCCTTGAGAGGCTCTTTCCAGCGGCAGTTTGCCTGCAGCTGGAGCCCCTTTAGACCTCTCAACCCTAACCCTTGCAGTAACACTAACCCTAGCCCTAGTTAATTACCTGAGCCGGGCGCCTGTGTTCGCCGGCTGAGAAAGATGGCGGAGCAGCCATGTTAGGGCCTTCTCGCAATGGCCTTGTGAGGCTCTTTCCAGCGGCAGTGTGCCAGCAGCTGGAGGCCATTTAGATCTCTCATCCCTAACCCTAGCCGTAACCCTAACCCTAGCCCTAGTTCATTACCTGAGCCTGGCGCCCTTGTTCGCCGGCTGAGAAAGATGGCGGAGCAGCCATGTTAGGGCCTTCTCGCAATGGCCTTGGGAGGCTCTTTCCAGCGGCAGTGTGCCTGCAGATGGAGCCCCTTTAGACCTCTCAACCCTAACCCTAGCCGTAACCCTAAGCCTAGCCGTAACCCTAACCCTAGCTCAAGTTCATTACCTGAGCCGGGCGCCTGTGTTCGCTGGCTGAGAAAGATGGCGGAGCAGCCCTGTTAGGGCCTTCTCGCAATGGCCTTGAGAGGCTCTTTCCAGCGGCAGTTTGCCTGCAGCTGGGTCCCCTTTAGACCTCTCAACCCTAACCCTTGCAGTAACACTAACCCTAGCCCTAGTTAATTACCTGAGCCGGGCGCCTGTGTTCGCCGGCTGAGAAAGATGGCGGAGCAGCCATGTTAGGGCCTTCTCGCAATGGCTTTGGGAGACTCTTTCCAGCGGCAGTGTGCCTGCAGCTGGAGGCCATTTAGATCTCTCATCCCTAACCCTAGCTGTAACCCTAACCCTAGCCGTAACCCTAACCCTAGCCCTAGTTAATTACCTGAGCCGGGCGCCTGTGTTCGCCGGCTGAGAAAGATGGCGGAGCAGCCATGTTAGGGCCTTCTTGCAATGGCCTTGGAAGGCTCTTTCCCACGGCAGTGTGCCTGCAGCTGGAGGCCCTTTAGATCTCTCAACCCTAACCCTAGCCGTAACCCTAACCCTAGCCCTAGTTCATTACCTGAGCCGGGCACCTGTGTTCGCCAGCTGAGAAAGATGGCGGAGCAGCCATGTTAGGGCCTTCTCGCAATGGTCTTGGGAGGCTCTTTCAAGTGGCAGTGTGCCAGCAGCTGTAGGCCCTTTAGATCTCTCAACCCTAACCCTAGCCGTAACCCTAACCCTAGCCCTAGTTCATTACCTTAGCTGGGCGCCTGTTTTTGCCGGCTGAGAAAGATGGTGGAGCAGCCATGTTAGGGCCTTCTCGCAATGGCCTTAGGGGGCTCTTTCCAGCAGCAGTGTGCCTGCAGCTGTAGGCCCTTTAGATCTATCAACCCTAACCCTAGCCGTAACCCTAACCCTAGCCCTAGTTATTTACCTGAGCCGGGCGCCTGTGTTCGCCGGCTGAGAAAGATGGCGGAGCAGCCATGTTAGGGCCTTCTCGCAATGGCCTTGGGAGGCTCTTTCCAGCGGCAGTGTGCCTGCAGCTTGAGGCCCTTTAGACCTCTCAACCGTAAACCTAGCCATAACCCTAACCCTAGCCCTAGATAAATACCTGAGCAGGGCGCCTGTGTTCGCCGGCTGAGAAAGATGGCGGAGCAGCCATGTTAGGGCCTTCTCGCAATGGCCTTCGGAGGCTCTTTCCAGCGGCAGTGTGCCAGCAGCTGGAGGCCATTTAGAACTCTCATCCCTAACCCTAGCCGTAACCCTAACCCTAGCCCTAGTTTATTACCTGAGCCGGGCGCCTGTGTTCGCCGGCTGAGAAAGATGGCGGAGCAGCCATGTTAGGACCTTCTCACAATGGCCTTGGGAGGCTCTTTCCTGCGTGCAGTGTGCCTGCAGCTAGAGCCCTGTTACATCTCTCAACCCTAACCCTAGCCGTAACCCTAACCCTAGCTGTAACCCTAACCCTAGCCCTAGTTAATTACCTGAGCCTGGCGCCCTTGTTCGCCGGCTGAGAAAGATGGCGGAGCAGCCATGTTAGGGCCTTCTCGCAATGGCCTTGGGAGGCTCTTTCCAGCGGCAGTGTGCCTGCAGATGGAGCCCCTTTAGACCTCTCAACCCTAACCCTAGCTGTAACCCTAAGCCTAGCCGTAACCCTAACCCTAGCTCAAGTTCATTACCTGAGCCGGGCGCCTGTGTTCTCCGGCTGAGAAAGATGGCGGAGCAGCCATGTTAGGGCCTTCTCGCAATGGCCTTGGGAGGCTCTTTCCTGCATGCAGTGTGCCTGCAGCTAGAGCCCCGTTACATCTCTCAACCCTAACCCTAGCCGTAACCCTAACCCTAGCTGTAACCCTAACCCTAGCCCTAGTTAATTAGCTGAGCCGGGCGCCTGTGTTCGCCGGCTGAGAAAGATGGCGGAGCAGCCATGTTAGGACCTTCTCGCAATGGCCTTGGGAGGCTCTTTCCAGCGGCAGTGTGCCTGCAGATAGAGCCCCTTTAGATCTCTCATCCCTAAACCTAGCCGTAACCCTAACCCTAGCCGTAACCCTAACCCTAGCCCTAGTTCATTACCTGAGCCGGGCGCCTGTGTTCGCCGGCTGAGAAAGATGGCGGAGCAGCCATGTTAGGGCCTTCTCGCAATGGCCTTGGGAGGCTCTTTCCAGCGGCAGTGTGCCTGCAGCTGGAGGCCATTTAGATCTCTCATCCCTAACCCTAGCCGTAACCCTAACCCTAGCCGTAACCCTAACCCTAGCCCTAGTTCATTACCTGAGCCGGGCGCCTGTGTTCGCCGGCTGAGAAAGATGGCGGAGCAGCCATGTTAGGGCCTTCTTGCAATGGCCTTGGAAGGCTCTTTCCCACGGCAGTGTGCCTGCAGCTGGAGGCCCTTTAGATCTCTCAACCCTAACCCTAGCCGTAACCCTAACCCTAGCCCTAGTTCATTACCTGAGCCGGGCACCTGTGTTCGCCAGCTGAGAAAGATGGCGGAGCAGCCATGTTAGGGCCTTCTCACAATGGTCTTGGGAGGCTCTTTCAAGTGGCAGTGTGCCAGCAGCTGTAGGCCCTTTAGATCTCTCAACCCTAACCCTAGCCGTAACCCTAACCCTAGCCCTAGTTCATTACCTTAGCTGGGCGCCTGTTTTTGCCGGCTGAGAAAGATGGCGGAGCAGCCATGTTAGGGCCTTCTCGCAATGGCCTTAGGGGGCTCTTTCCAGCAGCAGTGTGCCTGCAGCTGGAGGCCCTTTAGATCTATCAACCCTAACCCTAGCCGTAACCCTAACCCTAGCCCTAGTTATTTACCTGAGCCGGGCACCTGTGTTCGCCGGCTGAGAAAGATGGCGGAGCAGCCATGTTAGGGCCTTCTCGCAATGGCCTTGGGAGGCTCTTTCCAGCGGCAGTGTGCCTGCAGCTTGAGGCCCTTTAGACCTCTCAACCGTAAACCTAGCCATAACCCTAACCCTAGCCCTAGATAAATACCTGAGCAGGGCGCCTGTGTTCGCCGGCTGAGAAAGATGGCGGAGCAGCCATGTTAGGGCCTTCTCGCAATGGCCTTCGAAGGCTCTTTCCAGCGGCAGTGTGCCAGCAGCTGGAGCCCATTTACATCTCTCAACCCTAACCCTAGCCGTAACCCTAACCCTAGCTGTAACCCTACCCTAGCCCTAGTTAATTACCTGAGCCGGGCACCTGTGTTCGCCGGCTGAGAAAGATGGCGGAGCAGCCATGTTAGGGCCTTCACGCAATAGCCTTGGGAGGCTCTTTCCAGCGGCAGTTTGCCTGCAGCTGGAGCCCCTTTAGACCTCTCAACCCTAACCCTAGCCGTAACCTAACCCAAACCCTAGTTCATTACCTGAGCCGGGCGCCTGTGTTCGCCGGCTGAGAACGATGGCGGAGCAGCCATGTTAGGACCTTCTCGCAATGGCCTTGGGAGGCTCTTTCCAGCGGCAGTTTGCCTGCAGCTGGAGCCCCTTTAGACCTCTCAACCCTAACCCTTGCAGTAACACTAACCCTAGCCGTAACCCTAACCCTAGCCCTAGTTCATTACCTGAGCCGGGCGCCTGTGTTCGCCGGCTGAGAAAGATGGCGGAGCAGCCATGTTAGGGCCTTCTCGCAATGGCCTTGGGAGGCTCTTTCCAGCGGCAGTGTGCCTGCAGCTGGAGGCCATTTAGATCTCTCATCCCTAACCCTAGCTGTAACCCTAACCCTAGCCGTAACCCTAACCCTAGCCCTAGTTCATTAATTGAGCCGGGCGCCTGTGTTCGCCGGCTGAGAAAGAGGGCGGAGCAGCCATGTTAGGGCCTTCTCGCAATGGCCTTGGGAGGCTCTTTCCAGTGGCAGTGTGCCTGCGGCTGAAGGCCCTTTAGATCTACCAACCCTAACCCTAGCCGTAACCCTAACCCTAGCCCTAGTTCATTACCTGAGCCGGGCGCCTGTGTTCGCCGGCTGAGAAAGATGGCGGAGCAGCCATGGTAGGGCCTTCTCGCAATGGCCTTGGGAGGCTCTTTCCAGCGGCAGTGTGCCAGCAGCTGGAGGCCATTTAGATCTCTCATCCCTAACCCTAGCCGTAACCCTAACCCTAGCCCTAGTTCATTACCTGAGCCGGGCACCTGTGTTCGCCGGCTGAGAAAGATGGCGGAGCAGCCATGTTAGGACCTTCTCACAATGGCCTTGGGAGGCTCTTTCCTGCGTGCAATGTGCCTGCAGCTAGAGCCCCGTTACATCTCTCAACCCTAACCCTAGCCGTAACCCTAAACCTAGCTGTAACCCTAACCCTAGCCCTAGTTAATTACCTGAGCCGGGCGCCTGTGTTCGCCGGCTGAGAAAGATGGCGGAGCAGCCATGTTAGGGCCTTCTCGCAATGGCCTTGGGAGGCTCTTTCCAGCGGCAGTGTGCCTGCAGATGGAGGCCCTTTAGACCTCTCAACCCTCACCCTAGCCGTAACCCTAAGCCTAGCCGTAACCCTAACCCTAGCTCAAGTTCATTACCTGAGCCGGGCGCCTGTGTTCGCCGGCTGAGAAAGATGGCGGAGCAGCCATGTTAGGGCCTTCTCGCAATGGCCTTGGGAGGCTCTTTCCAGCGGCAGTGTGCCTGCAGCTGGAGGCCCTTTAGACCTCTCAACCCTAACCCTAGCCGTAACCCTAACCCTAGCCCTACTTCATTAATTGAGCCGGGCGGCTGTGTTCGCCGGCTGAGAAAGATGGCGGAGCAGCCATGTCAGGGCCTTCTCGCAATGGCCTTGGGAGGCTCTTTCCAATGGCAGTGTGCCTGCAGCTGAAGGCCCTTTAGATCTCTCAACCCTAACCCTAGCCGTAACCCTAACCCTAGCCCTAGTTCATTACCTGAGCCGGGCGCCTGTGTTCGCCGGCTGAGAAAGATGGCGGAGCAGCCATGTTAGGGCCTTCTCGCAATGGCCTTGGGAGGCTCTTTCCAGCGGCAGTTTGCCTGCAGCTGGAGCCCCTTTAGATCTCTCAACCCTAACCCTTGCAGTAACACTAACCCTAGCCCTAGTTCATTACCTGAGCCGGGCGCCTGTGTTCACCGGCTGAGAAAGATGGCGGAGCAGCCATGTTAGGGCCTTCTCGCAATGGCCTTGGGAGGCTCTTTCCAGCGGCAGTGTGCCAGCAGCTGGAGGCCATTTAGATCTCTCATCCCTAACCCTAGCCGTAACCCTAACCCTAGCCCTAGTTCATTACCTGAGCCGGGCGCCTGTGTTCGCCGGCTGAGAAAGATGGCGGAGCAGCCATGTTAGGACCTTCTCACAATGGCCTTGGGAGGCTCTTTCCTGCGTGCAGTGTGCCTGCAGCTAGAGCCCCGTTACATCTCTCAACCCTAACCCTAGCCGTAACCCTAACCCTAGCCGTAACCCTAACCCTAGGTCTAATTCATTACCTGAGCCGGGCGCCTGTGTTCGCCGGCTGAGAAAGATGGCGGAGAAGCCATGTTAGGACCTTCTCACAATGGCCATTGGAGGCTCTTTCCAGCGGCAGTGTGCCTGCAGCTAGAGCCCCTTTAGATCTCTCATCCCTAAACCTAGCCGTAACCCTAACCCTAGCCGTAACCCTAACCCTAGCCCTAGTTCATTACCTGAGACGGGCGCCTGTGTTCGCCGGCTGAGAAAGAGGGCGGAGCAGCCATGTTAGGGCCTTCTCGCAATGGCCTTGGGAGGCTCTTTCCAGCGGCAGTGTGCCAGCAGCTGGAGGCCATTTAGATCTCTCATCCCTAACCCTAGCTGTAACCCTAACCCTAGCCGTAACCCTAACCCTAGCCCTAGTTAATTACCTGAGCCGGGCACCTGTGTTCGCCGGCTGAGAAAGATGGCGGAGCAGCCATGTTAGGGCCTTCTCGCAATGGCCTTGGAAGGCTCTTTCCCACGGCAGTGTGCCTGCAGCTGGAGGCCCTTTAGATCTCTCAACCCTAACCCTAGCCGTAACCCTAACCCTAGCCCTAGTTCATTACCTGAGCCGGGCACCTGTGTTCGCCAGCTGAGAAAGATGGCGGAGCAGCCATGTTAGGGCCTTCTCACAATGGTCTTGGGAGGCTCTTTCAAGTGGCAGTGTGCCAGCAGCTGTAGGCCCTTTAGATCTCTCAACCCTAACCCTAGCCGTAACCCTAACCCTAGCCCTAGTTCATTACCTTAGCTGGGCGCCTGTTTTTGCCGGCTGAGAAAGATGGCGGAGCAGCCATGTTAGTGCCTTCTCGCAATGGCCTTAGGGGGCTCTTTCCAGCAGCAGTGTGCCTGCAGCTGGAGGCCCTTTAGATCTATCAACCCTAACCCTAGCCGTAACCCTAACCCTAGCCCTAGTTATTTACCTGAGCCGGGCACCTGTGTTCGCCGGCTGAGAAAGATGGCGGAGCAGCCATGTTAGGGCCTTCTCGCAATGGCCTTGGGAGGCTCTTTCCAGCGGCAGTGTGCCTGCAGCTTGAGGCCCTTTAGACCTCTCAACCGTAAACCTAGCCATAACCCTAACCCTAGCCCTAGATAAATACCTGAGCAGGGCACCTGTGTTCGCCGGCTGAGAAAGATGGCGGAGCAGCCATGTTAGGGCCTTCACGCAATAGCCTTGGGAGGCTCTTTCCTGCGTGCAGTGTGCCTGCAGCTAGAGCCCTGTTACATCTCTCAACCCTAACCCTAGCCGTAACCCTAACCCTAGCTGTAACCCTAACCCTAGCCCTAGTTAATTACCTGAGCCGGGCACCTGTGTTCGCCGGCTGAGAAAGATGGCGGAGCAGCCATGTTAGGGCCTTCTCGCAATGGCCTTGGGAGGCTCTTTCCCGCGGCATTGTGCCTGCAGCTGGAGCCCCTTTAGACCTCTCAACCCTAACCCTAGCCGTAACCCTAACCCTAGCCCTAGTTCATTACCTGAGCCGGGCGCCTGTGTTCGCCGGCTGAGAAAGATGGCGGAGCAGCCATGTTAGGACCTTCTCGCAATGGCCTTGGGAGGCTCTTTCCAGCGGCAGTTTGCCTGCAGCTGGAGGCCCTTTAGACCTCTCAACCCTAACCCTAGCCGTAACCCTAACCCTAGCCCTAGTTCATTACCTGAGCCGGGCGCCTGTGTTCGCCGGCTGAGAAAGAGGCGGAGCAGCCATGTTAGGGCCTTCTCGCAATGGCCTTAGGAGGCTCTTTCCAGCGGCAGTGTGCCTGCAGCTGGAGGCCATTTAGATCTCTCATCCCTAACCCTAGCTGTAACCCTAACCCTAGCCGTAACCCTAACCCTAGCCCTAGTTCATTACCTGAGCCGGGCGCCTGTGTTCGCCGGCTGAGAAAGATGGCGGAGCAGCCATGTTAGGGCCTTCTCGCAATGGCCTTGGGAGGCTCTTTCCAGTGGCAGTGTGCCTGCAGCTGAAGGCCCTTTAGATCTACCAACCCTAACCCTAGCCGTAACCCTAACCCTAGCCCTAGTTCATTACCTGAGCCGGGCGCCTGTGTTCGCCGGCTGAGAAAGATGGCGGAGCAGCCATGTTAGGGCCTTCTCGCAATGGCCTTGGGAGGCTCTTTCCAGCGGCAGTGTGCCAGCAGCTGGAGGCCATTTAGATCTCTCATCCCTAACCCTAGCCGTAACCCTAACCCTAGCCCTAGTTCATTACCTGAGCCGGGCACCTGTGTTCGCCGGCTGAGAAAGATGGCGGAGCAGCCATGTTAGGACCTTCTCACAATGGCCTTGGGAGGCTCTTTCCTGCGTGCAATGTGCCTGCAGCTAGAGCCCCGTTACATCTCTCAACCCTAACCCTAGCCGTAACCCTAAACCTAGCTGTAACCCTAACCCTAGCCCTAGTTAATTACCTGAGCCGGGCACCTGTGTTCGCCGGCTGAGAAAGATGGCGGAGCAGCCATGTTAGGGCCTTCTCGCAATGGCCTTGGGAGGCTCTTTCCAGCGGCAGTGTGCCTGCAGATGGAGGCCCTTTAGACCTCTCAACCCTCACCCTAGCCGTAACCCTAACCCTAGCCCTAGTTCAATACCTGAGCCGGGCGCCTGTGTTCGCCGGCTGAGAAAGATGGCGGAGCAGCCATGTTAGGGCCTTCTCGCAATGGCCTTGGGAGGCTCTTTCCAGCGGCAGTGTGCCTGCAGCTGGAGCCCCTTTAGACCTCTCAACCCTAACCCTAGCCGTAACCCTAACCCTAGCCCTAGTTCATTAATTGAGCCGGGCGCCTGTGTTCGCCGGCTGAGAAAGATGGCGGAGCAGCCATGTTAGGGCCTTCTCGCAATGGCCTTGGGAGGCTCTTTCCAATGGCAGTGTGCCTGCAGCTGAAGGCCCTTTAGATCTCTCAACCCTAACCCTAGCCGTAACCCTAACCCTAGCCCTAGTTCATTACCTGAGCCGGGCGCCTGTGTTCGCCGGCTGAGAAAGATGGCGGAGCAGCCATGTTAGGGCCTTCTCGCAATGGCCTTGGGAGGCTCTTTCCAGCGGCAGTTTGCCTGCAGCTGGAGCCCCTTTAGACCTCTCAACCCTAACCCTTGCAGTAACACTAACCCTAGCCCTAGTTCATTACCTGAGCCGGGCGCCTGTGTTCACCGGCTGAGAAAGATGGCGGAGCAGCCATGTTAGGGCCTTCTCGCAATGGCCTTGGGAGGCTCTTTCCAGCGGCAGTGTGCCAGCAGCTGGAGGCCATTTAGATCTCTCATCCCTAACCCTAGCCGTAACCCTAACCCTAGCCCTAGTTCATTACCTGAGCCGGGCGCCTGTGTTCGCCGGCTGAGAAAGATGGCGGAGCAGCCATGTTAGGACCTTCTCACAATGGCCTTGGGAGGCTCTTTCCTGCGTGCAGTGTGCCTGCAGCTAGAGCCCCGTTACATCTCTCAACCCTAACCCTAGCCGTAACCCTAACCCTAGCCGTAACCCTAACCCTAGGTCTAATTCATTACCTGAGCCGGGCGCCTGTGTTCGCCGGCTGAGAAAGATGGCGGAGAAGCCATGTTAGGACCTTCTCACAATGGCCATTGGAGGCTCTTTCCAGCGGCAGTGTGCCTGCAGATAGAGCCCCTTTAGATCTCTCATCCCTAAACCTAGCCGTAACCCTAACCCTAGCCGTAACCCTAACCCTAGCCCTAGTTCATTACCTGAGACGGGCGCCTGTGTTCGCCGGCTGAGAAAGAGGGCGGAGCAGCCATGTTAGGGCCTTCTCGCAATGGCCTTGGGAGGCTCTTTCCAGCGGCAGTGTGCCAGCAGCTGGAGGCCATTTAGATCTCTCATCCCTAACCCTAGCTGTAACCCTAACCCTAGCCGTAACCCCAACCCTAGCATTAGTTAATTACCTGAGCCGGGCACCTGTGTTCGCCGGCTGAGAAAGATGGCGGAGCAGCCATGTTAGGGCCTTCTCGCAATGGCCTTGGAAGGCTCTTTCCCACGGCAGTGTGCCTGCAGCTGGAGGCCCTTTAGATCTCTCAACCCTAACCCTAGCCGTAACCCTAACCCTAGCCCTAGTTCATTACCTGAGCCGGGCACCTGTGTTCGCCAGCTGAGAAAGATGGCGGAGCAGCCATGTTAGGGCCTTCTCGCAATGGTCTTGGGAGGCTCTTTCAAGTGGCAGTGTGCCAGCAGCTGTAGGCCCTTTAGATCTCTCAACCCTAACCCTAGCCGTAACCCTAACCCTAGCCCTAGTTCATTACCTTAGCTGGGCGCCTGTTTTTGCCGGCTGAGAAAGATGGCAGAGCAGCCATGTTAGGGCCTTCTCGCAATGGCCTTAGGGGGCTCTTTCCAGCAGCAGTGTGCCTGCAGCTGGAGGCCCTTTAGATCTATCAACCCTATCCCTAGCCGTAACCCTAACCCTAGCCCTAGTTATTTACCTGAGCCGGGCGCCTGTGTTCGCCGGCTGAGAAAGATGGCGGAGCAGCCATGTTAGGGCCTTCTCGCAATGGCCTTGGGAGGCTCTTTCCAGCGGCAGTGTGCCTGCAGCTTGAGGCCCTTTAGACCTCTCAACCGTAAACCTAGCCATAACCCTAACCCTAGCCCTAGATAAATACCTGAGCAGGGCGCCTGTGTTCGCCGGCTGAGAAAGAGGGCGGAGCAGCCATGTTAGGGCCTTCTCGCAATGGCCTTGGGAGGCTCTTTCCAGCGGCAGTGTGCCTGCAGCTGGAGGCCCTTTAGACCTCTCAACCCTAAGCCTAGCCGTAACCCTAACCCTAGCTAAAGTTCATTACCTGAGCCGGGCGCCTGTGTTCGCCGGGTGAGAAAGATGGCGGAGCAGCCATGTTAGGACCTTCTCACAATGGCCTTGGGAGGCTCTTTCCTGCGTGCAGTGTGCCTGCAGCTAGAGCCCTGTTACATCTCTCAACCCTAACCCTAGCCGTAACCCTAACCCTAGTTGTAACCCTAACCCTAGCCCTAGTTAATTACCTGAGCCGGGCACCTGTGTTCGCCGGCTGAGAAAGATGGCGGAGCAGCCATGTTAGGGCCTTCTCGCAATGGCCTTGGGAGGCTCTTTCCAGCGGCAGTTTGCCTGCAGCTGGAGCCCCTTTAGACCTCTCAACCCTAACCCTAGCCGTAACCCTAACCCTAGCCCTAGTTCATTACCTGAGCCGGGCGCCTGTGTTCGCCGGCTGAGAAAGATGGCGGAGCAGCCATGTTAGGACCTTCTCGCAATGGCCTTGGGAGGCTCTTTCCAGCGGCAGTTTGCCTGCAGCTGGAGCCCCTTTAGACCTCTCAACCCTAACCCTTGCAGTAACACTAACCCTAGCCCTAGTTAATTACCTGAGCCGTCGCCTGTGTTCGCCGGCTGAGAAAGATGGCGGAGCAGCCATGTTAGGGCCTTCTCGCAATGGCCTTGGGAGGCTCTTTCCAGCGGCAGTGTGCCAGCAGATGGAGGCCATTTAGATCTCTCATCCCTAACCCTAGCCGTAACCCTAACCCTAGCCCTAGTTCATTACCTGAGCCGGGCGCCTGTGTTCGCCGGCTGAGAAAGATGGCGGAGCAGCCATGTTAGGACCTTCTCACAATGGCCTTGGGAGGCTCTTTCCTGCGTGCAGTGTGCCTGCAGCTGGAGCCCCGTTACATCTCTCAACCCTAACCCTAGCCGTAACCCTAACCCTAGCTGTAACCCTAACCCTAGCCCTAGTTAATTACCTGAGCCGGGCGCCTGTGTTCGCCGGCTGAGAAAGATGGCGGAGCAGCCATGTTAGGACCTTCTCGCAATGGCCTTGGGAGGCTCTTTCCAGCGGCAGTGTGCCTGCAGATAGAGCCCTTTTAGATCTCTCATCCCTAAACCTAGCCGTAACCCTAACCCTAGCCGTAACCCTAACCCTAGCCCTAGTTCATTACCTGAGCCGGGCGCCTGTGTTCGCCGGCTGAGAAAGAGGGCGGAGCAGCCATGTTAGGGCCTTCTCGCAATGGCCTTGGGAGGCTCTTTCCAGCGGCAGTGTGCCTGCAGCTGGAGGCCCTTTAGACCTCTCAACCCTAAGCCTAGCCGTAACCCTAACCCTAGCCCTACTTCATTAATTGAGCCGGGCGTCTGTGTTCGCCGGCTGAGAAAGATGGCGGAGCAGCCATGTCAGGGCCTTCTCGCAATGGCCTTGGGAGGCTCTTTCCAATGGCAGTGTGCCTGCAGCTGAAGGCCCTTTAGATCTCTCAACCCTAACCCTAGCCGTAACCCTAACCCTAGCCCTAGTTCATTACCTGAGCCGGGCGCCTGTGTTCGCCGGCTGAGAAAGATGGCGGAGCAGCCATGTTAGGGCCTTCTCGCAATGGCCTTGGGAGGCTCTTTCCAGCGGCAGTTTGCCTGCAGCTGGAGCCCCTTTAGACCTCTCAACCCTAACCCTTGCAGTAACACTAACCCTAGCCCTAGTTCATTACCTGAGCCGGGCGCCTGTGTTCACCGGCTGAGAAAGATGGCGGAGCAGCCATGTTAGGGCCTTCTCGCAATGGCCTTGGGAGGCTCTTTCCAGCGGCAGTGTGCCAGCAGCTGGAGGCCATTTAGATCTCTCATCCCTAACCCTAGCCGTAACCCTAACCCTAGCCCTAGTTCATTACCTGAGCCGGGCGCCTGTGTTCGCCGGCTGAGAAAGATGGCGGAGCAGCCATGTTAGGACCTTCTCACAATGGCCTTGGGAGGCTCTTTCCTGCGTGCAGTGTGCCTGCAGCTAGAGCCCCGTTACATCTCTCAACCCTAACCCTAGCCGTAACCCTAACCCTAGCCGTAACCCTAACCCTAGGTCTAATTCATTACCTGAGCCGGGCGCCTGTGTTCGCCGGCTGAGAAAGATGGCGGAGAAGCCATGTTAGGACCTTCTCACAATGGCCATTGGAGGCTCTTTCCAGCGGCAGTGTGCCTGCAGATAGAGCCCCTTTAGATCTCTCATCCCTAAACCTAGCCGTAACCCTAACCCTAGCCGTAACCCTAACCCTAGCCCTAGTTCATTACCTGAGACGGGCGCCTGTGTTCGCCGGCTGAGAAAGAGGGCGGAGCAGCCATGTTAGGGCCTTCTCGCAATGGCCTTGGGAGGCTCTTTCCAGCGGCAGTGTGCCAGCAGCTGGAGGCCATTTAGATCTCTCATCCCTAACCCTAGCTGTAACCCTAACCCTAGCCGTAACCCTAACCCTAGCATTAGTTAATTACCTGAGCCGGGCACCTGTGTTCGCCGGCTGAGAAAGATGGCGGAGCAGCCATGTTAGGGCCTTCTCGCAATGGCCTTGGAAGGCTCTTTCCCACGGCAGTGTGCCTGCAGCTGGAGGCCCTTTAGATCTCTCAACCCTAACCCTAGCCGTAACCCTAACACTAGCCCTAGTTAATTACCTGAGCCAGGCGCCTGTGTTCGCCAGCTGAGAAAGATGGCGGAGCAGCCATGTTAGAGCCTTCTCGCAATGGCCTTGGGAGGCTCTTTCCAGCGGCAGTGTGCCTGCAGCTGTAGGCCCTTTTAGATCTCTCAACACTAACCCTAGCCGTAACCCTAACCCTAGCCCTAGTTAATTACCTGAGCCGGGCACCTGTGTTCGCCGGCTGAGAAAGATGGCGGAGCAGCCATGTTAGGGCCTTCTCGCAATGGCCTTGGGAGGCTCTTTCCAGCGGCAGTGTGCCAGCAGCTGGAGGCCATTTAGATCTCTCATCTCTAACCCTAGCCGTAACCCTAACCCTAGCCCTAGTTCATTACCTGAGCCGGGCGCCTGTGTTCGCCGACTGAGAAAGATGGCGGAGCAGCCATGTTAGGGCCTTCTCGCAATGGCCTTGGGAGGCTCTTTCCAGCGGCAGTGTGCCTGCAGATGGAGGCCCTTTAGACCTCTCAACCCTAAACCTAGCCATAACCCTAACCCTAGCCCTAGATAAATACCTGAGCAGGGCGCCTGTGTTCGCCGGCTGAGAAAGATGGCGGAGCAGCCATGTTAGGGCCTTCTCGCAATGGCCTTGGGAGGCTCTTTCCAGCGGCAGTGTGCCAGCAGATGGAGCCCCTTTAGACCTCTCAACCCTAACCCTAGCCGTAACCCTAACCCTAGCCGTAACCCTAACACTAGCCCTAGTTAATTACCTGAGCCGGGCGCCTGTGTTCGCCAGCTGAGAAAGATGGTGGAGCAGCCATGTTAGGGCCTTCTCGCAATGGCTTTGGGAGGCTCTTTCCAGCGGCAGTGTGCCTGCAGCTGTAGGCCCATTTAGATCTCTCAACCCTAACCCTAGCCGTAACCCTAACCCTAGCCCTAGTTCATTACCTGAGCCGGGCGCCTGTGTTCGCCGGCTGAGAAAGATGGCGGAGCAGCCATGTTAGGGCCTTCTCGCAATGGCCTTGGGAGGCTCTTTCCAGCGGCAGTGTGCCTGCAGATGGAGGCCCTTTAGATCTCTCAACCCTCACCCTAGCCGTAACCCTAAGCCTAGCCGTAACCCTAACCCTAGCTCAAGTTCATTACCTGAGCCGGGCGCCTGTGTTCGCCGGCTGAGAAAGATGGCGGAGCAGCCATGTTAGGGCCTTCTCGCAATGGCCTTGGGAGGCTCTTTCCAGCGGCAGTGTGCCTGCAGCTGGAGGCCCTTTAGACCTCTCAACCCTAAGCCTAGCCGTAACCCTAACCCTAGCCCTAGTTCATTAATTGAGCCGGGCGCCTGTGTTCGCCGGCTGAGAAAGATGGCGGAGCAGCCATGTTAGGGCCTTCTCGCAATGGCCTTGGGAGGCTCTTTCCAATGGCAGTGTGCCTGCAGCTGAAGGCCCTTTAGATCTATCAACCCTAACCCTAGCCGTAACCCTAACCCTAGCCCTAGTTCATTACCTGAGCCGGGCGCCTGTGTTCGCCGGCTGAGAAAGATGGCGGAGCAGCCATGTTAGGGCCTTCTCGCAATGGCCTTGGGAGGCTCTTTCCAGCGGCAGTTTGCCTGCAGCTGGAACCCCTTTAGACCTCTCAACCCTAACCCTTGCAGTAACACTAACCCTAGTCCTAGTTAATTACCTGAGCCGGGCACCTGTGTTCCCCGGCTGAGAAAGATGGCGGAGCAGCCATGTTAGGGCCTTCTCGCAATGGCCTTGGGAGGCTCTTTCCAGCGGCAGTGTGCCAGCAGCTGGAGGCCATTTAGATCTCTCATCCCTAACCCTAGCCGTAACCCTAACCCTAGCCCTAGTTCATTACCTGAGCCGGGCGCCTGTGTTCGCCGGCTGAGAAAGATGGCGGAGCAGCCATGTTAGGACCTTCTCACAATGGCCTTGGGAGGCTCTTTCCTGCGTGCAGTGTGCCTGCAGCTAGAGCCCCGTTACATCTCTCAACCCTAACCCTAGCCGTAACCCTAACCCTAGCCGTAACCCTAACCCTAGGTCTAATTCATTACCTGAGCCGGGCACCTGTGTTCACCGGCTGATAAAGATGGCGGAGAAGCCATGTTAGGACCTTCTCACAATGGCCATTGGAGGCTCTTTCCAGCGGCAGTGTGCCTGCAGATAGAGCCCCTTTAGATCTCTCATCCCTAAACCTAGCCGTAACCCTAACCCTAGCCGTAACCCTAACCCTAGCCCTAGTTCATTACCTGAGACGGGCGCCTGTGTTCGCCGGCTGAGAAAGAGGGCGGAGCAGCCATGTTAGGGCCTTCTCGCAATGGCCTTGGGAGGCTCTTTCCAGCGGCAGTGTGCCAGCAGCTGGAGGCCATTTAGATCTCTCATCCCTAACCCTAGCTGTAACCCTAACCCTAGCCGTAACCCTAACCCTAGCATTAGTTAATTACCTGAGCCGGGCACCTGTGTTCGCCGGCTGAGAAAGATGGCGGAGCAGCCATGTTAGGGCCTTCTCGCAATGGCCTTGGAAGGCTCTTTCCCACGGCAGTGTGCCTGCAGCTGGAGGCCCTTTAGATCTCTCAACCCTAACCCTAGCCGTAACCCTAACCCTAGCCCTAGTTCATTACCTGAGCCGGGCGCCTGTGTTCGCCAGCTGAGAAAGATGGCGGAGCAGCCATGTTAGGGCCTTCTCGCAATGGCCTTGGGAGGCTCTTTCCAGTGGCAGTGTGCCTGCAGCTGTAGGCCCTTTAGATCTCTCAACCCTAACCCTAGCCGTAACCCTAACCCTAGCCCTAGTTCATTACCTGAGCCGGGCGCCTGTGTTCGCCGGCTGAGAAAGATGGCGGAGCAGCCATGTTAGGGCCTTCTCGCAATGGCCTTGGGAGGCTCTTTCCAGCGGCAGTGTGCCTGCAGCTGGAGGCCCTTTAGATCTATCAACCCTAACCCTAGCCGTAACCCTAACCCTAGCCCTAGTTATTTACCTGAGCCGGGCGCCTGTGTTCGCCGGCTGAGAAAGATGGCGGAGCAGCCATGTTAGGGCCTTCTCGCAATGGCCTTGGGAGGCTCTTTCCAGCGGCAGTGTGCCTGCAGCTTGAGGCCCTTTAGACCTCTCAACCGTAAACCTAGCCATAACCCTAACCCTAGCCCTAGATAAATACCTGAGCAGGGCACCTGTGTTCGCCGGCTGAGAAAGATGGCGGAGCAGCCATGTTAGGGCCTTCACGCAATAGCCTTGGGAGGCTCTTTCCTGCGTGCAGTGTGCCTGCAGCTAGAGCCCTGTTACATCTCTCAACCCTAACCCTAGCCGTAACCCTAACCCTAGCTGTAACCCTAACCCTAGCCCTAGTTCATTACCTGAGCCGGGCACCTGTGTTCGCCGGCTGAGAAAGATGGCGGAGCAGCCATGTTAGGGCCTTCACGCAATAGCCTTGGGAGGCTCTTTCCAGCGGCAGTTTGCCTGCAGCTGGAGCCCCTTTAGACCTCTCAACCCTAACCCTAGCCGTAACCCTAACCCTAGCCCTAGTTCATTACCTGAGCCGGGCGCCTGTGTTCGCCGGCTGAGAACGATGGCGGAGCAGCCATGTTAGGACCTTCTCGCAATGGCCTTGGGAGGCTCTTTCCAGCGGCAGTTTGCCTGCAGCTGGAGCCCCTTTAGACCTCTCAACCCTAACCCTTGCAGTAACACTAACCCTAGCCGTAACCCTAACCCTAGCCCTAGTTCATTACCTGAGCCGGGCGCCTGTGTTCGCCGGCTGAGAAAGATGGCGGAGCAGCCATGTTAGGGCCTTCTCGCAATGGCCTTGGGAGGCTCTTTCCAGCGGCAGTGTGCCTGCAGCTGGAGGCCATTTAGATCTCTCATCCCTAACCCTAGCTGTAACCCTAACCCTAGCCGTAACCCTAACCCTAGCCCTAGTTCATTAATTGAGCCGGGCGCCTGTGTTCGCCGGCTGAGAAAGAGGGCGGAGCAGCCATGTTAGGGCCTTCTCGCAATGGCCTTGGGAGGCTCTTTCCAGTGGCAGTGTGCCTGCGGCTGAAGGCCCTTTAGATCTACCAACCCTAACCCTAGCCGTAACCCTAACCCTAGCCCTAGTTCATTACCTGAGCCGGGCGCCTGTGTTCGCCGGCTGAGAAAGATGGCGGAGCAGCCATGTTAGGGCCTTCTCGCAATGGCCTTCGGAGGCTCTTTCCAGCGGCAGTGTGCCAGCAGCTGGAGGCCATTTAGATCTCTCATCCCTAACCCTAGCCGTAACCCTAACCCTAGCCCTAGTTCATTACCTGAGCCGGGCACCTGTGTTCGCCGGCTGAGAAAGATGGCGGAGCAGCCATGTTAGGACCTTCTCACAATGGCCTTGGGAGGCTCTTTCCTGCGTGCAATGTGCCTGCAGCTAGAGCCCCGTTACATCTCTCAACCCTAACCCTAGCCGTAACCCTAAACCTAGCTGTAACCCTAACCCTAGCCCTAGTTAATTACCTGAGCCGGGCGCCTGTGTTCGCCGGCTGAGAAAGATGGCGGAGCAGCCATGTTAGGGCCTTCTCGCAATGGCCTTGGGAGGCTCTTTCCAGCGGCAGTGTGCCTGCAGATGGAGGCCCTTTAGACCTCTCAACCCTCACCCTAGCCGTAACCCTAAGCCTAGCCGTAACCCTAACCCTAGCTCAAGTTCATTACCTGAGCCGGGCGCCTGTGTTCGCCGGCTGAGAAAGATGGCGGAGCAGCCATGTTAGGGCCTTCTCGCAATGGCCTTGGGAGGCTCTTTCCAGCGGCAGTGTGCCTGCAGCTGGAGGCCCTTTAGACCTCTCAACCCTAAGCCTAGCCGTAACCCTAACCCTAGCCCTACTTCATTAATTGAGCCGGGCGTCTGTGTTCGCCGGCTGAGAAAGATGGCGGAGCAGCCATGTTAGGGCCTTCTCGCAATGGCCTTGGGAGGCTCTTTCCAATGGCAGTGTGCCTGCAGCTGAAGGCCCTTTAGATCTCTCAACCCTAACCCTAGCCGTAACCCTAACCCTAGCCCTAGTTCATTACCTGAGCCGGGCGCCTGTGTTCGCCGGCTGAGAAAGATGGCGGAGCAGCCATGTTAGGGCCTTCTCGCAATGGCCTTGGGAGGCTCTTTCCAGCGGCAGTTTGCCTGCAGCTGGAGCCCCTTTAGACCTCTCAACCCTAACCCTTGCAGTAACACTAACCCTAGCCCTAGTTCATTACCTGAGCCGGGCGCCTGTGTTCACCGGCTGAGAAAGATGGCGGAGCAGCCATGTTAGGGCCTTCTCGCAATGGCCTTGGGAGGCTCTTTCCAGCGGCAGTGTGCCAGCAGCTGGAGGCCATTTAGATCTCTCATCCCTAACCCTAGCCGTAACCCTAACCCTAGCCCTAGTTCATTACCTGAGCCGGGCGCCTGTGTTCGCCGGCTGAGAAAGATGGCGGAGCAGCCATGTTAGGACCTTCTCACAATGGCCTTGGGAGGCTCTTTCCTGCGTGCAGTGTGCCTGCAGCTAGAGCCCCGTTACATCTCTCAACCCTAACCCTAGCCGTAACCCTAACCCTAGCCGTAACCCTAACCCTAGGTCTAATTCATTACCTGAGCCGGGCGCCTGTGTTCGCCGGCTGAGAAAGATGGCGGAGAAGCCATGTTAGGACCTTCTCACAATGGCCATTGGAGGCTCTTTCCAGCGGCAGTGTGCCTGCAGATAGAGCCCCTTTAGATCTCTCATCCCTAAACCTAGCCGTAACCCTAACCCTAGCCGTAACCCTAACCCTAGCCCTAGTTCATTACCTGAGACGGGCGCCTGTGTTCGCCGGCTGAGAAAGAGGGCGGAGCAGCCATGTTAGGGCCTTCTCGCAATGGCCTTGGGAGGCTCTTTCCAGCGGCAGTGTGCCAGCAGCTGGAGGCCATTTAGATCTCTCATCCCTAACCCTAGCTGTAACCCTAACCCTAGCCGTAACCCCAACCCTAGCATTAGTTAATTACCTGAGCCGGGCACCTGTGTTCGCCGGCTGAGAAAGATGGCGGAGCAGCCATGTTAGGGCCTTCTCGCAATGGCCTTGGAAGGCTCTTTCCCACGGCAGTGTGCCTGCAGCTGGAGGCCCTTTAGATCTCTCAACCCTAACCCTAGCCGTAACCCTAACCCTAGCCCTAGTTCATTACCTGAGCCGGGCACCTGTGTTCGCCAGCTGAGAAAGATGGCGGAGCAGCCATGTTAGGGCCTTCTCGCAATGGTCTTGGGAGGCTCTTTCAAGTGGCAGTGTGCCAGCAGCTGTAGGCCCTTTAGATCTCTCAACCCTAACCCTAGCCGTAACCCTAACCCTAGCCCTAGTTCATTACCTTAGCTGGGCGCCTGTTTTTGCCGGCTGAGAAAGATGGCAGAGCAGCCATGTTAGGGCCTTCTCGCAATGGCCTTAGGGGGCTCTTTCCAGCAGCAGTGTGCCTGCAGCTGGAGGCCCTTTAGATCTATCAACCCTATCCCTAGCCGTAACCCTAACCCTAGCCCTAGTTATTTACCTGAGCCGGGCGCCTGTGTTCGCCGGCTGAGAAAGATGGCGGAGCAGCCATGTTAGGGCCTTCTCGCAATGGCCTTGGGAGGCTCTTTCCAGCGGCAGTGTGCCTGCAGCTTGAGGCCCTTTAGACCTCTCAACCGTAAACCTAGCCATAACCCTAACCCTAGCCCTAGATAAATACCTGAGCAGGGCGCCTGTGTTCGCCGGCTGAGAAAGATGGCGGAGCAGCCATGTTAGGGCCTTCTCGCAATGGCCTTGGGAGGCTCTTTCCAGCGGCAGTGTGCCTGCAGCTGGAGGCCCTTTAGACCTCTCAACCCTAAGCCTAGCCGTAACCCTAACCCTAGCTAAAGTTCATTACCTGAGCCGGGCGCCTGTGTTCGCCGGGTGAGAAAGATGGCGGAGCAGCCATGTTAGGACCTTCTCACAATGGCCTTGGGAGGCTCTTTCCTGCGTGCAGTGTGCCTGCAGCTAGAGCCCTGTTACATCTCTCAACCCTAACCCTAGCCGTAACCCTAACCCAGTAACCCTAACCCTAGCCCTAGTTCATTACCTGAGCCGGGCACCTGTGTTCGCCGGCTGAGAAAGATGGCGGAGCAGCCATGTTAGGGCCTTCTCGCAATGGCCTTGGGAGGCTCTTTCCAGCGGCAGTGTGCCTGCAGCTGGAGCCCCTTTAGACCTCTCAACCCTAACCCTAGCCGTAACCCTAACCCTAGCCCTAGTTCATTACCTGAGCCGGGCGCCTGTGTTCGCCGGCTGAGAAAGATGGCGGAGCAGCCATGTTAGGACCTTCTCGCAATGGCCTTGGGAGGCTCTTTCCAGCGGCAGTTTGCCTGCAGCTGGAGCCCCTTTAGACCTCTCAACCCTAACCCTTGCAGTAACACTAACCCTAGCCCTAGTTAATTACCTGAGACGTCGCCTGTGTTCGCCGGCTGAGAAAGATGGCGGAGCAGCCATGTTAGGGCCTTCTCGCAATGGCCTTGGGAGGCTCTTTCCAGCGGCAGTGTGCCAGCAGATGGAGGCCATTTAGATCTCTCATCCCTAACCCTAGCCGTAACCCTAACCCTAGCCCTAGTTCATTACCTGAGCCGGGCGCCTGTGTTCGCCGGCTGAGAAAGATGGCGGAGCAGCCATGTTAGGACCTTCTCACAATGGCCTTGGGAGGCTCTTTCCTGCGTGCAGTGTGCCTGCAGCTGGAGCCCCGTTACATCTCTCAACCCTAACCCTAGCCGTAACCCTA
>NW_028147472.1:172206-232078 GCF_008360975.1 Lichenostomus cassidix
AGGCCCTTTTAGATCTCTCAACCCTAACCCTAGCCGTAACCCTAACCCTAGCCCTAGTTCATTACCTGAGCCTGGCGCCCTTGTTCGCCGGCTGAGAAAGATGGCGGAGCAGCCATGTTAGGGCCTTCTTGCAATGGCCTTGGGAGGCTCTTTCCAGCGGCAGTGTGCCTGCAGATGGAGGCCCTTTAGACCTCTCAACCCTAACCCTAGCCGTAACACTAAGCCTAGCTGTAACCCTAACCCTAGCTAAAGTTCATTACCTGAGCCGGGCGCCTGTGTTCGCCGGCTGAGAAAGATGGCGGAGCAGCCATGTTAGGGCCTTCTCGCAATGGCCTTGGGAGGCTCTTTCCAGCGGCAGTGTGCCTGCAGCTGGAGGCCCTTTAGACCTCTCAACCCTAACCCTAGCCGTAACCCTAACCCTAGCCCTAGTTCATTAATTGAGCCGGGCGCCTGTGTTCGCCGGCTGAGAAAGAGGGCGGAGCAGCCATGTTAGGGCCTTCTCGCAATGGCCTTGGGAGGCTCTTTCCAATGGCAGTGTGCCTGCAGCTGAAGGCCCTTTAGATCTATCAACCCTAACCCTAGCCGTAACCCTAACCCTAGCCCTAGTTCATTACCTGAGCCGGGCGCCTGTGTTCGCCGGCTGAGAAAGATGGCGGAGCAGCGATGTTAGGGCCTTCTCGCAATGTCCTGCGGAGGCTCTTTCCAGCGGCAGTGTGCCAGCAGCTGGAGGCCATTTAGATCTCTCATCCCTAACCATAGCCGTAACCCTAACCCTAGCCCTAGTTCATTACCTGAGCCGGGCGCCTGTGTTCGCCAGCTGAGAAAGATGGCGGAGCAGCCATGTTAGGACCTTCTCACAATGGCCTTGGGAGGCTCTTTCCTGCGTGCATTGTGCCTGCAGATAGAGCCCCGTTACATCTCTCAACCCTAACCCTAGCCGTAACCCTAACCCTAGCTGTAACCCTAACCCTAGCCCTAGTTCATTACCTGAGCCGGGCACCTGTGTTCGCCGGCTGAGAAAGATGGCGGAGCAGCCATGTTAGGGCCTTCTCGCAATGGCCTTGGGAGGCTCTGTCCAGCGGCAGTGTGCCAGCAGCTGGAGGCCATTTAGATCTCTCATCCCTAACCCTAGCTGTAACCCTAACCCTAGCCGTAACCCTAACCCTAGCCCAAGTTCATTACCTGAGCCGGGCACCTGTGTTCGCCAGCTGAGAAAGATGGCGGAGCAGCCATGTTAGGCCTTCTCGCAATGGCCTTAGGGGGCTCTTTCCAGCAGCAGTGTGCCTGCAGCTGGAGGCCCTTTAGATCTATCAACCCTAACCCTAGCCGTAACCCTAACCCTAGCCCTTGTTATTTACCTGAGCCGGGCGCCGGTGTTCGCCGGCTGAGAAAGATAGCGGAGCAGCCATGTTAGGGCCTTCTCGCAATGGCCTTGGGAGGCTCTTTCCAGCGGCAGTGTGCCTGCAGATGGAGCCCCTTTAGATCTCTCAACCCTAACCCTAGCTGTAACCCTAACCCTAGCCGTAACCCTAACCCTAGCCCTAGTTAATTACCTGAGCCGGGCGCCTGTGTTCGCCGGCTGAGAAAGATGGCG
The DNA here is from genome assembly GCF_008360975.1 of Lichenostomus cassidix. Lineage (NCBI taxonomy): Eukaryota > Metazoa > Chordata > Aves > Passeriformes > Meliphagidae > Lichenostomus > Lichenostomus cassidix. The sequence goes on from NW_028147472.1 coordinate 173,801, forward strand.
GAGCAGCCATGTTAGGGCCTTCTCGCAATGGCCTTGGAAGGCTCTTTCCCACGGCAGTGTGCCTGCAGCTGGAGGCCCTTTAGATCTCTCAACCCTAACCCTAGCCGTAACCCTAACCCTAGCCCAAGTTCATTACCTGAGCCGGGCACCTGTGTTCGCCGGCTGAGACAGGTGGCGGAGCAGCCATGTTAGGGCCTTCTCGCAATGGCCTTGGGAGGCTCTTTCCAGCGGCAGTGTGCCTGCAGATAGAGGCCCTTTTAGATCTCTCAACCCTAACCCTAGCCGTAACCCTAACCCTAGCCCTAGTTCATTACCTGAGCCTGGCGCCCTTGTTCGCCGGCTGAGAAAGATGGCGGAGCAGCCATGTTAGGGCCTTCTCGCAATGGCCTTGGGAGGCTCTTTCCAGCGGCAGTGTGCCTGCAGCTGGAGGCCCTTTAGACCTCTCAACCCTAACCCTAGCCGTAACCCTAACCCTAGCCCTAGTTAAATACCTGAGCCGGGCGCCTGTGTTCGCCGGCTGAGAAAGATGGCGGAGCAGCCATGTTAGGGCCTTCTCGCAATGGCCTTGGGAGGCTCTTTCCAGCGGCAGTGTGCCTGCAGCTGGAGGCCCTTTAGACCTCTCAACCCTAACCCTAGCCGTAACCCTAACCCTAGCCCTAGTTCATTACCTGAGCCGGGCGCCTGTGTTCGCCGGCTGAGAAAGATGGCGGAGCAGCCATGTTAGGGCCTTCTCGCAATGGCCTTGGGAGGCTCTTTCCAATGGCAGTGTGCCTGCAGCTGAAGGCCCTTTAGATCTATCAACCCTAACCCTAGCCGTAACCCTAACCCTAGCCCTAGTTCATTACCTGAGCCGGGCGCCTGTGTTCGCCGGCTGAGAAAGATGGCGGAGCAGCCATGTTAGGGCCTTCTCGCAATGGCCTTGGGAGGCTCTTTCCAGCGGCAGTTTGCCTGCAGCTGGAGCCCCTTTAGACCTCTCAACCCTAACCCTTGCAGTAACACTAACCCTAGCCCAAGTTAATTACCTGAGCCGGGCGCCTGTGTTCGCCGGCTGAGAAAGATGGCGGAGCAGCCATGTTAGGGCCTTCTCGCAATGGCCTTCGGAGGCTCTTTCCAGCGGCAGTGTGCCAGCAGCTGGAGGCCATTTAGATCTCTCATCCCTAACCCTAGCCGTAACCCTAACCCTAGCCCTAGTTCATTACCTGAGCCGGGCGCCTGTGTTCGCCGGCTGAGAAAGATGGCGGAGCAGCCATGTTAGGACCTTCTCACAATGGCCTTGGGAGGCTCTTTCCTGCGTGCAGTGTGCCTGCAGCTAGAGCCCTGTTACATCTCTCAACCCTAACCCTAGCCGTAACCCTAACCCTAGCTGTAACCCTAACCCTAGCCCTAGTTAATTACCTGAGCCGGGCACCTGTGTTCGCCGGCTGAGAAAGATGGCGGAGCAGCCATGTTAGGGCCTTCTCGCAATGGCCTTGGGAGGCTCTTTCCCGCGGCAGTGTGCCTGCAGCTGGAGCCCCTTTAGACCTCTCAACCCTATCCCTTGCAGTAACCCTAACCCTAGCCCTAGTTCATTACCTGAGCCGGGCGCCTGTGTTCGCCGGCTGAGAAAGAGGGCGGAGCAGCCATGTTAGGGCCTTCTCGCAATGGCCTTGGGAGGCTCTTTCCAGCGGCAGTGTGCCTGCAGCTGGAGCCCCTTTAGACCTCTCAACCCTAACCCTAGCCGTAACCCTAACCCTAGCCCAAGTTCATTACCTGAGCCGGGCGCCTGTGTTCGCCGGCTGAGAAAGATGGCGGAGCAGCCATGTTAGGGCCTTCTCGCAATGGCCTTGGGAGGCTCTTTCCAGCGGCAGTGTGCCTGCAGCTGGAGGCCCTTTAGATCTCTCATCCCTAACCCTAGCCGTAACCCTAACCCTAGCCCTAGTTCATTACCTGAGCCGGGCGCCTGTGTTCGCCGGCTGAGAAAGATGGCGGAGCAGCCATGTTAGGGCCTTCTCGCAATGGCCTTGGGAGGCTCTTTCCAGCGGCAGTGTGCCTGCAGATGGAGCCCCTTTAGATCTCTCAACCCTAACCCTAGCCGTAACCCTAAGCCTAGCCGTAACCCTAACCCTAGCCCTAGTTCATTACCTGAGCCGGGCGCCTGTGTTCGCCGGCTGAGAAAGATGGCGGAGCAGCCATGTTAGGGCCTTCTCGCAATGGCCTTGGGAGGCTCTTTCCAGCGGCAGTGTGCCTGCAGATAGAGCCCCTTTAGATCTCTCATCCCTAAACCTAGCCGTAACCCTAACCCTAGCCGTAACCCTAACCCTAGCCCTAGTTCATTACCTGAGCCGGGCGCCTGTGTTCGCCGGCTGAGAAAGATGGCGGAGCAGCCATGTTAGGGCCTTCTCGCAATGGCCTTGGGAGGCTCTTTCCAGCGGCAGTGTGCCTGCAGCTGGAGGCCATTTAGATCTCTCAACCCTAACCCTAGCCGTAACCCTAAACCTAGCCCTAGTTCATTACCTGAGCTGGGCGCCTGTGTTCGCCGGCTGAGAAAGATGGCGGAGCAGCCATGTTAGGGCCTTCTCGCAATGGCCTTGGGAGGCTCTTTCCAGCGGCAGTGTGCCTGCAGCTGGAGGCCCTTTAGATCTATCAACCCTAACCCTAGCCGTAACCCTAACCCTAGCCCTAGTTCATTACCTGAGCCGGGCGCCTGTGTTCGCCAGCTGAGAAAGATGGCGGAGCAGCCATGTTAGGGCCTTCTCGCAATGGCCTTGGGAGGCTCTTTCCAGCGGCAGTGTGCCAGCAGCTGGAGGCCCTTTAGATCTCTCAACCCTAACCCTAGCCGTAACCCTAACCCTAGCCCTAGTTCATTACCTGAGCTGGGCGCCTGTGTTCGCCGGCTGAGAAAGATGGCGGAGCAGCCATGTTAGGGCCTTCTCGCAATGGCCTTAGGGGGCTCTTTCCAGCAGCAGTGTGCCTGCAGCTGGAGGCCCTTTAGACCTCTCAACCCTAACCCTAGCCGTAACCCTAAGCCTAGCCGTAACCCTAACCCTAGCTAAAGTTCATTACCTGAGCCGGGCGCCTGTGTTCGCCGGCTGAGAAAGATGGCGGAGCAGCCATGTTAGGGCCTTCTCGCAATGGCCTTGGGAGGCTCTTTCCAGCGGCAGTGTGCCTGCAGCTGGAGGCCCTTTAGACCTCTCAACCCTAACCCTAGCCGTAACCCTAACCCTAGCCCTAGTTCATTACCTGAGCCGGGCGCCTGTGTTCGCCGGCTGAGAAAGATGGCGGAGCAGCCATGTTAGGGCCTTCTCGCAATGGCCTTGGGAGGCTCTTTCCAGTGGCAGTGTGCCTGCAGCTGGAGGCCATTTAGATCTCTCATCCCTAACCCTAGCCGTGACCCTAACCCTAGCCCTAGTTCATTACCTGAGCCGGGCGCCTGTGTTCGCCGGCTGAGAAAGATGGCGGAGCAGCCATGTTAGGGCCTTCTCGCAATGGCCTTGGGAGGCTCTTTCCTGCGGCAGTGTGCCTGCAGCTGGAGGCCCTTTAGACCTCTCAACCCTAACCCTAGCCGTAACTTGCCTAACCCTAGCCCTAGTTCATTACCTGAGCCGGGCGCCTGTGTTCGCCGGCTGAGAAAGATGGCGGAGCAGCCATGTTAGGGCCTTCTCGCAATGGTCTTGGGAGGCTCTTTCAAGTGGCAGTGTGCCTAAAGCTGTAGGCCCTTTAGATCTCTCAACCCTAACCCTAGCCGTAACCCTAACCCTAGCCCTAGTTCATTACCTTAGCTGGGCGCCTGTTTTTGCCGGCTGAGAAAGATGGCGGAGCAGCCATGTTAGGGCCTTCTCACAATGGCCTTGGGAGGCTCTTTCCAGCGTCAGTGTGCCTGCAGATAGAGCCCTGTTACATCTCTCATCCCTAAACCTAGCCGTAACCCTAACCCTAGCCGTAACCCTAACCCTAGCCCTAGTTCATTACCTGAGCCGGGCGCCTGTGTTCGCCGGCTGAGAAAGAGGGCGGAGCAGCCATGTTAGGGCCTTCTCGCAATGGCCTTGGGAGGCTCTTTCCAGCGGCAGTGTGCCAGCAGCTGGAGGCCATTTAGATCTCTCATCCCTAACCCTAGCTGTAACCCTAACCCTAGCCGTAACCCTAACCCTAGCCCTAGTTCATTACCTGAGCCGGGCGCCTGAGTTCGCCGGCTGAGAAAGATGGCGGAGCAGCCATGTTAGGGCCTTCTCGCAATGGCCTTGGAAGGCTCTTTCCCACGGCAGTGTGCCTGCAGCTGGAGGCCCTTTAGATCTCTCAACCCTAACCCTAGCCGTAACCCTAACCCTAGCCCAAGTTCATTACCTGAGCCGGGCACCTGTGTTCGCCAGCTGAGAAAGATGGCGGAGCAGCCATGTTAGGGCCTTCTCGCAATGGCCTTGGGAGGCTCTTTCCAGCGGCAGTGTGCCTGCAGCTGGAGCCCCTTTAGACCTCTCAACCCTAACCCTTGCAGTAACACTAACCCTAGCCCTAGTTCATTACCTGAGCCGGGCGCCTGTGTTCACCGGCTGGGAAAGATGGCGGAGCAGCCATGTTAGGGCCTTTTCGCAATGGCCTTCGGAGGCTCTTTCCAGCGGCAGTGTGCCAGCAGCTGGAGGCCATTTATATCTCTCATCCCTAACCCTAGCCGTAACCCTAACCCTAGCCCTAGTTCATTACCTGAGCCGGGCGCCTGTGTTCGCCGGCTGAGAAAGATGGCGCAGCAGCCATGTTAGGACCGTCTCACAATGGCCTTGGGAGGCTCTTTCCTGCGTGCAGTGTGCCTGCAGCTAGAGCCCCGTTACATCTCTCAACCCTAACCCTAGCCGTAACCCTAACCCTAGCCGTAACCCTAACCCTAGGTCTAATTCATTACCTGAGCCGGGCACCTGTGTTCACCGGCTGATAAAGATGGCGGAGAAGCCATGTTAGGACCTTCTCACAATGGCCATTGGAGGCTCTTTCCAGCGGCAGTGTGCCTGCAGCTAGAGCCCCTTTAGATCTCTCATCCCTAAACCTAGCCGTAACCCTAACCCTAGCCGTAACCCTAACCCTAGCCCTAGTTCATTACCTGAGCCGGGCGCCTGTGTTCGCCGGCTGAGAAAGAGGGCGGAGCAGCCATGTTAGGGCCTTCTCGCAATGGTCTTGGGAGGCTCTTTCAAGTGGCAGTGTGCCTAAAGCTGTAGGCCCTTTAGATCTCTCAACCCTAACCCTAGCCGTAACCCTAACCCTAGCCCTAGTTCATTACCTGAGCCGGGCGCCTGTGTTCGCCGGCTGAGAAAGATGGCGGAGCAGCCATGTTAGGGCCTTCTCGCAATGGCCTTGGGAGGCTCTTTCCAACGGCAGTGTGCCTGCAGCTGGAGGCCCTTTAGATCTCTCAACCCTAACCCTAGCCGTAACCCTAACACTTGCCCTAGTTCATTCCCTGAGCCGGGCGCCTGTGTTCGCCGGCTGAGAAAGATGGCGGAGCAGCCATGTTAGGGCCTTCTCGCAATGGCCTTGGGAGGCTCTTTCCAGCGGCAGTGTGCCTGCAGCTTGAGGCCCTTTAGACCTCTCAACCCTAAACCTAGCCATAACCCTAACCCTAGCCCTAGATAAATACCTGAGCAGGGCGCCTGTGTTCGCCGGCTGAGAAAGATGGCGGAGCAGCCATGTTAGGGCCTTCTCGCAATGGCCTTGGGAGGCTCTTTCCAGTGGCAGTGTGCCTGCAGCTGGAGGCCCTTTAGACCTCTCAACCCTAACCCTAGCCGTAACCCTAACCCTAGCCGTAACCCTAACCCTAGATCTAATTCATTACCTGAGCCGGGCACCTGTGTTCACCGGCTGAGAAAGATGGCGGAGAAGCCATGTTAGGACCTTCTCACAATGGCCATTGGAGGCTCTTTCCAGCGGCAGTGTGCCTGCAGCTAGAGCCCCTTTAGATCTCTCATCCCTAAACCTAGCCGTAACCCTAACCCTAGCCGTAACCCTAACCCTAGCCCTAGTTCATTACCTGAGCCGGGCGCCTGTGTTCGCCGGCTGAGAAAGAGGGCGGAGCAGCCATGTTAGGGCCTTCTCGCAATGGTCTTGGGAGGCTCTTTCAAGTGGCAGTGTGCCTAAAGCTGTAGGCCCTTTAGATCTCTCAACCCTCACCCTAGCCGTAACCCTAACCCTAGCCCTAGTTCATTACCTTAGCTGGGCGCCTGTTTTTGCCGGCTGAGAAAGAGGGCGGAGCAGCCATGTTAAGGCCTTCTCGCAATGGCCTTGGGAGGCTCTTTCCAGCGTCAGTGTGCCTGCAGATAGAGCCCCTTTAGATCTCTCATCCCTAAACCTAGCCGTAACCCTAACCCTAGCCGTAACCCTAACCCTAGCCCTAGTTCATTACTTGAGCCGGGCGCCTGTGTTCGCCGGCTGAGAAAGAGGGCGGAGCAGCCATGTTAGGGCCTTCTCGCAATGGCCTTGGGAGGCTCTTTCCAATGGCAGTGTGCCTGCAGCTGAAGGCCCTTTAGATCTATCAACCCTAACCCTAGCCGTAACCCTAACCCTAGCCCTAGTTCATTACCTGAGCCGGGCGCCTGTGTTCGCCGGCTGAGAAAGATGGCAGAGCAGCCATGTTAGGGCCTTCTCGCAATGGCCTTCGGAGGCTCTTTCCAGCGGCAGTGTGCCTGCAGCTGGAGGCCATTTAGATCTCTCATCCCTAACCCTAGCCGTAACCCTAACCCTAGCCCTAGTTCATTACCTGAGCCGGGTGCCTGTGTTCGCCAGCTGAGAAAGATGGCGGAGCAGCCATGTTAGGACCTTCTCACAATGGCCTTGGGAGGCTCTTTCCTGCGTGCAGTGTGCCTGCAGATAGAGCCCCGTTACATCTCTCAACCCTAACCCTAGCCGTAACCCTAACCCTAGCTGTAACCCTAACCCTAGCCCTAGTTCATTACCTGAGCCGGGCGCCTGTGTTCGCCGGCTGAGAAAGATGGCGGAGCAGCCATGTTAGGGCCTTCTCGCAATGGCCTTAGGGGGCTCTTTCCAGCGGCAGTGTGCCTGCAGCTGGAGGCCCTTTAGATCTATCAACCCTAACCCTAGCCGTAACCCTAACCCTAGCCGTAACCCTAACCCTAGGTCTAATTCATTACCTGAGCCGGGCACCTGTGTTCACCGGCTGAGAAAGATGGCGGAGAAGCCATGTTAGGACCTTCTCACAATGGCCATTGGAGGCTCTTTCCAGCGGCAGTGTGCCTGCAGCTAGAGCCCCTTTAGATCTCTCATCCCTAAACCTAGCCGTAACCCTAACCCTAGCCGTAACCCTAACCCTAGCCCTAGTTCATTACCTGAGCCGGGCGCCTGTGTTCGCCGGCTGAGAAAGAGGGCGGAGCAGCCATGTTAGGGCCTTCTCGCAATGGTCTTGGGAGGCTCTTTCAAGTGGCAGTGTGCCTGCAGCTGTAGGCCCTTTAGATCTCTCATCCCTAACCCTAGCCGTAACCCTAACCCTAGCCCTAGTTCATTACCTTAGCTGGGCGCCTGTTTTTGCCGGCTGAGAAAGATGGCGGAGCAGCCATGTTAGGGCCTTCTCGCAATGGCCTTGGGAGGCTCTTTCCAGCAGCAGTGTGCCTGCAGCTGGAGGCCCTTTAGATCTCTCAACCCTAACCCTAGCCGTAACCCTAACCCTAGCCGTAACCCTAACCCTAGCCCTAGTTCATTACCTGAGCCGGGCGCCTGTGTTCGCCGGCTGAGAAAGATGGCGGAGCAGCCATGTTAGGGCCTTCTCGCAATGGCCTTGGGAGGCTCTTTCCAGCGGCAGTGTGCCTGCAGCTGGAGGCCCTTTAGATCTCTCAACCCTAACCCTAGCCGTAACCCTAACCCTAGCCCTAGTTCATTACCTGAGCCGGGCGCCTGTGTTCGCCGGCTGAGAAAGATGGCGGAGCAGCCATGTTAGGGCCTTCTCGCAATGGCCTTGGGAGGCTCTTTCAAGTGGCAGTGTGCCTGCAGCTGTAGGCCCTTTAGATCTCTCAACCCTAACCCTAGCCGTAACCCTAACCCTAGCCCTAGTTCATTACCTTAGCTGGGCGCCTGTTTTTGCCGGCTGAGAAAGATGGCGGAGCAGCCATGTTAGGGCCTTCTCGCAATGGCCTTGGGAGGCTCTTTCCAGCGGCAGTGTGCCTGCAGCTGGAGGCCCTTTAGATCTCTCAACCCTAACCCTAGCCGTAACCCTAACCCTAGCCCTAGTTCATTACCTGAGCCGGGCGCCTGTGTTCGCCGGCTGAGAAAGAGGGCGGAGCAGCCATGTTAGGGCCTTCTCGCAATGGCCTTGGGAGGCTCTTTCCAGCGGCAGTGTGCCAGCAGCTGGAGGCCATTTAGATCTCTCATCCCTAACCCTAGCTGTAACCCTAACCCTAGCCGTAACCCTAACCCTAGCCCTAGTTAATTACCTGAGCCGGGCGCCTGTGTTCGCCGGCTGAGAAAGATGGCGGAGCAGCCATGTTAGGGCCTTCTCGCAATGGCCTTGGAAGGCTCTTTCCCACGGCAGTGTGCCTGCAGCTGGAGGCCCTTTAGATCTCTCAACCCTAACCCTATCCGTAACCCTAACCCTATCCGTAACCCTAACCCTAGCCGTAACCCTAACCCTAGCCCTAGTTCATTACCTGAGCCGGGCGCCTGTGTTCGCCGGCTGAGAAAGAGGGCGGAGCAGCCATGTTAGGGCCTTCTCGCAATGGCCTTGGGAGGCTCTTTCACGCGGCAGTGTGCCTGCAGATGGAGGCCCTTTTAGATCTCTCAACCCTAACCCTAGCCGTAACCCTAACCCTAGCCCTAGTTCATTACCTGAGCCTGGCGCCCTTGTTCGCCGGCTGAGAAAGATGGCGGAGCAGCAATGTTAGGGCCTTCTTGCAATGGCCTTGGGAGGCTCTTTCCAGCGGCAGTGTGCCAGCAGCTGGAGGCCATTTAGATCTCTCATCTCTAACCCTAGCCGTAACCCTAACCCTAGCCCTAGTTCATTACCTGAGCCGGGCGCCTGTGTTCGCCGGCTGAGAAAGATGGCGGAGCAGCCATGTTAGGGCCTTCTCGCAATGGCCTTGGGAGGCTCTTTCCAGCGGCAGTGTGCCTGCAGCTTGAGGCCCTTTAGACCTCTCAACCCTAAACCTAGCCATAACCCTAACCCTAGCCCTAGATAAATACCTGAGCAGGGCGCCTGTGTTCGCCGGCTGAGAAAGATGGCGGAGCAGCCATGTTAGGGCCTTCTCGCAATGGCCTTGGGAGGCTCTTTCCAGCGGCAGTGTGCCTGCAGCTGGAGGCCCTTTAGACCTCTCAACCCTAACCCTAGCCGTAACCCTAACCCTAGCCCTAGTTCATTAATTGAGCCGGGCGCCTGTGTTCGCCGGCTGAGAAAGATGGCGGAGCAGCCATGTTAGGACCTTCTCACAATGGCCTTGGGAGGCTCTTTCCTGCGTGCAGTGTGCCTGCAGATAGAGCCCCGTTACATCTCTCAACCCTAACCCTAGCCGTAACCCTAACCCTAGCTGTAACCCTAACCCTAGCCCTAGTTCATTACCTGAGCCGGGCACCTGTGTTCGCCGGCTGAGAAAGATGGCGGAGCAGCCATGTTAGGGCCTTCTCGCAATGGCCTTGGGAGGCTCTTTCCAGCGGCAGTGTGCCTGCAGCTGGAGGCCCTTTAGATCTCTCATCCCTAACCCTAGCCGTAACCCTAACCCTAGCCGTAACCCTAACCCTAGCCCTAGTTCATTACCTGAGCCGGGCACCTGTGTTCGCCGGCTGAGAAAGATGGCGGAGCAGCCATGTTAGGGCCTTCTCGCAATGGCCTTGGGAGGCTCTTTCCAGCGGCAGTGTGCCTGCAGCTGGAGGCCCTTTAGATCTCTCAACCCTAACCCTAGCCGTAACCCTAACCCTAGCCCTAGTTATTTACCTGAGCCGGGCGCCTGTGTTCGCCGGCTGAGAAAGATGGCGGAGCAGCCATGTTAGGGCCTTCTCGCAATGGCCTTGGGAGGCTCTTTCCAGCGGCAGTGTGCCTGCAGCTGTAGGCCCTTTAGATCTCTCAACCCTAACCCTATCCGTAACCCTAACCCTAGCCGTAACCCTAACCCTAGCCCTAGTTCATTACCTGAGCTGGGCGCCTGTGTTCGCCGGCTGAGAAAGATGGCGGAGCAGCCATGTTAGGGCCTTCTCGCAATGGCCTTAGGGGGCTCTTTCCAGCAGCAGTGTGCCTGCAGCTGGAGGCCCTTTAGATCTATCAACCCTAACCCTAGCCGTAACCCTAACCCTAGCCGTAACCCTAACCCTAGGTCTAATTCATTACCTGAGCCGGGCACCTGTGTTCACCGGCTGAGAAAGATGGCGGAGAAGCCATGTTAGGACCTTCTCACAATGGCCATTGGAGGCTCTTTCCAGCGGCAGTGTGCCTGCAGCTAGAGCCCCTTTAGATCTCTCATCCCTAAACCTAGCCGTAACCCTAACCCTAGCCCTAACCCTAACCCTAGCCCTAGTTCATTACCTGAGCCGGGCGCCTGTGTTCGCCGGCTGAGAAAGAGGGCGGAGCAGCCATGTTAGGGCCTTCTCGCAATGGTCTTGGGAGGCTCTTTCAAGTGGCAGTGTGCCTAAAGCTGTAGGCCCTTTAGATCTCTCAACCCTAACCCTAGCCGTAACCCTAACCCTAGCCCTAGTTCATTACCTTAGCTGGGCGCCTGTTTTTGCCGGCTGAGAAAGATGGCGGAGCAGCCATGTTAGGGCCTTCTCGCAATGGCCTTGGGAGGCTCTGTCCAGCGGCAGTGTGCCAGCAGCTGGAGGCCATTTAGATCTCTCATCCCTAACCCTAGCTGTAACCTTAACCCTAGCCGTAACCCTAACCCTAGCCCAAGTTCATTACCTGAGCCGGGCACCTGTGTTCGCCAGCTGAGAAAGATGGCGGAGCAGCCATGTTAGGGCCTTCTCGCAATGGCCTTAGGGGGCTCTTTCCAGCAGCAGTGTGCCTGCAGCTGGAGGCCCTTTAGATCTATCAACCCTAACCCTAGCCGTAACCCTAACCCTAGCCCTAGTTATTTACCTGAGCCGGGCGCCGGTGTTCGCCGGCTGAGAAAGATGGCGGAGCAGCCATGTTAGGGCCTTCTCGCAATGGCCTTGGGAGGCTCTTTCCAGCGGCAGTGTGCCTGCAGATGGAGCCCCTTTAGATCTCTCAACCCTAACCCTATCCGTAACCCTAACCCTAGCCGTAACCCTAACCCTAGCCCTAGTTCATTACCTGAGCCGGGCACCTGTGTTCACCGGCTGAGAAAGATGGCGGAGAAGCCATGTTAGGACCTTCTCACAATGGCCATTGGAGGCTCTTTCCAGCGGCAGTGTGCCTGCAGATAGAGCCCCTTTAGATCTCTCATCCCTAAACCTAGCCGTAACCCTAACCCTAGCCGTAACCCTAACCCTAGCCCTAGTTCATTACCTGAGCCGGGCGCCTGTGTTCGCCGGCTGAGAAAGATGGCGGAGCAGCCATGTTAGGGCCTTCTCGCAATGGCCTTGGGAGGCTCTTTCCAGCAGCAGTGTGCCTGCAGCTGGAGGCCCTTTTGATCTCTCAACCCTAACCCTAGCCGTAACCCTAACCCTAGCCCTAGTTCATTACCTGAGCCGGGCGCCTGTGTTCGCCGGCTGAGAAAGATGGCGGAGCAGCCATGTTAGGGCCTTCTCGCAATGGCCTTGGGAGGCTCTTTCCAGCGGCAGTGTGCCTGCAGCTGGAGGCCATTTAGATCTCTCATCCCTAACCCTAGCTGTAACCCTAACCCTAGCCGTAACCCTAACCCTAGCCCTAGTTCATTAATTGAGCCGGGCGCCTGTGTTCGCCGGCTGAGAAAGAGGGCGGAGCAGCCATGTTAGGGCCTTCTCGCAATGGCCTTGGGAGGCTCATTCCAATGGCAGTGTGCCTGCAGCTGAAGGCCCTTTAGATCTATCAACCCTAACCCTAGTCGTAACCCTAACCCTAGCCCTAGTTCATTACCTGAGCCGGGCGCCTGTGTTCGCCGGCTGAGAAAGATGGCGGAGCAGCCATGTTAGGGCCTTCTCGCAATGGCCTGCGGAGGCTCTTTCCAGCGGCAGTGTGCCAGCAGCTGGAGGCCATTTAGATCTCTCATCCCTAACCCTAGCCGTAACCCTAACCCTAGCCCTAGTTCATTACCTGAGCCGGGCGCCTGAGTTCGCCAGCTGAGAAAGATGGCGGAGCAGCCATGTTAGGACCTTCTCACAATGGCCTTGGGAGGCTCTTTCCTGCGTGAAGTGTGCCTGCAGATAGAGCCCCGTTACATCTCTCAACCCTAACCCTAGCCGTAACCCTAACCCTAGCTGTAACCCTAACCCTAGCCCTAGTTCATTACCTGAGCCGGGCACCTGTGTTCGCCGGCTGAGAAAGATGGCGGAGCAGCCATGTTAGGGCCTTCTCGCAATGGCCTTGGGAGGCTCTGTCCAGCGGCAGTGTGCCAGCAGCTGGAGGCCATTTAGATCTCTCATCCCTAACCCTAGCTGTAACCTTAACCCTAGCCGTAACCCTAACCCTAGCCCAAGTTCATTACCTGAGCCGGGCACCTGTGTTCGCCAGCTGAGAAAGATGGCGGAGCAGCCATGTTAGGGGATTCTCGCAATGGCCTTAGGGGGCTCTTTCCAGCAGCAGTGTGCCTGCAGCTGGAGGCCCTTTAGATCTATCAACCCTAACCCTAGCCGTAACCCTAACCCTAGCCCTAGTTATTTACCTGAGCCGGGCGCCGGTGTTCGCCGGCTGAGAAAGATAGCGGAGCAGCCATGTTAGGGCCTTCTCGCAATGGCCTTGGGAGGCTCTTTCCAGCGGCAGTGTGCCTGCAGATGGAGCCCCTTTAGATCTCTCAACCCTAACCCTATCCGTAACCCTAACCCTAGCCGTAACCCTAACCCTAGCCCTAGTTCATTACCTGAGCCGGGCACCTGTGTTCACCGGCTGAGAAAGATGGCGGAGAAGCCATGTTAGGACCTTCTCACAATGGCCATTGGAGGCTCTTTCCAGCGGCAGTGTGCCTGCAGCTAGAGCCCCTTTAGATCTCTCATCCCTAAACCTAGCCGTAACCCTAACCCTAGCCGTAACCCTAACCCTAGCCCTAGTTCATTACCTGAGCCGGGCGCCTGTGTTCGCCGGCTGAGAAAGAGGGCGGAGCAGCCATGTTAGGGCCTTCTCGCAATGGTCTTGGGAGGCTCTTTCAAGTGGCAGTGTGCCTAAAGCTGTAGGCCCTTTAGATCTCTCAACCCTAACCCTAGCCGTAACCCTAACCCTAGCCCTAGTTCATTACCTTAGCTGGGCGCCTGTTTTTGCCGGCTGAGAAAGATGGCGGAGCAGCCATGTTAGGGCCTTCTCGCAATGGCCTTGGGAGGCTCTTTCCAGCAGCAGTGTGCCTGCAGCTGGAGGCCCTTTAGATCTCTCAACCCTAACCCTAGCCGTAACCCTAACCCTAGCCCTAGTTCATTACCTGAGCCGGGCGCCTGTGTTCGCCGGCTGAGAAAGATGGCGGAGCAGCCATGTTAGGGCCTTCTCGCAATGGCCTTGGGAGGCTCTTTCCAGCGGCAGTGTGCCAGCAGCTGGAGGCCATTTAGATCTCTCATCCCTAACCCTAGCCGTAACCCTAACCCTAGCCGTAACCCTAACCCTAGCCCTAGTTCATTACCTGAGCCGGGCGCCTGTGTTCGCCGGCTGAGAAAGAGGGCGGAGCAGCCATGTTAGGGCCTTCTCGCAATGGTCTTGGGAGGCTCTTTCAAGTGGCAGTGTGCCTGCAGCTGGAGGCCCTTTAGATCTCTCATCCCTAACCCTAGCCGTAACCCTAACCCTAGCCCTAGTTCATTACCTTAGCTGGGCGCCTGTTTTTGCCGGCTGAGAAAGATGGCGGAGCAGCCATGTTAGGGCCTTCTCGCAATGGCCTTGGGAGGCTCTTTCCAGCGGCAGTGTGCCTGCAGCTGGAGGCCCTTTAGATCTCTCAACCCTAACCCTAGCCGTAACCCTAACCCTAGCAGCCTAACTAGCCTAGTTCATTACTTGAGCCGGGCGCCTGTGTTCGCCGGCTGAGAAAGATGGCGGAGCAGCCATGTTAGGGCCTTCTCGCAATGGCCTTGGGAGGCTCTTTCCAGCGGCAGTGTGCCTGCAGCTGGAGGCCATTTAGATCTCTCATCCCTAACCCTAGCTGTAACCCTAACCCTAGCCGTAACCCTAACCCTAGCCCTAGTTAATTACCTGAGCCGGGCGCCTGTGTTCGCCGGCTGAGAAAGATGGCGGAGCAGCCATGTTAGGGCCTTCTCGCAATGGCCTTGGGAGGCTCTTTCCAGCGGCAGTGTGCCTGCAGCTGGAGGCCCTTTAGATCTCTCAACCCTAACCCTAGCCGTAACCCTAAACCTAGCCCTAGTTATTTACCTGAGCCGGGCGCCGGTGTTCGCCGGCTGAGAAAGATGGCGGAGCAGCCATGTTAGGGCCTTCTCGCAATGGCCTTGGGAGGCTCTTTCCAGCGGCAGTGTGCCTGCAGATGGAGCCCCTTTAGATCTCTCAACCCTAACCCTATCCGTAACCCTAACCCTAGCCGTAACCCTAACCCTAGCCCTAGTTCATTACCTGAGCCGGGCGCCTGTGTTCGCCGGCTGAGAAAGAGGGCGGAGCAGCCATGTTAGGGCCTTCTCGCAATGGCCTTGGGAGGCTCTTTCAAGCGGCAGTGTGCCTGCAGATGGAGGCCCTTTTAGATCTCTCAACCCTAACCCTAGCCGTAACCCTAACCCTAGCCCTAGTTCATTACCTGAGCCTGGCGCCCTTGTTCGCCGGCTGAGAAAGATGGCGGAGCAGCAATGTTAGGGCCATCTTGCAATGGCCTTGGGAGGCTCTTTCCAGCGGCAGTGTGCCAGCAGCTGGAGGCCATTTAGATCTCTCATCTCTAACCCTAGCCGTAACCCTAACCCTAGCCCTAGTTCATTACCTGAGCCGGGCGCCTGTGTTCGCCGGCTGAGAAAGATGGCGGAGCAGCCATGTTAGGGCCTTCTCGCAATGGCCTTGGGAGGCTCTTTCCAGCGGCAGTGTGCCTGCAGATGGAGGCCCTTTAGACCTCTCAACCCTAAACCTAGCCATAACCCTAACCCTAGCCCTAGATAAATACCTGAGCAGGGCGCCTGTGTTCGCCGGCTGAGAAAGATGGCGGAGCAGCCATGTTAGGGCCTTCTCGCAATGGCCTTGGGAGGCTCTTTCCAGCGGCAGTGTGCCTGCAGCTGGAGGCCCCTTAGACCTCTCAACCCTAACCCTAGCCGTAACCCTAACCCTAGCCCTAGTTCATTAATTGAGCCGGGCGCCTGTGTTCGCCGGCTGAGAAAGAGGGCGGAGCAGCCATGTTAGGGCCTTCTCGCAATGGCCTTGGGAGGCTCTTTCCAGTGGCAGTGTGCCTGCAGCTGGAGGCCCTTTAGACCTCTCAACCCTAACCCTAGCCGTAACCCTAAGCCTAGCCGTAACCCTAACCCTAGCTAAAGTTCATTACCTGAGCCGGGCGCCTGTGTTCGCCGGCTGAGAAAGATGGCGGAGCAGCCATGTTAGGGCCTTCTCGCAATGGCCTGCGGAGGCTCTTTCCAGCGGCAGTGTGCCAGCAGCTGGAGGCCATTTAGATCTCTCATCCCTAACCCTAGCCGTAACCCTAACCCTAGCCCTAGTTCATTACCTGAGCCGGGCGCCTGAGTTCGCCAGCTGAGAAAGATGGCGGAGCAGCCATGTTAGGACCTTCTCACAATGGCCTTGGGAGGCTCTTTCCTGCGTGAAGTGTGCCTGCAGATAGAGCCCCGTTACATCTCTCAACCCTAACCCTAGCCGTAACCCTAACCCTAGCTGTAACCCTAACCCTAGCCCTAGTTCATTACCTGAGCCGGGCACCTGTGTTCGCCGGCTGAGAAAGATGGCGGAGCAGCCATGTTAGGGCCTTCTCGCAATGGCCTTGGGAGGCTCTGTCCAGCGGCAGTGTGCCAGCAGCTGGAGGCCATTTAGATCTCTCATCCCTAACCCTAGCTGTAACCTTAACCCTAGCCGTAACCCTAACCCTAGCCCAAGTTCATTACCTGAGCCGGGCACCTGTGTTCGCCAGCTGAGAAAGATGGCGGAGCAGTCATGTTAGGGGATTCTCGCAATGGCCTTAGGGGGCTCTTTCCAGCAGCAGTGTGCCTGCAGCTGGAGGCCCTTTAGATCTATCAACCCTAACCCTAGCCGTAACCCTAACCCTAGCCCTAGTTATTTACCTGAGCCGGGCGCCGGTGTTCGCCGGCTGAGAAAGATAGCGGAGCAGCCATGTTAGGGCCTTCTCGCAATGGCCTTGGGAGGCTCTTTCCAGCGGCAGTGTGCCTGCAGCTGTAGGCCCTTTAGATCTCTCAACCCTAACCCTATCCGTAACCCTAACCCTAGCCGTAACCCTAACCCTAGCCCTAGTTCATTACCTGAGCCGGGCGCCTGTGTTCGCCGGCTGAGAAAGAGGGCGGAGCAGCCATGTTAGGGCCTTCTCGCAATGGCCTTGGGAGGCTCTTTCCAGCGGCAGTGTGCCAGCAGCTGGAGGCCATTTAGATCTCTCATCCCTAACCCTAGCTGTAACCCTAACCCTAGCCGTAACCCTAACCCTAGGTCTAATTCATTACCTGAGCCGGGCACCTGTGTTCACCGGCTGAGAAAGATGGCGGAGAAGCCATGTTAGGACCTTCTCACAATGGCCATTGGAGGCTCTTTCCAGCGGCAGTGTGACTGCAGCTAGAGCCCCTTTAGATCTCTCATCCCTAAACCTAGCCGTAACCCTAACCCTAGCCGTAACCCTAACCCTAGCCCTAGTTCATTACCTGAGCCGGGCGCCTGTGTTCGCCGGCTGAGAAAGAGGGCGGAGCAGCCATGTTAGGGCCTTCTCGCAATGGCCTTTGGAGGCTCTTTCAAGTGGCAGTGTGCCTAAAGCTGTAGGCCCTTTAGATCTCTCAACCCTAACCCTAGCCGTAACCCTAACCCTAGCCCTAGTTCATTACTTTAGCTGGGCGCCTGTTTTTGCCGGCTGAGAAAGATGGCGGAGCAGCCATGTTAGGGCCTTCTTGCAATGGCCTTGGGAGGCTCTTTCCAGCAGCAGTGTGCCTGCAGCTGGAGGCCCTTTAGATCTCTCAACCCTAACCCTAGCCGTAACCCTAACCCTAGCCGTAACCCTAACCCTAGCCCTAGTTAATTACTTGAGCCGGGCGCCTGTGTTCGCCGGCTGAGAAAGAGGGCGGAGCAGCCATGTTAGGGCCTTCTCGCAATGGCCTTGGGAGGCTCTTTCCAGCGGCAGTGTGCCAGCAGCTGGAGGCCATTTAGATCTCTCATCCCTAACCCTAGCTGTAACCCTAACCCTAGCCGTAACCCTAACCCTAGCCCTAGTTAACTACCTGAGCCGGGCGCCTGTGTTCGCTGGCTGAGAAAGATGGCGGAGCAGCCATGTTAGGGCCTTCTCGCAATGGCCTTGGAAGGCTCTTTCCCACGGCAGTGTGCCTGCAGCTGGAGGCCCTTTAGATCTCTCAACCCTAACCCTAGCCGTAACCCTAACCCTAGCCCAAGTTCATTACCTGAGCCGGGCACCTGTGTTCGCCAGCTGAGAAAGATGGCGGAGCAGCCATGTTAGGGCCTTCTCGCAATGGTCTTGGGAGGCTCTTTCAAGTGGCAGTGTGCCTTCAGCTCTAGGCCCTTTAGATCTCTCAACCCTAACCCTAGCCGTAACCCTAACCCTAGCCCTAGTTCATTACCTTAGCTCGGCGCCTGTTTTTGCCGGCTGAGAAAGATGGCGGAGCAGCCATGTTAGGGCCTTCTCGCAATGGCCTTAGGGGGCTCTTTCCAGCAGCAGTGTGCCTGCAGCTGGAGGGCCTTTAGATCTATCAACCCTAACCCTAGCCGTAACCCTAACCCTAGCCCTAGTTATTTACCTGAGCCGGGCGCCCGTGTTCGCCGGCTGAGAAAGATAGCGGAGCAGCCATGTTAGGGCCTTCTCGCAATGGCCTTGGGAGGCTCTTTCCAGCGGCAGTGTGCCTGCAGATGGAGCCCCTTTAGATCTCTCATCCCTAAACCTAGCTGTAACCCTAACCCTAGCCGTAACCCTAACCCTAGCATTAGTTAATTACCTGAGCCGGGCACCTGTGTTCGCCGGCTGAGAGAGATGGCGGAGCAGCCATGTTAGGGCCTTCTCGCAATGGCCTTGGGAGGCTCTTTCCCACGGCAGTGTGCCTGCAGCTGGAGGCCCTTTAGATCTCTCAACCCTAACCCTAGCCGTAACCCTAACACTAGCCCTAGTTAATTACCTGAGCCAGGCGCCTGTGTTCGCCAGCTGAGATAGATGGCGGAGCAGCCATGTTAGAGCCTTCTCGCAATGGCCTTGGGAGGCTCTTTCCCGCGGCAGTGTGCCTGCAGCTGTAGGCCCTTTTAGATCTCTCAACCCTAACCCTAGCCGTAACCCTAACCCTAGCCCTAGTTCATTACCTGAGCCGGGCGCCTGTGTTCGCCGGCTGAGAAAGATGGCGGAGCAGCCATGTTAGGGCCTTCTCGCAATGGCCTTGGGAGGCTCTTTCCAGTGGCAGTGTGCCTGCAGCTTGAGGCCCTTTAGACCTCTCAACCCTAAACCTAGCCATAACCCTAACCCTAGCCCTAGATAAATACCTGAGCAGGGCGCCTGTGTTCGCCGGCTGAGAAAGATGGCGGAGCAGCCATGTTAGGGCCTTCTCGCAATGGCCTGCGGAGGCTCTTTCCAGCGGCAGTGTGCCTGCAGCTGGAGGCCCTTTAGACCTCTCAACCCTAACCCTAGCCGTAACCCTAACCCTAGTCCTAGTTCATTAATTGAGCCGGGCGCCTGTGTTCGCCGGCTGAGAAAGAGGGCGGAGCAGCCATGTTAGGGCCTTCTCGCAATGGCCTTGGGAGGCTCTTTCCAATGGCAGTGTGCCTGCAGCTGAAGGCCCTTTAGATCTATCAACCCTAACCCTAGCCGTAACCCTAACCCTAGCCCTAGTTCATTACCTGAGCCGGGCGCCTGTGTTCGCCGGCTGAGAAAGATGGCGGAGCAGCCATGTTAGGGCCTTCTCGCAATGGCCATTGGAGGCTCTTTCCAGCGGCAGTGTGCCTGCAGCTAGAGCCCCTTTAGATCTCTCATCCCTAAACCTAGCCGTAACCCTAACCCTAGCCGTAACCCTAACCCTAGCCCTAGTTAATTACCTGAGCCGGGCGCCTGTGTTCGCCGGCTGAGAAAGAGGGCGGAGCAGCCATGTTAGGACCTTCTCGCAATGGTCATGGGAGGCTCTTTCAAGTGGCAGTGTGCCTAAAGCTGTAGGCCCTTTAGATCTCTCAACCCTAACCCTAGCCGTAACCCTAACCCTAGCCCTAGTTCATTACCTTAGCTGGGCGCCTGTTTTTGCCGGCTGAGAAAGATGGCGGAGCAGCCATGTTAGGGCCTTCTCGCAATGGCCTTGAGAGGCTCTGTCCAGCGGCAGTGTGCCAGCAGCTGGAGGCCATTTAGATCTCTCATCCCTAACCCTAGCTGTAACCTTAACCCTCGCCGTAACCCTAACCCTAGCCCAAGTTCATTACCTGAGCCGGGCACCTGTGTTCGCCAGCTGAGAAAGATGGCGGAGCAGCCATGTTAGGGCCTTCTCGCAATGGCCTTAGGGGGCTCTTTCCAGCAGCAGTGTGCCTGCAGCTGGAGGCCCTTTAGATCTATCAACCCTAACCCTAGCCGTAACCCTAACCCTAGCCCTAGTTATTTACCTGAGCCGGGCGCCTGTGTTCGCCGGCTGAGAAAGATGGCGGAGCAGCCATGTTAGGGCCTTCTCGCAATGGCCTTGGGAGGCTCTTTCCAGCGGCAGTGTGCCTGCAGATGGAGCCCCTTTAGATCTCTCAACCCTAACCCTATCCGTAACCCTAACCCTAGCCGTAACCCTAACCCTAGCCCTAGTTCATTACCTGAGCCGGGCGCCTGTGTTCGCCGGCTGAGAAAGAGGGCGGAGCAGCCATGTTAGGGCCTTCTCGCAATGGCCTTGGGAGGCTCTTTCCAGCGGCAGTGTGCCAGCAGCTGGAGGCCATTTGAATCTCTCATCGCTAACCCTAGCTGTAACCCTAACCCTAGCCGTAACCCTAACCCTAGCCCTAGTTAATTACCTGAGCCGGGCGCCTGTGTTCGCCGGCTGAGAAAGATGGCGGAGCAGCCATGTTAGGGCCTTCTCGCAATGGCCTTGGAAGGCTCTTTCCAGCGGCAGTGTGCCTGCAGCTGGAGGCCCTTTAGATCTCTCAACCCTAACCCTAGCCGTAACCCTAACCCTAGCCCAAGTTCATTACCTGAGCCGGGCACCTGTGTTCGCCAGCTGAGAAAGATGGCGGAGCAGCCATGTTAGGGCCTTCTCGCAATGGTCTTGGGAGGCTCTTTCAAGTGGCAGTGTGCCAGCAGCTGTAGGCCCTTTAGATCTCTCAACCCTAACCCTAGCCGTAACCCTAACCCTAGCCCTAGTTCATTACCTTAGCTGGGCGCCTGTTTTTGCCGGCTGAGAAAGATGGCGGAGCAGCCATGTTAGGGCCTTCTCGCAAGTGCCTTAGGGGGCTCTTTCCAGCAGCAGTGTGCCTGCAGCTGGAGGCCCTTTAGATCTATCAACCCTAACCCTAGCCGTAACCCTAACCCTAGCCCTAGATAAATACCTGAGCAGGGCGCCTGTGTTCGCTGGCTGAGAAAGATGGCGGAGCAGCCATGTTAGGGCCTTCTCGCAATGGTCTTGGGAGGCTCTTTCCAGCGGCAGTGTGCCTGCAGATGGAGCCCCTTTAGACCTCTCAACCCTAACCCTAGCCGTAACCCTAACCCTAGCCGTAACCCTAACACTAGCCCTAGTTAATTACCTGAGCCAGGCGCCTGTGTTCGCCGGCTGAGAAAGATGGCGGAGCAGCCATGTTAGGGCCTTCTCGCAATGGCCTTGGGAGGCTCTTTCCAGCGGCAGTGTGCCTGCAGATAGAGGCCCTTTTAGATCTCTCAACCCTAACCCTAGCCGTAACCCTAACCCTAGCCCTAGTTCATTACCTGAGCCAGGCGCCCTTGTTCGCCGGCTGAGAAAGATGGCGGAGCAGCCATGTTAGGGCCTTCTCGCAATGGCCTTGGGAGGCTCTTTCCAGCGGCAGTGTGCCTGCAGATGGAGGCCCTTTAGACCTCTCAACCCTAACCCTAGCCGTAACCCTAAGCCTAGCTGTAACCCTAACCCTAGCTAAAGTTCATTACCTGAGCCGGGCGCCTGTGTTCGCCGGCTGAGAAAGATGGCGGAGCAGCCATGTTAGGGCCTTCTCGCAATGGCCTTGGGAGGCTCTTTCCAGTGGCAGTGTGCCTGCAGCTGGAGGCCCTTTAGACCTCTCAACCCTAACCCTAGCCGTAACCCTAACCCTAGCCCTAGTTCATTAATTTAGCCGGGCGCCTGTGTTCGCCGGCTGAGAAAGATGGCGGAGCAGCCATGTTAGGGCCTTCTCGCAATGGCCTTGGGAGGCTCTTTCCAGCGGCAGTGTGCCTGCAGCTTGAGGCCCTTTAGACCTCTCAACCCTAAACCTAGCCAAAACCCTAACCCTAGCCCTAGATAAATACCTGAGCAGGGCGCCTGTGTTCGCTGGCTGAGAAAGATGGCGGAGCAGCCATGTTAGGGCCTTCTCGCAATGGCCTTGGGAGGCTCTTTCCAGCGGCAGTGTGCCTGCAGATGGAGCCCCTTTAGACCTCTAAACCCTAACCCTAGCCGTAACCCTAACCCTAGCCGTAACCCTAACCCTAGCCCTAGTTAATTACCTGAGCCAGGCGCCTGTGTTCGCCAGCTGAGAAAGATGGCGGAGCAGCCATGTTAGGGCCTTCTCGCAATGGCCTTGGGAGGCTCTTTCCAGCGGCAGTGTGCCTGCAGATGGAGCCCCTTTAGACCTCTAAACCCTAACCCTAGCCGTAACCCTAACCCTAGCCGTAACCCTAACCCTAGCCCTAGTTCATTACCTGAGCCGGGCGCCTGTGTTCGCCGGCTGAGAAAGATGGCGGAGCAGCCATGTTAGGGCCTTCTCGCAATGGCCTTGGAAGGCTCTTTCCCACGACAGTGTGCCTGCAGCTGGAGGCCCTTTAGATCTCTCAACCCTAACCCTAGCCGTAACCCTAACCCTAGCCCAAGTTCATTACCTGAGCCGGGCGCCTGTGTTCGCCAGCTGAGAAAGATGGCGGAGCAGCCATGTTAGGGCCTTCTCGCAATGGTCTTGGGAGGCTCTTTCAAGTGGCAGTGTGCCAGCAGCTGTAGGCCCTTTAGATCTCTCAACCCTAACCCTAGCCGTAACCCTAACCCTAGCCCTAGTTCATTACCTTAGCTGGGCGCCTGTTTTTGCCGGCTGAGAAAGATGGCGGAGCAGCCATGTTAGGGCCTTCTCGCAAGTGCCTTAGGGGGCTCTTTCCAGCAGCAGTGTGCCTGCAGCTGGAGGCCCTTTAGATCTATCAACCCTAACCCTAGCCGTAACCCTAACCCTAGCCCTAGATAAATACCTGAGCAGGGCGCCTGTGTTCGCTGGCTGAGAAAGATGGCGGAGCAGCCATGTTAGGGCCTTCTCGCAATGGTCTTGGGAGGCTCTTTCCAGCGGCAGTGTGCCTGCAGATGGAGCCCTTTAGACCTCTAAACCCTAACCCTAGCCGTAACCCTAACCCTAGCCGTAACCCTAACACTAGCCCTAGTTAATTACCTGAGCCAGGCGCCTGTGTTCGCCAGCTGAGAAAGATGGCGGAGCAGCCATGTTAGGGCCTTCTCGCAATGGCCTTGGGAGGCTCTTTCCAGCGGCAGTGTGCCTGCAGATAGAGGCCCTTTAGACCTCTCAACCCTAACCCTAGCCGTAACCCTAAGCCTAGCTGTAACCCTAACCCTAGCTAAAGTTCATTACCTGAGCCGGGCGCCTGTGTTCGCCGGCTGAGAAAGATGGCGGAGCAGCCATGTTAGGGCCTTCTCGCAATGGCCTTGGGAGGCTCTTTCCAGCGGCAGTGTGCCTGCAGCTGGAGGCCCTTTAGACCTCTCAACCCTAACCCTAGCCGTAACCCTAACCCTAGCCCTAGTTCATTACCTGAGCCGGGCGCCTGTGTTCGCCGGCTGAGAAAGATGGCGGAGCAGCCATGTTAGGGCCTTCTCGCAATGGCCTTGGGAGGCTCTTTCCAATGGCAGTGTGCCTGCAGCTGAAGGCCCTTTAGATCTATCAACCCTAACCCTAGCCGTAACCCTAACCCTAGCCCTAGTTCATTACCTGAGCCGGGCGCCTGTGTTCGCCGGCTGAGAAAGATGGCGGAGCAGCCATGTTAGGGCCTTCTCGCAATGGCCTTGGGAGGCTCTTTCCAGCGGCAGTTTGCCTGCAGCTGGAGCCCCTTTAGACCTCTCAACCCTAACCCTTGCAGTAACACTAACCCTAGCCCAAGTTAATTACCTGAGCCGGGCGCCTGTGTTCGCCGGCTGAGAAAGATGGCGGAGCAGCCATGTTAGGGCCTTCTCGCAATGGCCTTCGGAGGCTCTTTCCAGCGGCAGTGTGCCAGCACCTGGAGGCCATTTAGATCTCTCATCCCTAACCCTAGCCGTAACCCTAACCCTAGCCCTAGTTCATTACCTGAGCCGGGCGCCTGTGTTCGCCGGCTGAGAAAGATGGCGGAGCAGCCATGTTAGGACCTTCTCACAATGGCCTTGGGAGGCTCTTTCCTGCGTGCAGTGTGCCTGCAGATAGAGCCCTGTTACATCTCTCAACCCTAACCCTAGCCGTAACCCTAACCCTAGCCGTAACCCTAACCCTAGCCCTAGTTCATTACCTGAGCCGGGCGCCTGTGTTCGCCGGCTGAGAAAGAGGGCGGAGCAGCCATGTTAGGGCCTTCTCGCAATGGCCTTGGGAGGCTCTTTCCCGCGGCAGTGTGCCAGCAGCTGGAGGCCATTTAGATCTCTCATCCCTAACCCTAGCTGTAACCCTAACCCTAGCCGTAACCCTAACCCTAGCCCTAGTTAATTACCTGAGCCGGGCGCCTGTGTTCGCCGGCTGAGAAAGATGGCGGAGCAGCCATGTTAGGGCCTTCTCGCAATGGCCTTGGAAGGCTCTTTCCCACGGCAGTGTGCCTGCAGCTGGAGGCCCTTTAGATCTCTCAACCCTAACCCTAGCCGTAACCCTAACCCTAGCCCAAGTTCATTACCTGAGCCGGGCACCTGTGTTCGCCTGCTGAGAAAGATGGCGGAGCAGCCATGTTAGGGCCTTCTCGCAATGGCCTTAGGGGGCTCTTTCCAGCAGCAGTGTGCCTGCAGCTGGAGGCCCTTTAGATCTATCAACCCTAACCCTAGCCGTAACCCTAACCCTAGCCCTAGTTATTTACCTGAGCCGGGCGCCGGTGTTCGCCGGCTGAGAAAGATAGCGGAGCAGCCATGTTAGTGCCTTCTCGCAATGGCCTTGGGAGGCTCTTTCCAGCGGCAGTGTGCCTGCAGATGGAGCCCCTTTAGATCTCTCAACCCTAACCCTATCCGTAACCCTAACCCTAGCCGTAACCCTAACCCTAGCCCTAGTTCATTACCTGAGCCGGGCGCCTGTGTTCGCCGGCTGAGAAAGTGGGCGGAGCAGCCATGTTAGGGCCTTCTCGCAATGGCCTTGGGAGGCTCTTTCACGCGGCAGTTTGCCTGCAGCAGGAGCCCCTTTAGACCTCTCAACCCTAACCCTTGCAGTAACACTAACCCTAGCCCAAGTTAATTACCTGAGCCGGGCGCCTGTGTTCGCCGGCTGAGAAAGATGGCGGAGCAGCCATGTTAGGGCCTTCTCGCAATGGCCTTGGGAGGCTCTTTCCAGCGGCAGTGTGCCTGCAGCTGGAGGCCCTTTAGATCTCTCAACCCTAACCCTAGCCGTAACCCTAACCCTAGCCCTAGTTCATTACCTGAGCCGGGCGCCTGTGTTCGCCGGCTGAGAAAGATGGCGGAGCAGCCATGTTAGGACCTTCTCACAATGGCCTTGGGAGGCTCTTTCCTGCGGCAGTGTGCCTGCAGTAGAGCCCTGTTACATCTCTCAACCCTAACCCTAGCCGTAACCCTAACCCTAGCGTAACCCTAACCCTAGCCCTAGTTCATTACCTGAGCCGGGCGCCTGTGTTCGCCGGCTGAGAAAGATGGCGGAGCAGCCATGTTAGGGCCTTCTCACAATGGCCTTGGGAGGCTCTTTCCAGCGGCAGTGTGCCTGCAGATAGAGCCCCTTTAGATCTCTCATCCCTAAACCTAGCCGTAACCCTAACCCTAGCCGTAACCCTAACCCTAGCCCTAGTTCATTACCTGAGCCGGGCGCCTGTGTTCGCCGGCTGAGAAAGATGGCGGAGCAGCCATGTTAGGGCCTTCTCGCAATGGCCTTGGGAGGCTCTTTCCAGCGGCAGTGTGCCAGCAGCTGGAGGCCATTTAGATCTATCATCCCTAACCCTAGCTGTAACCCTAAACCTAGCCCAAGTTCATTACCTGAGCCGGGCACCTGTGTTCGCCAGCTGAGAAAGATGGCGGAGCAGCCATGTTAGGGCCTTCTCGCAATGGCCTTAGGGGGCTCTTTCCAGCAGCAGTGTGCCTGCAGCTGGAGGCCCTTTAGATCTATCAACCCTAACCCTAGCCGTAACCCTAACCCTAGCCCAAGTTCATTACCTGAGCCGGGCACCTGTGTTCGCCAGCTGAGAAAGATGGCGGAGCAGCCATGTTAGGGCCTTCTCGCAATGGTCTTGGGAGGCTCTTTCAAGTGGCAGTGTGCCAGCAGCTGTAGGCCCTTTAGATCTCTCAACCCTAACCCTAGCCGTAACCCTAACCCTAGCCCTAGTTCATTACCTTAGCTGGGCGCCTGTTTTTGCCGGCTGAGAAAGATGGCGGAGCAGCCATGTTAGGGCCTTCTCGCAATGGCCTTAGGGGGCTCTTTCCAGCAGCAGTGTGCCTGCAGCTGGAGGCCCTTTAGACCTCTCAACCCTAACCCTAGCCGTAACCCTAAGCCTAGCCGTAACCCTAACCCTAGCTAAAGTTCATTACCTGAGCCGGGCGCCTGTGTTCGCCGGCTGAGAAAGATGGCGGAGCAGCCATGTTAGGGCCTTCTCGCAATGGCCTTGGGAGGCTCTTTCCAGCGGCAGTGTGCCTGCAGCTGGAGGCCCTTTAGACCTCTCAACCCTAACCCTAGCCGTAACCCTAACCCTAGCCCTAGTTCATTAATTGAGCCGGGCGCCTGTGTTCGCCGGCTGAGAAAGAGGGCGGAGCAGCCATGTTAGGGCCTTCTCGCAATGGCCTTAGGAGGCTCTTTCCAATGGCAGTGTGCCAGCAGCTGGAGGCCATTTAGATCTCTCATCCCTAACCCTAGCCGTGACCCTAACCCTAGCCCTAGTTCATTACCTGAGCCGGGCGCCTGTGTTCGCCGGCTGAGAAAGATGGCGGAGCAGCCATGTTAGGACCTTCTCACAATGGCCTTGGGAGGCTCTTTCCTGCGTGCAGTGTGCCTGCAGCTGGAGCCCTGTTACATCTCTCAACCCTAACCCTAGCCGTAACCCTAACCCTAGCTGTAACACTAACCCTAGCCCTAGTTCATTACCTGAGCCGGGCGCCTGTGTTCGCCGGCTGAGAAAGATGGCGGAGCAGCCATGTTAGGGCCTTCTCGCAATGGCCTTGGGAGGCTCTTTCCCGCGGCAGTGTGCCTGCAGCTGGAGCCCCTTTAGACCTCTCAACCCTATCCCTTGCAGTAACCCTAACCCTAGCCCTAGTTCATTACCTGAGCCGGGTGCCTGTGTTCGCCGGCTGAGAAAGATGGCGGAGCAGCCATGTTAGGGCCTTCTCGCAATGGCCTTGGGAGGCTCTTTCACGCGGCAGTGTGCCTGCAGATGGAGCCCCTTTAGACCTCTCAACCCTAACCCTAGCCGTAACCCTAAGCCTAGCCGTAACCCTAACCCTAGCCCTAGTTAATTACCTGAGCCGGGCGCCTGTGTTCGCCGGCTGAGAAAGATGGCGGAGCAGCCATGTTAGGACCTTCTCGCAATGGCCTTGGGAGGCTCTTTCCAGCGGCAGTGTGCCTGCAGATAGAGCCCTTTTAGATCTCTCATCCCTAAACCTAGCCGTAACCCTAACCCTAGCCGTAACCCTAACCCTAGCCCTAGTTCATTACCTGAGCCGGGCGCCTGTGTTCGCCGGCTGAGAAAGATGGCGGAGCAGCCATGTTAGGGCCTTCTCGCAATGGCCTTGGGAGGCTCTTTCCAGCGGCAGTGTGCCAGCAGCTGGAGGCCATTTAGATCTCTCATCCCTAACCCTAGCTGTAACCCTAACCCTAGCCGTAACCCTAACCCTAGCCCTAGTTAATTACCTGAGCCGGGCGCCTGTGTTCGCCGGCTGAGAAAGATGGCGGAGCAGCCATGTTAGGGCCTTCTCGCAATGGCCTTGGAAGGCTCTTTCCCACGGCAGTGTGCCTGCAGCTGGAGGCCCTTTAGATCTCTCAACCCTAACCCTAGCCGTAACCCTAAACCTAGCCCAAGTTCATTACCTGAGACGGGCACCTGTGTTCGCCAGCTGAGAAAGATGGCGGAGCAGCCATGTTAGGACCTTCTCACAATGGCCTTGGGAGGCTCTTTCCTGCGTGCAGTGTGCCTGCAGATAGAGCCCCGTTACATCTCTCAACCCTAACCCTAGCCGTAACACTAACCCTAGCTGTAACCCTAACCCTAGCCCTAGTTCATTACCTGAGCCGGACACCTGTGTTCGCCGGCTGAGAAAGATGGCGGAGCAGCCATGTTAGGGCCTTCTCGCAATGGCCTTGGGAGGCTCTGTCCAGCGGCAGTGTGCCAGCAGCTGGAGGCCATTTAGATCTCTCATCCCTAACCCTAGCTGTAACCTTAACCCTAGCCGTAACCCTAACCCTAGCCCAAGTTCATTACCTGAGCCGGGCACCTGTGTTCGCCAGCTGAGAAAGATGGCGGAGCAGCCATGTTAGGGCCTTCTCGCAATGGTCTTGGGAGGCTCTTTCTAGTGGCAGTGTGCCAGCAGCTGTAGGCCCTTTAGATCTCTCAACCGTAACCCTAGCCGTAACCCTAAACCTAGCCCTAGTTCATTACCTTAGCTGGGCGCCTGTTTTTGCCGGCTGAGAAAGATGGCGGAGCAGCCATGTTAGGGCCTTCTCGCAATGGCCTTAGGGGGCTCTTTCCAGCAGCAGTGTGCCTGCAGCTGAAGGCCCTTTAGATCTATCAACCCTAAGCCTAGCCGTAACCCTAACCCTAGCTAAAGTTCATTACTTGAGCCGGGCGCCTGTGTTCGCCGGCTGAGAAAGATGGCGGAGCAGCCATGTTAGGGCCTTCTCGCAATGGCCTTGGGAGGCTCTTTCCAGCGGCAGTGTGCCTGCAGCTTGAGGCCCTTTAGACCTCTCAACCCTAAACCTAGCCATAACCCTAACCCTAGCCCTAGATAAATACCTGAGCAGGGCGCCTGTGTTCGCTGGCTGAGAAAGATGGCGGAGCAGCCATGTTAGGGCCTTCTCGCAATGGTCTTGGGAGGCTCTTTCCAGCGGCAGTGTGCCTGCAGATGGAGCCCCTTTAGACCTCTCAACCCTAACCCTAGCCGTAACCCTAACCCTAGCCGTAACCCTAACACTAGCCCTAGTTAATTACCTGAGCCAGGCGCCTGTGTTCGCCAGCTGAGAAAGATGGCGGAGCAGCCATGTTAGGGCCTTCTCGCAATGGCCTTGGGAGGCTCTTTCCAGCGGCAGTGTGCCTGCAGATGGAGCCCCTTTAGATCTCTAAACCCTAACCCTATCCGTAACCCTAACCCTAGCCGTAACCCTAACCCTAGCCCTAGTTCATTACCTGAGCCGGGCGCCTGTGTTCGCCGGCTGAGAAAGATGGCGGAGCAGCCATGTTAGGGCCTTCTCGCAATGGCCTTGGGAGGCTCTTTCCAGCGGCAGTGTGCCAGCAGCTGGAGGCCATTTAGATCTCTCATCCCTAACCCTAGCCGTAACCCTAACCCTAGCCCTAGTTCATTACCTGAGCCGGGCGCCTGTGTTCACCGGCTGAGAAAGATGGCGGAGCAGCCATGTTAGGACCTTCTCACAATGGCCTTGGGAGGCTCTTTCCTGCATGCAGTGTGCCTGCAGATAGAGCCCTGTTACATCTCGCAACCCTAACCCTAGCCATAACCCTAACCCTACCTGTAACCCTAACCCTAGCCCTAGTTAATTACCTGAGCCGGGCACCTGTGTTCGCCGGCGTAGAAAGATGGCGGAGCAGCCATGTTAGGGCCTTCTCGCAATGGCCTTGGGAGGCTCTTTCCAGCGGCAGTGTGCCTGCAGCTGGAGCCCCTTTAGACCTCTCAACCCTATCCCTTGCAGTAACCCTAACCCTAGCCCTAGTTCATTACCTGAGCCGGGCGCCTGTGTTCGCCAGCTGAGAAAGATGGCGGAGCAGCCATGTTAGGGCCTTCTCGCAATGGCCTTGGGAGGCTCTTTCACGCGGCAGTGTGCCTGCAGATGGAGCCCCTTTAGACCTCTCAACCCTAACCCTAGCCGTAACCCTAACCCTAGCCGTAACCCTAACCCTAGCCCTAGTTAATTACCTGAGCCGGGCGCCTGTGTTCGCCGGCTGAGAAAGATGGTGGAGCAGCCATGTTAGGACCTTCTCGCAATGGCCTTGGGAGGCTCTTTCCAGCGGCAGTGTGCCTGCAGATAGAGCCCCTTTAGATCTCTCATCCCTAAACCTAGCCGTAACCCTAACCCTAGCCGTAACCCTAACCCTAGCCCTAGTTCATTACCTGAGCCGGGCGCCTGTGTTCGCCGGCTGAGAAAGAGGGCGGAGCAGCCATGTTAGGGCCTTCTCGCAATGGCCTTGGGAGGCTCTTTCCAGCGGCAGTGTGCCTGCAGCTGGAGGCCATTTAGATCTCTCATCCTAACCCTAGCTGTAACCCTAACCCTAGC
Source organism: Lichenostomus cassidix (assembly GCF_008360975.1). Classification (NCBI taxonomy): domain Eukaryota; kingdom Metazoa; phylum Chordata; class Aves; order Passeriformes; family Meliphagidae; genus Lichenostomus; species Lichenostomus cassidix. Next base: position 203,706 of record NW_028147472.1, read on the forward strand.
CGTAACCCTAACCCTAGCCCTAGTTAATTACCTGAGCCGGGCGCCTGTGTTCGCCGGCTGAGAAAGATGGCGGAGCAGCCATGTTAGGGCCTTCTCGCAATGGCCTTGGAAGGCTCTTTCCCACGGCAGTGTGCCTGCAGCTGGAGGCCCTTTAGGTCTCTCAACCCTAACCCTAGCCGTAACCCTAAACCTAGCCCAAGTTAATTACCTGAGCCGGGCACCTGTGTTCGCCAGCTGAGAAAGATGGCGGAGCAGCCATGTTAGGGCCTTCTCGCAATGGCCTTGGGAGGCTCTGTCCAGCGGCAGTGTGCCTGCAGCTGGAGGCCCTTTAGATCTATCAACCCTAACCCTAGCCGTAACCCTAACCCTAGCCCAAGTTCATTACCTGAGCCGGGCACCTGTGTTCGCCAGCTGAGAAAGATGGCGGAGCAGCCATGTTAGGGCCTTCTCGCAATGGTCTTGGGAGGCTCTTTCAAGTGGCAGTGTGCCAGCAGCTGTAGGCCCTTTAGATCTCTCAACCCTAACCCTAGCCGTAACCCTAACCCTAGCCCTAGTTCATTACCTTAGCTGGGCGCCTGTTTTTGCCGGCTGAGAAAGATGGTGGAGCAGCCATGTTAGGGCCTTCTCGCAATGGCCTTAGGGGGCTCTTTCCAGCAGCAGTGTGCCTGCAGCTGGAGGCCCTTTAGACCTCTCAACCCTAACCCTAGCCGTAACCCTAACCCTAGCCCTAGTTCATTAATTGAGCCGGGCGCCTGTGTTCGCCGGCTGAGAAAGAGGGCGGAGCAGCCATGTTAGGGCCTTCTCGCAATGGCCTTAGGAGGCTCTTTCCAATGGCAGTGTGCCTGCAGCTGAAGGCCCTTTAGATCTATCAACCCTAACCCTTGCAGTAACACTAACCCTAGCCCAAGTTAATTACCTGAGCCGGGCGCCTGTGTTCGCCGGCTGAGAAAGATGGCGGAGCAGCCATGTTAGGGCCTTCTCGCAATGGCCTTCGGAGGCTCTTTCCCACGGTAGTGTGCCAGCAGCTGGAGGCCATTTAGATCTCTCATCCCTAACCCTAGCCGTGACCCTAACCCTAGCCCTAGTTCATTACCTGAGCCGGGCGCCTGTGTTCGCCGGCTGAGAAAGATGGCGGAGCAGCCATGTTAGGACCTTCTCACAATGGCCTTGGGAGGCTCTTTCCTGCATGCAGTGTGCCTGCAGCTGGAGCCCTGTTACATCTCTCAACACTAACCCTAGCCGTAACCCTAACCCTAGCTGTAACACTAACCCTATCCCTAGTTCATTACCTGAGCCGGGCACCTGTGTTCGCCGGCTGAGAAAGATGGCGGAGCAGCCATGTTAGGGCCTTCTCGCAATGGCCTTGGGAGGCTCTTTCCCGCGGCAGTGTGCCTGCAGCTGGAGCCCCTTTAGACCTCTCAACCCTATCCCTTGCAGTAACCCTAACCCTAGCCCTAGTTCATTACCTGAGCCGGGTGCCTGTGTTCGCCGGCTGAGAAAGATGGCGGAGCAGCCATGTTAGGGCCTTCTCGCAATGGCCTTGGGAGGCTCTTTCACGCGGCAGTGTGCCTGCAGATGGAGCCCCTTTAGACCTCTCAACCCTAACCCTAGCCGTAACCCTAACCCTAGCCGTAACCCTAACCCTAGCCCTAGTTAATTACCTGAGCCGGGCGCCTGTGTTCGCCGGCTGAGAAAGATGGCGGAGCAGCCATGTTAGGACCTTCTCGCAATGGCCTTGGGAGGCTCTTTCCAGCGGCAGTGTGCCTGCAGATAGAGCCCCTTTAGATCTCTCATCCCTAAACCTAGCCGTAACCCTAACCCTAGCCGTAACCCTAACCCTAGCCCTAGTTCATTACCTGAGCCGGGCGCCTGTGTTCGCCGGCTGAGAAAGATGGCGGAGCAGCCATGTTAGGGCCTTCTCGCAATGGCCTTGGGAGGCTCTTTCCAGCGGCAGTGTGCCAGCAGCTGGAGGCCCATTTAGATCTCTCAACCCTAACCCTAGCCGTAACCCTAACCCTAGCCCTAGTTCATTACCTGAGCCTGGCGCCCTTGTTCGCCGGCTGAGAAAGATGGCGGAGCAGCCATGTTAGGGCCTTCTCGCAATGGCCTTGGGAGGCTCTTTCCCACGGCAGTGTGCCTGCAGCTGGAGGCCCTTTAGATCTCTCAACCCTAACCCTAGCCGTAACCCTAAACCTAGCCCAAGTTCATTACCTGAGACGGGCACCTGTGTTCGCCAGCTGAGAAAGATGGCGGAGCAGCCATGTTAGGACCTTCTCACAATGGCCTTGGGAGGCTCTCTCCTGCGTGCAGTGTGCCTGCAGATAGAGCCCCGTTACATCTCTCAACCCTAACCCTAGCCGTAACACTAACCCTAGCTGTAACCCTAACCCTAGCCCTAGTTCATTACCTGAGCCGGACACCTGTGTTCGCCGGCTGAGAAAGATGGCGGAGCAGCCATGTTAGGGCCTTCTCGCAATGGCCTTGGGAGGCTCTGTCCAGCGGCAGTGTGCCAGCAGCTGGAGGCCATTTAGATCTCTCATCCCTAACCCTAGCTGTAACCCTAACCCTAGCCGTAACCCTAACCCTAGCCCAAGTTCATTACCTGAGCCGGGCACCTGTGTTCGCCAGCTGAGAAAGATGGCGGAGCAGCCATGTTAGGGCCTTCTCGCAATGGTCTTGGGAGGCTCTTTCTAGTGGCAGTGTGCCAGCAGCTGTAGGCCCTTTAGATCTCTCACCAACCCACAACCCTAACCCTAGCCGTAACCCTAAACCTAGCCCTAGTTCATTACCTTAGCTGGGCGCCTGTTTTTGCCGGCTGAGAAAGATGGCGGAGCAGCCATGTTAGGGCCTTCTCGCAATGGCCTTAGGGGGCTCTTTCCAGCAGCAGTGTGCCTGCAGCTGGAGGCCCTTTAGATCTATCAACCCTAACCCTAGCCGTAACCCTAACCCTAGCCCTAGTTCATTACCTGAGCCGGGCGCCTGTGTTCGCCGGCTGAGAAAGATAGCGGAGCAGCCATGTTAGGGCCTTCTCGCAATGGCCTTGGGAGGCTCTTTCCAGCGGCAGTGTGCCTGCAGATGGAGGCCCTTTAGATCTCTCATCCCTAACCCTAGCCGTAACCCTAACCCTAGCCCTAGATAAATACCTGAGCAGGGCGCCTGTGTTCGCTGGCTGAGAAAGATGGCGGAGCAGCCATGTTAGGGCCTTCTCGCAATGGTCTTGGGAGGCTCTTTCCCAGTGTGCCTGCAGATAGAGGCCCTGATCTCTCAACCCTAACCCTAGCCGTAACCCTAACCCTAGCCCTAGTTCATTACCTGAGCCGGGCGCCTGTGTTCGCCGGCTGAGAAAGATGGCGGAGCAGCCATGTTAGGGCCTTCTCGCAATGGCCTTGGGAGGCTCTTTCCAGCGGCAGTGTGCCTGCAGATGGAGGCCCTTTAGATCTCTCAACCCTAACCCTAGCCGTAACCCTAACCCTAGCCCTAGTTCATTACTTGAGCCGGGCGCCTGTGTTCGCCGGCTGAGAAAGAGGGCGGAGCAGCCATGTTAGGGCCTTCTCGCAATGGCCTTGGGAGGCTCTTTCCAATGGCAGTGTGCCTGCAGCTGAAGGCCCTTTAGATCTATCAACCCTAACCCTAGCCGTAACCCTAACCCTAGCCCTAGTTCATTACCTGAGCCGGGCGCCTGTGTTCGCCGGCTGAGAAAGATGGCGGAGCAGCCATGTTAGGGCCTTCTCGCAATGGCCTTCGGAGGCTCTTTCCAGCGGCAGTGTGCCAGCAGCTGGAGGCCATTTAGATCTCTCATCCCTAACCCTAGCCGTAACCCTAACCCTAGCCCTAGTTCATTACCTGAGCCGGGCGCCTGTGTTCGCCAGCTGAGAAAGATGGCGGAGCAGCCATGTTAGGACCTTCTCACAATGGCCTTGGGAGGCTCTTTCCTGCGTGCAGTGTGCCTGCAGATAGAGCCCCGTTACATCTCTCAACCCTAACCCTAGCCGTAACCCTAACCCTAGCTGTAACCCTAACCCTAGCCCTAGTTCATTACCTGAGCCGGGCACCTGTGTTCGCCGGCTGAGAAAGATGGCGGAGCAGCCATGTTAGGGCCTTCTCGCAATGGCCTTGGGAGGCTCTGTCCAGCGGCAGTGTGCCAGCAGCTGGAGGCCATTTAGATCTCTCATCCCTAACCCTAGCTGTAACCCTAACCCTAGCCGTAACCCTAACCCTAGCCCAAGTTCATTACCTGAGCCGGGCACCTGTGTTCGCCAGCTGAGAAAGATGGCGGAGCAGCCATGTTAGGGCCTTCTCGCAATGGCCTTAGGAGGCTCTTTCCAGCAGCAGTGTGCCTGCAGCTGGAGGCCCTTTAGATCTATCAACCCTAACCCTAGCCGTAACCCTAACCCTAGCCCTAGTTATTTACCTGAGCCGGGCGCCGGTGTTCGCCGGCTGAGAAAGATAGCGGAGCAGCCATGTTAGGGCCTTCTCGCAATGGCCTTGGGAGGCTCTTTCCAGCGGCAGTGTGCCTGCAGATGGAGCCTTTAGATCTCTCAACCCTAACCCTAGCCGTAACCCTAACCCTAGCCGTAACCCTAACCCTAGCCCTAGTTCATTACCTGAGCCGGGCGCCTGTGTTCGCCGGCTGAGAAAGATGGCGGAGCAGCCATGTTAGGGCCTTCTCGCAATGGCCTTGGGAGGCTCTTTCCAGCGGCAGTGTGCCAGCAGCTGGAGGCCATTTAAATCTCTCATCGCTAACCCTAGCTGTAACCCTAACCCTAGCCGTAACCCTAACCCTAGCCCTAGTTAATTACCTGAGCCGGGCGCCTGTGTTCGCCGGCTGAGAAAGATGGCGGAGCAGCCATGTTAGGGCCTTCTCGCAATGGCCTTGGAAGGCTCTTTCCCACGGCAGTGTGCCTGCAGCTGGAGGCCCTTTAGATCTCTCAACCCTAACCCTAGCCGTAACCCTAACCCTAGCCCAAGTTCATTACCTGAGCCGGGCACCTGTGTTCGCCATCTGAGACAGGTGGCGGAGCAGCCATGTTAGGGCCTTCTCGCAATGGTCTTGGGAGGCTCTTTCAAGTGGCAGTGTGCCAGCAGCTGTAGGCCCTTTAGATCTCTCAACCCTAACCCTAGCCGTAACCCTAACCCTAGCCCTAGTTCATTACCTTAGCTGGGCGCCTGTTTTTGCCGGCTGAGAAAGATGGCGGAGCAGCCATGTTAGGGCCTTCTCGCAATGGCCTTAGGGGGCTCTTTCCAGCAGCAGTGTGCCTGCAGCTGGAGGCCCTTTAGATCTATCAACCCTAACCCTAGCCGTAACCCTAACCCTAGCCCTAGTTATTTACCTGAGCCGGGCGCCTGTGTTCGCCGGCTGAGAAAGATGGCGGAGCAGCCATGTTAGGGCCTTCTCGCAATGGCCTTCGGAGGCTCTTTCCAGCGGCAGTGTGCCTGCAGCTTGAGGCCCTTTAGACCTCTCAACCCTAAACCTAGCCATAACACTAACCCTAGCCCTAGATAAATACCTGAGCAGGGCGCCTGTGTTCGCTGGCTGAGAAAGATGGCGGAGCAGCCATGTTAGGGCCTTCTCGCAATGGTCTTGGGAGGCTCTTTCCAGCGGCAGTGTGCCTGCAGATGGAGCCCCTTTAGACCTCTCAACCCTAACCCTAGCCGTAACCCTAACCCTAGCCGTAACCCTAACACTAGCCCTAGTTAATTACCTGAGCCAGGCGCCTGTGTTCGCCGGCTGAGAAAGATGGCGGAGCAGCCATGTTAGGGCCTTCTCGCAATGGCCTTGGGAGGCTCTTTCCAGCGGCAGTGTGCCTGCAGATAGAGGCCCTTTTAGATCTCTCAACCCTAACCCTAGCCGTAACCCTAACCCTAGCCCTAGTTCATTACCAGAGCCTGGCGCCCTTGTTCGCCGGCTGAGAAAGATGGCGGAGCAGCCATGTTAGGGCCTTCTCGCAATGGCCTTGGGAGGCTCTTTCCAGCGGCAGTGTGCCTGCAGCTGGAGGCCCTTTAGATCTCTCAACCCTAACCCTAGCCATAACCCTAACCCTAGCCCTAGTTCATTACCTTAGCTGGGCGCCTGTTTTTGCCGGCTGAGAAAGATGGCGGAGCAGCCATGTTAGGGCCTTCTCGCAATGGCCTTAGGGGGCTCTTTCCAGCAGCAGTGTGCCTGCAGCTGGAGGCCCTTTAGACCTCTCAACCCTTACCCTAGCCGTAACCCTAAACCTAGCCCAAGTTCATTACCTGCTCCGGGCACCTGTGTTCGCCAGCTGAGAAAGATGGCGGAGCAGCCATGTTAGGGCCTTCTCGCAATGGCCTTAGGGGGCTCTTTCCAGCAGCAGTGTGCCTGCAGCTGGAGGCCCTTTAGATCTATCAACCCTAACCCTAGCCGTAACCCTAACCCAGCCCTAGTTATTTACCTGAGCCGGCTGTGTTCGCCGGCTGAGAAAGATAGCGGAGCAGCCATGTTAGGGCCTTCTCGCAATGGCCTTGGGAGGCTCTTTCCAGCGGCAGTGTGCCTGCAGATGGACCCTTTAATCTTCACCAACTCCTAACCCTAACCTAGCGTAACCCTAACCCTAGCCCTAGTTCATTACCTGAGCCGGGCGCCTGTGTTCGCCGGCTGAGAAAGATGGCGGAGCAGCCATGTTAGGGCCTTCTCGCAATGGCCTTGGGAGGCTCTTTCCAGCGGCAGTGTGCCAGCAGCTGGAGGCCATTTAGATCTCTCATCACTGTAACCCTAACCCTAGCCGTAACCCTAACCCTAGCCCTAGTTCATTACCTGAGCCGGGCGCCTGTGTTCGCCGGCTGAGAAAGATGGCGGAGCAGCCATGTTAGGGCCTTCTCGCAATGGCCTTGGAAGGCTCTTTCCCACGGCAGTGTGCCTGCAGCTAGAGCCCTGTTACATCTCTCAACCCTAACCCTAGCCGTAACCCTAACCCTAGCCCTAGTTCATTACCTGAGCCGGGCGCCTGTGTTCGCCGGCTGAGAAAGATGGCGGAGCAGCCATGTTAGGGCCTTCTCGCAATGGCCTTGGGAGGCTCTTTCCAGCGGCAGTGTGCCTGCAGCTGGAGCCCCTTTAGACCTCTCAACCCTAACCCTTGCAGTAACACTAACCCTAGCCCTAGTTCATTACCTGAGCCGGGCGCCTGTGTTCGCCGGCTGAGAAAGATGGCGGAGCAGCCATGTTAGGGCCTTCTCGCAATGGCCTTCGGAGGCTCTTTCCAACGGCAGTGTGCCAGCAGCTGGAGGCCATTTAGATCTCTCATCCCTAACCCTAGCCGTAACCCTAACCCTAGCCCTAGTTCATTACCTGAGCCGGGCGCCTGTGTTCGCCGGCTGAGAAAGATGGCGGAGCAGCCATGTTAGGACCTTCTCACAATGGCCTTGGGAGGCTCTTTCCTGCGTGCAGTGTGCCTGCAGCTAGAGCCCTGTTACGTCTCTCAACCCTAACCCTAGCCGTAACCCTAACCCTAGCTGTAACCCTAACCCTAGCCCTAGTTAATTACCTGAGCCGGGCACCTATGTTCGCCGGCTGAGAAAGATGGCGGAGCAGCCATGTTAGGGCCTTCTCGCAATGGCCTTAGGGGGCTCTTTCCAGCAGCAGTGTGCCTGCAGCTGGAGGCCCTTTAGATCTATCAACCCTAACCCTAGCCGTAACCCTAACCCTAGCCCTAGTTATTTACCTGAGCCGGGCGCCGGTGTTCGCCGGCTGAGAAAGATAGCGGAGCAGCCATGTTAGGGCCTTCTCGCAATGGCCTTGGGAGGCTCTTTCCAGCGGCAGTGTGCCTGCAGATGGAGCCCCTTTAGATCTCTCAACCCTAACCCTAGCCGTAACCCTAACCCTAGCCGTAACCCTAACCCTAGCCCTAGTTCATTACCTGAGCCGGGCGCCTGTGTTCGCCGGCTGAGAAAGAGGGCGGAGCAGCCATGTTATGGCCTTCTCGCAATGGCCTTGGGAGGCTCTTTCCAGCGGCAGTGTGCCAGCAGCTGGAGGCCCTTTAGATCTCTCATCCCTAACCCTAGCTGTAACCCTAACCCTAGCCGTAACCCTAACCCTAGCCCTAGTTAATTACCTGAGCCGGGCGCCTGTGTTCGCCGGCTGAGAAAGATGGCGGAGCAGCCATGTTAGGGCCTTCTCGCAATGGCCTTGGAAGGCTCTTTCCCACGGCAGTGTGCCTGCAGCTGGAGGCCCTTTAGATCTCTCAACCCTAACCCTAGCCGTAACCCTAACCCTAGCCCAAGTTCATTACCTGAGCCGGGCACCTGTGTTCGCCAGCTGAGACAGGTGGCGGAGCAGCCATGTTAGGGCCTTCTCGCAATGGTCTTGGGAGGCTCTTTCAAGTGGCAGTGTGCCAGCAGCTGTAGGCCCTTTAGATCTCTCAACCCTAACCCTAGCCGTAACCCTAACCCTAGCCCTAGTTCATTACCTTAGCTGGGCGCCTGTTTTTGCCGGCTGAGAAAGATGGCAGAGCAGCCATGTTAGGGCCTTCTCGCAATGGCCTTAGGGGGCTCTTTCCAGCAGCAGTGTGCCTGCAGCTGGAGGCCCTTTAGATCTATCAACCCTAACCCTAGCCGTAACCCTAACCCTAGCCCTAGTTATTTACCTGAGCCGGGCGCCTGTGTTCGCCGGCTGAGAAAGATGGCGGAGCAGCCATGTTAGGGCCTTCTCGCAATGGCCTTGGGAGGCTCTTTCCAGCGGCAGTGTGCCTGCAGCTTGAGGCCCTTTAGACCTCTCAACCCTAAACCTAGCCATAACCCTAACCCTAGCCCTAGATAAATACCTGAGCAGGGCGCCTGTGTTCGCTGGCTGAGAAAGATGGCGGAGCAGCCATGTTAGGGCCTTCTCGCAATGGTCTTGGGAGGCTCTTTCCAGCGGCAGTGTGCCTGCAGATGGAGCCCCTTTAGACCTCTCAACCCTAACCCTAGCCGTAACCCTAACCCTAGCCGTAACCCTAACACTAGCCCTAGTTAATTACCTGAGCCAGGCGCCTGTGTTCGCCGGCTGAGAAAGATGGCGGAGCAGCCATGTTAGGGCCTTCTCGCAATGGCCTTGGGAGGCTCTTTCCAGCGGCAGTGTGCCTGCAGATAGAGGCCCTTTTAGATCTCTCAACCCTAACCCTAGCCGTAACCCTAACCCTAGCCCTAGTTCATTACCTGAGCCTGGCGCCCTTGTTCGCCGGCTGAGAAAGATGGCGGAGCAGCCATGTTAGGGCCTTCTCGCAATGGCCTTGGGAGGCTCTTTCCAGCGGCAGTGTGCCTGCAGATGGAGGCCCTTTAGACCTCTCAACCCTAACCCTAGCCGTAACCCTAAGCCTAGCTGTAACCCTAACCCTAGCTAAAGTTCATTACCTGAGCCGGGCGCCTGTGTTCGCCGGCTGAGAAAGATGGCGGAGCAGCCATGTTAGGGCCTTCTCGCAATGGCCTTGGGAGGCTCTTTCCAGCGGCAGTGTGCCTGCAGCTGGAGGCCCTTTAGACCTCTCAACCCTAACCCTAGCCGTAACCCTAACCCTAGCCCTAGTTCATTAATTGAGCCGGGCGCCTGTGTTCGCCGGCTGAGAAAGATGGCGGAGCAGCCATGTTAGGGCCTTCTCGCAATGGCCTTGGGAGGCTCTTTCCAGCGGCAGTGTGCCTGCAGATGGAGCCCCTTTAGACCTCTCAACCCTAACCCTAGCCGTAACCCTAAGCCTAGCCGTAACCCTAACCCTAGCCCTAGTTAATTACCTGAGCCGGGCGCCTGTGTTCGCCGGCTGAGAAAGATGGCGGAGCAGCCATGTTAGGACCTTCTCGCAATGGCCTTGGGAGGCTCTTTCCAGCGGCAGTGTGCCTGCAGATAGAGCCCCTTTAGATCTCTCATCCCTAAACCTAGCCGTAACCCTAACCCTAGCCGTAACCCTAACCCTAGCCCTAGTTCATTACCTGAGCCGGGCGCCTGTGTTCGCCGGCTGAGAAAGATGGCGGAGCAGCCATGTTAGGGCCTTCTCGCAATGGCCTTGGAAGGCTCTTTCCCACGGCAGTGTGCCTGCAGCTGGAGGCCCTTTAGATCTCTCAACCCTAACCCTAGCCGTAACCCTAAACCTAGCCCAAGTTCATTACCTGAGCCGGGCACCTGTGTTCGCCAGCTGAGAAAGATGGCGGAGCAGCCATGTTAGGGCCTTCTCGCAATGGCCTTAGGAGGCTCTTTCCAGCAGCAGTGTGCCTGCAGCTGGAGGCCCTTTAGATCTATCAACCCTAACCCTAGCCGTAACCCTAACCCTAGCCCTAGTTAATTACCTGAGCCGGGCACCTGTGTTCGCCAGCTGAGAAAGATGGCGGAGCAGCCATGTTAGGGCCTTCTCGCAATGGCCTTGGGAGGCTCTTTCCAGCGGCAGTGTGCCTGCAGATGGAGCCCCTTTAGATCTCTCAACCCTAACCCTATCCGTAACCCTAACCCTAGCCGTAACCCTAACCCTAGCCCTAGTTCATTACCTGAGCCGGGCGCCTGTGTTCGCCGGCTGAGAAAGAGGGCGGAGCAGCCATGTTAGGGCCTTCTCGCAATGGCCTTGGGAGGCTCTTTCCAGCGGCAGTGTGCCAGCAGCTGGAGGCCATTTAGATCTCTCATCCCTAACCCTAGCTGTAACCCTAACCCTAGCCGTAACCCTAACCCTAGCCCTAGTTCATTACCTGAGCCGGGCGCCTGTGTTCGCCGGCTGAGAAAGATGGCGGAGCAGCCATGTTAGGGCCTTCTCGCAATGGCCTTGGAAGGCTCTTTCCCACGGCAGTGTGCCAGCAGCTGGAGGCCATTTAGATCTCTCATCCCTAACCCTAGCCGTAACCCTAACCCTAGCCGTAACCCTAACCCTAGCCCTAGTTAATTACCTGAGCCGGGCGCCTGTGTTCGCCGGCTGAGAAAGATGGCGGAGCAGCCATGTTAGGGCCTTCTCGCAATGGCCTTGGAAGGCTCTTTCCCACGGCAGTGTGCCTGCAGCTGGAGGCCCTTTAGATCTCTCAACCCTAACCCTAGCCGTAACCCTAAACCTAGCCCAAGTTCATTACCTGAGCCGGGCACCTGTGTTCGCCAGCTGAGAAAGATGGCGGAGCAGCCATGTTAGGGCCTTCTCGCAATGGCCTTGGGAGGCTCTTTCCCGCGGCAGTGTGCCTGCAGCTGGAGGCCCTTTAGACCTCTCAACCCTATCCCTTGCAGTAACCCTAACCCTAGCCCTAGTTCATTACCTGAGCCGGGCGCCTGTGTTCGCCGGCTGAGAAAGATGGCGGAGCAGCCATGTTAGGGCCTTCTCGCAATGGCCTTGGGAGGCTCTTTCACGCGGCAGTGTGCCTGCAGATGGAGCCCCTTTAGACCTCTCAACCCTAACCCTAGCCGTAACCCTAAGCCTAGCCGTAACCCTAACCCTAGCCCTAGTTAATTACCTGAGCCGGGCGCCTGTTTTCGCCGGCTGAGAAAGATGGCGGAGCAGCCATGTTAGGACCTTCTCGCAATGGCCTTGGAAGGCTCTTTCCAGCAGCAGTGTGCCTGCAGATAGAGCCCCTTTAGATCTCTCATCCCTAAACCTAGCCGTAACCCTAACCCTAGCCGTAACCCTAACCCTAGCCCTAGTTAATTACCTGAGCCGGGCGCCTGTGTTCGCCGGCTGAGAAAGATGGCGGAGCAGCCATGTTAGGGCCTTCTCGCAATGGCCTTGGGAGGCTCTTTCCAGCGGCAGTGTGCCAGCAGCTGGAGGCCATTTAGATCTCTCAACCCTAACCCTAGCCGTAACCCTAACCCTAGCTGTAACCTTAACCCTAGCCGTAACCCTAACCCTAGCCCTAGTTAATTACCTGAGCCTGGCGCCCGTGTTCGCCGGCTGAGAAAGATGGCGGAGCAGCCATGTTAGGGCCTTCTCGCAATGGCCTTGGGAGGCTCTTTCCAGCGGCAGTGTGCCTGCAGCTGGAGGCCCTTTAGATCTCTCAACCCTAACCCTAGCCGTAACCCTAACCCTAGCCCAAGTTCATTACCTGAGCCGGGCACCTGTGTTCGCCAGCTGAGAAAGATGGCGGAGCAGCCATGTTAGGGCCTTCTCGCAATGGCCTTAGGGGGCTCTTTCCAGCAGCAGTGTGCCTGCAGCTGGAGGCCCTTTAGATCTATCAACCCTAACCCTAGCCGTAACCCTAACCCTAGCCCTAGTTATTTACCTGAGCCGGGCGCCGGTGTTCGCCGGCTGAGAAAGAGGGCGGAGCAGCCATGTTAGGGCCTTCTCGCAATGGCCTTGGGAGGCTCTTTCCAGCGGCAGTGTGCCAGCAGATGGAGGCCATTTAGATCTCTCATCCCTAACCCTAGCTGTAACCCTAACCCTAGCCGTAACCCTAACCCTAGCCCTAGTTAATTACCTGAGCCGGGCGCCTGTGTTCGCCGGCTGAGAAAGATGGCGGAGCAGCCATGTTAGGGCCTTCTCGCAATGGCCTTGGAAGGCTCTTTCCCACGGCAGTGTGCCTGCAGCTGAGGCCCTTTAGATCTCTCAACCCTAACCCTAGCCGTAACCCTAACCCTAGCCCTAGTTCATTACCTGAGCCGGGCGCCTGTGTTCGCCGGCTGAGAAAGATGGCGGAGCAGCCATGTTAGGGCCTTCTCGCAATGGCCTTAGGGGGCTCTTTCCAGCAGCAGTGTGCCTGCAGCTGGAGGCCCTTTAGACCTCTCAACCCTAACCCTAGCCGTAACCCTAAGCCTAGCCGTAACCCTAACCCTAGCTAAAGTTCATTACCTGAGCCGGGCGCCTGTGTTCGCCGGCTGAGAAAGATGGCGGAGCAGCCATGTTAGGGCCTTCTCGCAATGGCCTTGGGAGGCTCTTTCCAGCGGCAGTGTGCCTGCAGCTGGAGGCCCTTTAGACCTCTCAACCCTAACCATAGCCGTAACCCTAACCCTAGCCCTAGTTCATTAATTGAGCCGGGCGCCTGTGTTCGCCGGCTGAGAAAGAGGGCGGAGCAGCCATGTTAGGGCCTTCTCGCAATGGCCTTTGGAGGCTCTTTCCAATGGCAGTGTGCCTGCAGCTGAAGGCCCTTTAGATCTATCAACCCTAACCCTAGCCGTAACCCTAACCCTAGCCCTAGTTAATTACCTGAGCCGGGCGCCTGTGTTCGCCGGCTGAGAAAGATGGCGGAGCAGCCATGTTAGGGCCTTCTCGCAATGGCCTTGGGAGGCTTTTTCCAATGGCAGTGTGCCTGCAGCTGAAGGCCCTTTAGATCTATCAACCCTAACCCTAGCCGTAACCCTAACCCTAGCCCTAGTTCATTACCTGAGCCGGGCGCCTGTGTTCGCCGGCTGAGAAAGATGGCGGAGCAGCCATGTTAGGGCCTTCTCGCAATGGCCTTGGGAGGCTCTTTCCAGCGGCAGTTTGCCTGCAGCTGGAGCCCCTTTAGACCTCTCAACCCTAACCCTTGCAGTAACACTAACCCTAGCCCAAGTTAATTACCTGAGCCGGGCGCCTGTGTTCGCCGGCTGAGAAAGATGGCGGAGCAGCCATGTTAGGGCCTTCTCGCAATGGCCTTCGGAGGCTCTTTCCCACGGTAGTGTGCCAGCAGCTGGAGGCCATTTAGATCTCTCATCCCTAACCCTAGCCGTGACCCTAACACTAGCCCTAGTTCATTACCTGAGCCGGGCGCCTGTGTTCGCCGGCTGAGAAAGATGGCGGAGCAGCCATGTTAGGACCTTCTCACAATGGCCTTGGGAGGCTCTTTCCTGCGTGCAGTGTGCCTGCAGCTAGAGCCCTGTTACATCTCTCAACCCTAACCCTAGCCGTAACCCTAACCCTAGCTGTAACCCTAACCCTAGCCCTAGTTAATTACCTGAGCCGGGCACCTGTGTTCGCCGCCTGAGAAAGATGGCGGAGCAGCTATGTTAGGGCCTTCTCGCAATGGCCTTGGGAGGCTCTTTCCCGCGGCAGTGTGCCTGCAGCTGGAGGCCCTTTAGACCTCTCAACCCTATCCCTTGCAGTAACCCTAACCCTAGCCCTAGTTCATTACCTGAGCCGGGCGCCTGTGTTCGCCGGCTGAGAAAGATGGCGGAGCAGCCATGTTAGGGCCTTCTCGCAATGGCCTTGGGAGGCTCTTTCACGCGGCAGTGTGCCTGCAGATGGAGCCCCTTTAGACCTCTCAACCCTAACCCTAGCCGTAACCCTAAGCCTAGCCGTAACCCTAACCCTAGCCCTAGTTAATTACCTGAGCCGGGCGCCTGTTTTCGCCGGCTGAGAAAGATGGCGGAGCAGCCATGTTAGGACCTTCTCGCAATGGCCTTGGAAGGCTCTTTCCAGCAGCAGTGTGCCTGCAGATAGAGCCCCTTTAGATCTCTCATCCCTAAACCTAGCCGTAACCCTAACCCTAGCCGTAACCCTAACCCTAGCCCTAGTTAATTACCTGAGCCGGGCGCCTGTGTTCGCCGGCTGAGAAAGATGGTGGAGCAGCCATGTTAGGGCCTTCTCGCAATGGCCTTCGGAGGCTCTTTCCAGCGGCAGTGTGCCAGCAGCTGGAGGCCATTTAGATCTCTCATCCCTAACCCTAGCCGTAACCCTAACCCTAGCCGTAACCCTAACCCTAGCCCTAGTTAATTACCTGAGCCGGGCGCCTGTGTTCGCCGGCTGAGAAAGATGGCGGAGCAGCCATGTTAGGGCCTTCTCGCAATGGCCTTGGAAGGCTCTTTCCAGCGGCAGTGTGCCTGCAGCTGGAGGCCCTTTAGATCTCTCAACCCTAACCCTAGCCGTAACCCTAACCCTAGCCCAAGTTCATTACCTGAGCCGGGCACCTGTGTTCGCCAGCTGAGAAAGATGGCGGAGCAGCCATGTTAGGGCCTTCTCGCAATGGCCTTAGGGGGCTCTTTCCAGCAGCAGTGTGCCTGCAGCTGGAGGCCCTTTAGATCTATCAACCCTAACCCTAGCCGTAACCCTAACCCTAGCCCTAGTTATTTACCTGAGCCGGGCGCCGGTGTTCGCCTGCTGAGAAAGATAGCGGAGCAGCCATGTTAGGGCCTTCTCGCAATGGCCTTGGGAGGCTCTTTCCAGCGGCAGTGTGCCTGCAGATGGAGCCCCTTTAGATCTCTCAACCCTAACCCTATCCGTAACCCTAACCCTAGCCGTAACCCTAACCCTAGCCCTAGTTAATTACCTGAGCCGGGCGCCTGTGTTCGCCAGCTGAGAAAGATGGCGGAGCAGCCATGTTAGGGCCTTCTCGCAATGGCCTTCGGAGGCTCTTTCAAGCGGCAGTGTGCCAGCAGCTGGAGGCCATTTAGATCTCTCATCCCTAACCCTAGCCGTAACCCTAACCCTAGCCCTAGTTCATTACCTGAGCCGGGCGCCTGTGTTCGCCGGCTGAGAACGATGGCGGAGCAGCCATGTTAGGACCTTCTCACAATGGCCTTGGGAGGCTCTTTCCTGCGTGCAGTGTGCCTGCAGCTAGAGCCCTGTTACATCTCTCAACCCTAACCCTAGCCGTAACCCTAACCCTAGCTGTAACCCTAACCCTAGCCCTAGTTAATTACCTGAGCCGGGCACCTGTGTTCGCCGGCTGAGAAAGATGGCGGAGCAGCCATGTTAGGGCCTTCTCGCAATGGCCTTGGGAGGCTCTTTCCCGCGGCAGTGTGCCTGCAGCTGGAGCCCCTTTAGACCTCTCAACCCTATCCCTTGCAGTAACCCTAACTCTAGCCCTAGTTCATTACCTGAGCCGGGCGCCTGTGTTCGCCGGCTGAGAAAGATGGCGGAGCAGCCATGTTAGGGCCTTCTCGCAATGGCCTTGGGAGGCTCTTTCCAGCGGCAGTGTGCCAGCAGCTGGAGGCCATTTAGATCTCTCATCCCTAACCCTAGCTGTAACCCTAACCCTAGCCGTAACCCTAACCCTAGCCCTAGTTAACTACCTGAGCCGGGCGCCTGTGTTCGCTGGCTGAGAAAGATGGCGGAGCAGCCATGTTAGGGCCTTCTCGCAATGGCCTTGGAAGGCTCTTTCCCACGGCAGTGTGCCTGCAGCTGGAGGCCCTTTAGATCTCTCAACCCTAACCCTAGCCGTAACCCTAACCCTAGCCCTAGTTCATTACCTGAGCTGGGCGCCTGTGTTTGCCGGCTGAGAAAGATGGCGGAGCAGCCATGTAAGGGCCTTCTCGCAATGGCCTTGGGAGGCTCTTTCCAGCAGCAGTGTGCCTGCAGCTGGAGGCCCTTTTGATCTCTCAACCCTAACCCTAGCCGTAACCCTAACCCTAGCCCTAGTTCATTACCTGAGCCGGGCGCCTGTGTTCGCCGGCTGAGAAAGATGGCGGAGCAGCCATGTTAGGGCCTTCTCGCAATGGCCTTGGGAGGCTCTTTCCAATGGCAGTGTGCCTGCAGCTGAAGGCCCTTTAGATCTATCAACCCTAACCCTAGCCGTAAACATAACCCTAGCCCTAGTTCATTACCTGAGCCGGGCGCCTGTGTTCGCCGGCTGAGAAAGATGGCGGAGCAGCCATGTTAGGGTCTTCTCGCAATGGCCTTGGGAGGCTCTTTCCAGCGGCAGTTTGCCTGCAGCTGGAGCCCCTTTAGACCTCTCAACCCTAACCCTTGCAGTAACACTAACCCTAGCCCAAGTTAATTACCTGAGCCGGGCGCCTGTGTTCGCCGGCTGAGAAAGATGGCGGAGCAGCCATGTTAGGGCCTTCTCGCAATGGCCTTGGGAGGCTCTTTCCAGCGGCAGTGTGCCAGCAGCTGGAGGCCATTTAGACCTCTCATCCCTAACCCTAGCCGTAACCCTAACCCTAGCCCTAGTTCATTACCTGAGCCGGGCGCCTGTGTTCGCCGGCTGAGAAAGATGGCGGAGCAGCCATGTTAGGACCTTCTCACAATGGCCTTGGGAGGCTCTTTCCTGCGTGCAGTGTGCCTGCAGCTAGAGCCCTGTTACATCTCTCAACCCTAACCCTAGCCGTAACCCTAACCCTAGCTGTAACCCTAACCCTAGCCCTAGTTAATTACCTGAGCCGGGCACCTGTGTTCGCCGGCTGAGAAAGATGGCGGAGCAGCCATGTTAGGGCCTTCTCGCAATGGCCTTGGGAGGCTCTTTCCCGCGGCAGTGTGCCTGCAGCTGGAGCCCCTTTAGACCTCTCAACCCTATCCCTAGCCGTAACCCTAACCCTAGCCCTAGTTAATTACCTGAGCCGGGCGCCTGTGTTCGCCGGCTGAGAAAGATGGCGGAGCAGCCATGTTAGGGCCTTCTCGCAATGGCCTTGGAAGGCTCTTTCCCACGGCAGTGTGCCAGCAGCTGGAGGCCCTTTAGATCTCTCAACCCTAACCCTAGCCGTAACCCTAACCCTAGCCCTAGTTCATTACCTTAGCTGGGCGCCTGTTTTTGCCGGCTGAGAAAGATGGCGGAGCAGCCATGTTAGGGCCTTCTCGCAATGGCCTTAGGGGGCTCTTTCCAGCAGCAGTGTGCCTGCAGCTGGAGGCCCTTTAGATCTATCAACCCTAACCCTAGCCATAACCCTAACCCTAGCCCTAGATAAATACCTGAGCAGGGCGCCTGTGTTCGCCGGCTGAGAAAGATGGCGGAGCAGCCATGTTAGGGCCTTCTCGCAATGGCCTTGGGAGGCTCTTTCACGCGGCAGTGTGCCTGCAGATGGAGCCCCTTTAGACCTCTCAACCCTAACCCTAGCCGTAACCCTAAGCCTAGCCGTAACCCTAACCTTAGCTCTAGTTCATTACCTGAGCTGGGCGCCTGTGTTCGCTGGCTGAGAAAGATGGCGGAGCAGCCATGTTAGGGCCTTCTCGCAATGGCCTTGGGAGGCTCTTTCCAGCGGCAGTGTGCCTGCAGATAGAGGCCCTTTAGATCTCTCATCCCTAAACCTAGCCGTAACCCTAACCCTAGCTGTAACCCTAACCCTAGCCCTAGTTCATTACCTGAGCCGGGCGCCTGTGTTCGCTGGCTGAGAAAGATGGCGGAGCAGCCATTTTAGGGCCTTCTCGCAATGGCCTTGGGAGGCTCTTTCCCACGGTAGTGTGCCTGCAGCTGGAGGCCATTTAGATCTCTCAAACTTAAACCTAGCTGTAACCCTAACCCTAGCTTTAACCCTAACCCTAGCCCTAGTTCATTACCTGAGCCGGGCACCTGTGTTCGCCGGCTGAGAAAGATGGCGGAGCAGCCATGTTAGGGCCTTCTCGCAATGGCCTTGGGAGGCTCTTTCCAGCGGCAGTGTGCCTGCAGCTGTAGGCCCTTTTAGATCTCTCAACCCTAACCCTAGCCGTAACCCTAACCCTAGCCCTAGTTCATTACCTGAGCCTGGCGCCCTTGTTCGCCGGCTGAGAAAGATGGCGGAGCAGCCATGTTAGGGCCTTCTCGCAATGGCCTTGGGAGGCTCTTTCCAGCGGCAGTGTGCCAGCAGCTGGAGGCCATTTAGATCTCTCATCTCTAACCCTAGCCGTAACCCTAATCCTAGCCCTAGTTCATTACCTGAGCCGGGCGCCTGTGTTCGCCAGCTGAGAAAGATGGCGGAGCAGCCATGTTAGGGCCTTCTCGCAATGGCCTTGGGAGGCTCTTTCCAGCGGCAGTGTGCCTGCAGCTTGAGGCCCTTTAGACCTCTCAACCCTAAACCTAGCCATAACCCTAACCCTAGCCCTAGATAAATACCTGAGCAGGGCGCCTGTGTTCGCCGGCTGAGAAAGATGGCGGAGCAGCCATGTTAGGGCCTTCTCGCAATGGCCTTGGGAGGCTCTTTCCAGCGGCAGTTTGCCTGCAGCTGGAGGCCCTTTAGACCTCTCAACCCTAACCCTAGCCGTAACCCTAACCCTAGCCCTAGTTCATTAATTGAGCCGGGCGCCTGTGTTCGCCGGCTGAGAAAGAGGGCGGAGCAGCCATGTTAGGGCCTTCTCGCAATGGCCTTCGGAGGCTCTTTCCAATGGCAGTGTGCCTGCAGCTGAAGGCCCTTTAGATCTATCAACCCTAACCCTAGCCGTAACCCTAACCCTAGCCCTAGTTCATTACCTGAGCCGGGCGCCTGTGTTCGCCGGCTGAGAAAGATGGCGGAGCAGCCATGTTAGGGCCTTCTCGCAATGGCCTGCGGAGGCTCTTTCCAGCGGCAGTGTGCCAGCAGCTGGAGGCCATTTAGATCTCTCATCCCTAACCCTAGCCGTAACCCTAACCCTAGCCCTAGTTCATTACCTGAGCCGGGCGCCTGTGTTCGCCAGCTGAGAAAGATGGCGGAGCAGCCATGTTAGGACCTTCTCACAATGGCCTTGGGAGGCTCTTTCCTGCGTGCAGTGTGCCTGCAGATAGAGCCCCGTTACATCTCTCAAGGCTCTTTCCGCGGCAGTGTGCCTCAGATAAGCCCCTTACATCTCTCATCCCTAACCCTAGCCGTAACCCTAACCCTAGCTGTAACCCTAACCCTAGCCCTAGTTCATTACCTGAGCCGGGCACCTGTGTTCGCCGGCTGAGAAAGATGGCGGAGCAGCCATGTTAGGGCCTTCTCGCAATGGCCTTGGGAGGCTCTGTCCAGCGGCAGTGTGCCAGCAGCTGGAGGCCATTTAGATCTCTCATCCCTAACCCTAGCTGTAACCCTAACCCTAGCCGTAACCCTAACCCTAGCCCAATTTCATTACCTGAGCCGGGCACCTGTGTTCGCCTGCTGAGAAAGATGGCGGAGCAGCCATGTTAGGGCCTTCTCGCAATGGCCTTAGGGGGCTCTTTCCAGCAGCAGTGTGCATGCAGCTGGAGGCCCTTTAGATCTATCAACCCTAACCCTAGCCGTAACCCTAACCCTAGCCCTTGTTATTTACCTGAGCCGGGCGCCGGTGTTCGCCGGCTGAGAAAGATAGCGGAGCAGCCATGTTAGGGCCTTCTCGCAATGGCCTTGGGAGGCTCTTTCCTGCGTGCAGTGTGCCTGCAGATGGAGCCCCTTTAGATCTCTCAACCCTAACCCTATCCGTAACCCTAACCCTAGCCGTAACCCTAACCCTAGCCCTAGTTCATTACCTGAGCCTGGCGCTCTTGTTCGCCGGCTGAGAAAGATGGCGGAGCAGCCATGTTAGGGCCTTCTCGCAATGGCCTTGGGAGGCTCTTTCCAGCGGCAGTGTGCCTGCAGCTGGAGGCCCTTTAGACCTCTCAACCCTAACCCTAGCCGTAACCCTTACCCTAGCCCTAGTTCATTAATTGAGCCGGGCGCCTGTGTTCGCCGGCTGAGAAAGATGGCGGAGCAGCCATGTTAGGGCCTTCTCGCAATGGCCTTGGGAGGCTCTTTCCAGCGGCAGTGTGCCTGCAGCTGGAGGCCCTTTAGACCTCTCAACCCTAACCCTAGCCGTAACCCTAACCCTAGCCCTAGTTCATTACCTGAGCCGGGCGCCTGTGTTCGCCGGCTGAGAAAGATGGCGGAGCAGCCATGTTAGGGCCTTCTCGCAATGGCCTTGGGAGGCTCTTTCCAGCGGCAGTGTGCCTGCAGCTGGAGGCCCTTTAGACCTCTCAACCCTAACCCTAGCCGTAACCCTAACCCTAGCCCTAGTTCATTAATTGAGCCGGGCGCCTGTGTTCGCCGGCTGAGAAAGAGGGCGGAGCAGCCATGTTAGGGCCTTCTCGCAATGGCCTTGGGAGGCTCTTTCACGCGGCAGTGTGCCTGCAGATGGAGCCCCTTTAGACCTCTCAACCCTAACCCTAGCCGTAACCCTAACCCTAGCCGTAACCCTAACCTTAGCTCTAGTTCATTACCTGAGCTGGGCGCCTGTGTTCGCTGGCTGAGAAAGATGGCGGAGCAGCCATGTTAGGGCCTTCTCGCAATGGCCTTGGGAGGCTCTTTCCAGCGGCAGTGTGCCTGCAGATAGAGGCCCTTTAGATCTCTCATCCCTAAACCTAGCCGTAACCCTAACCCTAGCTGTAACCCTAACCCTAGCCCTAGTTCATTACCTGAGCCGGGCGCCTGTGTTCGCTGGCTGAGAAAGATGGCGGAGCAGCCATTTTAGGGCCTTCTCGCAATGGCCTTGGGAGGCTCTTTCCCACGGTAGTGTGCCTGCAGCTGGAGGCCATTTAGATCTCTCAAACTTAAACCTAGCTGTAACCCTAACCCTAGCTTTAACCCTAACCCTAGCCCTAGTTCATTACCTGAGCCGGGCACCTGTGTTCGCCGGCTGAGAAAGATGGCGGAGCAGCCATGTTAGGGCCTTCTCGCAATGGCCTTGGGAGGCTCTTTCCAGCGGCAGTGTGCCTGCAGCTGGAGGCCCTTTAGATCTCTCAACCCTAACCCTAGCCGTAACCCTAACCCTAGCGCTACTTCATTACCTGAGCCTGGCGCCCGTGTTCGCCGGCTGAGAAAGATGGCGGAGCAGCCATGTTAGGGCCTTCTCGCAATGGCCTTGGGAGGCTCTTTCCAGCGGCAGTGTGCCAGCAGCTGGAGGCCATTTAGATCTCTCAACCCTAACCCTAGCTGTAACCCTAACCCTAGCCGTAACCCTAACCCTAGCCCTAGTTAATTACCTGAGCCGGGCGCCTGTGTTCGCCGGCTGAGAAAGATGGCAGAGCAGCCATGTTAGGGCCTTCTCGCAATGGCCTTGGGAGGCTCTTTCCAGCGGCAGTGTGCCTGCAGCTTGAGGTCCTTTAGACCTCTCAACCCTAAACCTAGCCATAACCCTAACCCTAGCCCTAGATAAATACCTGAGCAGGGCGCCTGTGTTCGCCGGCTGAGAAAGATGGCGGAGCAGCCATGTTAGGGCCTTCTCGCAATGGCCTTGGGAGGCTCTTTCCAGCGGCAGTGTGCCTGCAGCTGGAGGCCCTTTAGAACTCTCAACCCTAACCCTAGCCGTAACCCTAACCCTAGCCCTAGTTCATTAATTGAGCCGGGCGCCTGTGTTCGCCGGCTGAGAAAGAGGGCGGAGCAGCCATGTTAGGGCCTTCAATGGCCTTCGGAGGCTCTTTCCAATGGCAGTGTGCCTGCAGCTGAAGGCCCTTTAGATCTATCAACCCTAACCCTAGCCGTAACCCTAACCCTAGCCCTAGTTCATTACCTGAGCCGGGCGCCTGTGTTCGCCGGCTGAGAAAGATGGCGGAGCAGCCATGTTAGGGCCTTCTCGCAATGGCCTTGGGAGGCTCTTTCCAGCGGCAGTGTGCCAGCAGCTGGAGGCCATTTAGATCTCTCAACCCTAACCCTAGCCGTAACCCTAACCCTAGCCCTAGTTCATTACCTGAGCCGGGCGCCTGTGTTCGCCAGCTGAGAAAGATGGCGGAGCAGCCATGTTAGGACCTTCTCACAATGGCCTTGGGAGGCTCTTTCCTGCGTGCAGTGTGCCTGCAGATAGAGCCCCGTTACATCTCTCAACCCTAACCCTAGCCGTAACCCTAACCCTAGCTGTAACCCTAACCCTAGCCCTAGTTCATTACCTGAGCCGGGCACCTGTGTTCGCCGGCTGAGAAAGATGGCGGAGCAGCCATGTTAGGGCCTTCTCGCAATGGCCTTGGGAGGCTCTTTCCAGCGGCAGTGTGCCAGCAGCTGGAGGCCATTTAGATCTCTCAACCCTAACCCTAGCCGTAACCCTAACCCTAGCCCAAGTTCATTACCTGAGCCGGGCACCCGTGTTCGCCGGCTGAGAAAGATGGCGGAGCAGCCATGTTAGGGCCTTCTCGCAATGGCCTTGGGAGGCTCTTTCAAGCGGCAGTGTGCCTGCAGCTGGAGGCCCTTTAGATCTATCAACCCTAACCCTAGCCGTAACCCTAACCCTAGCCCTAGTTAATTACCTGAGCCGGGCGCCTGTGTTCGCCGGCTGAGAAAGATAGCGGAGCAGCCATGTTAGGGCCTTCTCGCAATGGCCTTGGGAGGCTCTTTCCAGCGGCAGTGTGCCTGCAGCTGGAGCCCATTTAGATCTCTCAACCCTAACCCTAGCCGTAACCCTAACCCTAGCCGTAACCCTAACCCTAGCCCTAGTTCATTACCTGAGCCTGGCGCCTGTGTTCGCCGGCTGAGAAAGATGGCGGAGCAGCCATGTTAGGGCCTTCTCGCAATGGCCTTGGGAGGCTCTTTCCAGCGGCAGTGTGCCTGCAGCTGGAGGCCCTTTAGATCTCTCAACCCTAACCCTAGCCGTAACCCTAACCCTAGCCCTAGTTCATTACCTGAGCCGGGCGCCTGTGTTCGCCGGCTGAGAAAGATGGCGGAGCAGCCATGTTAGGGCCTTCTCGCAATGGCCTTGGGAGGCTCTTTCCAGCGGCAGTGTGCCTGCAGCTGGAGGCCCTTTAGACCTCTCAACCCTAACCCTAGCCGTAACCCTAACCCTAGCCCTAGTTCATTACCTGAGCCGGGCGCCTGTGTTCGCCGGCTGAGAAAGATGGCGGAGCAGCCATGTTAGGGCCTTCTCGCAATGGCCTTGGGAGGCTCTTTCCAGCGGCAGTGTGCCTGCAGCTGGAGGCCCTTTAGATCTCTCAACCCTAACCCTAGCCGTAACCCTAACCCTAGCCCTAGTTCATTAATTGAGCCGGGCGCCTGTGTTCGCCGGCTGAGAAAGAGGGCGGAGCAGCCATGTTAGGGCCTTCTCGCAATGGCCTTGGGAGGCTCTTTCAAGCGGCAGTGTGCCTGCAGATGGAGCCCCTTTAGACCTCTCAACCCTAACCCTAGCCGTAACCCTAACCCTAGCCGTAACCCTAACCTTAGCTCTAGTTCATTACCTGAGCTGGGCGCCTGTGTTCGCTGGCTGAGAAAGATGGCGGAGCAGCCATGTTAGGGCCTTCTCGCAATGGCCTTGGGAGGCTCTTTCCAGCGGCAGTGTGCCTGCAGATAGAGGCCCTTTAGATCTCTCATCCCTAAACCTAGCCGTAACCCTAACCCTAGCTGTAACCCTAACCCTAGCCCTAGTTCATTACCTGAGCCGGGCGCCTGTGTTCGCTGGCTGAGAAAGATGGCGGAGCAGCCATTTTAGGGCCTTCTCGCAATGGCCTTGGGAGGCTCTTTCCCACGGTAGTGTGCCTGCAGCTGGAGGCCATTTAGATCTCTCAAACTTAAACCTAGCTGTAACCCTAACCCTAGCTTTAACCCTAACCCTAGCCCTAGTTCATTACCTGAGCCGGGCACCTGTGTTCGCCGGCTGAGAAAGATGGCGGAGCAGCCATGTTAGGGCCTTCTCGCAATGGCCTTGGGAGGCTCTTTCCAGCGGCAGTGTGCCTGCAGCTGTAGGCCCTTTTAGATCTCTCAACCCTAACCCTAGCCGTAACCCTAACCCTAGCCCTAGTTCATTACCTGAGCCTGGCGCCCTTGTTCGCCGGCTGAGAAAGATGGCGGAGCAGCAATGTTAGGGCCTTCTCGCAATGGCCTTGGGAGGCTCTTTCCAGCGGCAGTGTGCCAGCAGCTGGAGGCCATTTAGATCTCTCATCTCTAACCCTAGCCGTAACCCTAACCCTAGCCCTAGTTCATT
This sequence comes from Lichenostomus cassidix, assembly GCF_008360975.1. Lineage (NCBI taxonomy): Eukaryota > Metazoa > Chordata > Aves > Passeriformes > Meliphagidae > Lichenostomus > Lichenostomus cassidix. The sequence goes on from NW_028147472.1 coordinate 228,047, forward strand.
ACCTGAGCCGGGCGCCTGTGTTCGCCGACTGAGAAAGATGGCGGAGCAGCCATGTTAGGGCCTTCTCGCAATGGCCTTGGGAGGCTCTTTCCAGCGGCAGTGTGCCTGCAGATGGAGGCCCTTTAGACCTCTCAACCCTAAACCTAGCCATAACCCTAACCCTAGCCCTAGATAAATACCTGAGCAGGGCGCCTGTGTTCGCCGGCTGAGAAAGATGGCGGAGCAGCCATGTTAGGGCCTTCTCGCAATGGCCTTGGGAGGCTCTTTCCAGCGGCAGTTTGCCTGCAGCTGGAGGCCCTTTAGACCTCTCAACCCTAACCCTAGCCGTAACCCTAACCCTAGCCCTAGTTCATTAATTGAGCCGGGCGCCTGTGTTCGCCGGCTGAGAAAGAGGGCGGAGCAGCCATGTTAGGGCCTTCTCGCAATGGCCTTCGGAGGCTCTTTCCAATGGCAGTGTGCCTGCAGCTGAAGGCCCTTTAGATCTATCAACCCTAACCCTAGCCGTAACCCTAACCCTAGCCCTAGTTCATTACCTGAGCCGGGCGCCTGTGTTCGCCGGCTGAGAAAGATGGCGGAGCAGCCATGTTAGGGCCTTCTCGCAATGGCCTTCGGAGGCTCTTTCAAGCGGCAGTGTGCCAGCAGCTGGAGGCCATTTAGATCTCTCATCCCTAACCCTAGCCGTAACCCTAACCCTAGCCCTAGTTCATTACCTGAGCCGGGCGCCTGTGTTCGCCGGCTGAGAAAGATGGCGGAGCAGCCATGTTAGGACCTTCTCACAATGGCCTTGGGAGGCTCTTTCCTGCGTGCAGTGTGCCTGCAGCTGGAGGCCATTTAGATCTCTCATCCCTAACCCTAGCTGTAACCCTAACCCTAGCCATAACCCTAACCCTAGCCCAATTTCATTACCTGAGCCGGGCACCTGTGTTCGCCTGCTGAGAAAGATGGCGGAGCAGCCATGTTAGGGCCTTCTCGCAATGGCCTTAGGGGGCTCTTTCCAGCAGCAGTGTGCATGCAGCTGGAGGCCCTTTAGATCTATCAACCCTAACCCTAGCCGTAACCCTAACCCTAGCCCTTGTTATTTACCTGAGCCGGGCGCCGGTGTTCGCCGGCTGAGAAAGATAGCGGAGCAGCCATGTTAGGGCCTTCTCGCAATGGCCTTGGGAGGCTCTTTCCTGCGTGCAGTGTGCCTGCAGATGGAGCCCCTTTAGATCTCTCAACCCTAACCCTATCCGTAACCCTAACCCTAGCCGTAACCCTAACCCTAGCCCTAGTTCATTACCTGAGCCTGGCGCTCTTGTTCGCCGGCTGAGAAAGATGGCGGAGCAGCCATGTTAGGGCCTTCTCGCAATGGCCTTGGGAGGCTCTTTCCAGCGGCAGTGTGCCTGCAGCTGGAGGCCCTTTAGACCTCTCAACCCTAACCCTAGCCGTAACCCTAACCCTAGCCCTAGTTCATAAATTGAGCCGGGCGCCTGTGTTCGCCGGCTGAGAAAGATGGCGGAGCAGCCATGTTAGGGCCTTCTCGCAATGGCCTTGGGAGGCTCTTTCCAGTGGCAGTGTGCCTGCAGCTGGAGGCCCTTTAGACCTCTCAACCCTAACCCTAGCCGTAACCCTAAGCCTAGCCGTAACCCTAACCCTAGCTAAAGTTCATTACCTGAGCCGGGCGCCTGTGTTCGCCGGCTGAGAAAGATGGCGGAGCAGCCATGTTAGGGCCTTCTCGCAATGGCCTTGGGAGGCTCTTTCCAGCGGCAGTGTGCCTGCAGCTGGAGGCCCTTTAGACCTCTCAACCCTAACCCTAGCCGTAACCCTAACCCTAGCCCTAGTTCATTAATTGAGCCGGGCGCCTGTGTTCGCCGGCTGAGAAAGAGGGTGGAGCAGCCATGTTAGGGCCTTCTCGCAATGGCCTTGGGAGGCTCTTTCACGCGGCAGTGTGCCTGCAGATGGAGCCCCTTTAGACCTCTCAACCCTAACCCTAGCCGTAACCCTAAGCCTAGCCGTAACCCTAACCCTAGCCCTAGTTCATTACCTGAGCCGGGCGCCTGTGTTCGCCGGCTGAGAAAGATGGCGGAGCAGCCATGTTAGGGCCTTCTCGCAATGGCCTTGGGAGGCTCTTTCCAGCGGTAGTGTGCCTGCAGCTGGAGGCCATTTAGATCTCTCATCCCTAAACCTAGCCGTAACCCTAACCCTAGCCGTAACCCTAACCCTAGCCCTAGTTCATTACCTGAGCCGGGCACCTGTGTTCGCTGGCTGAGAAAGATGGCGGAGCAGCCATGTTAGGGCCTTCTCGCAATGGCCTTGGGAGGCTCTTTCCCGCGGCAGTGTGCCTGCAGCTGGAGGCCATTTAGATCTCTCAACCTTAAACCTAGCTGTAACCCTAACCCTAGCTGTAACCCTAACCCTTGCCCTAGTTCATTACCTGAGCCGGGCGCCTGTGTTCGCCGGCTGAGAAAGATAGCGGAGCAGCCATGTTAGGGCCTTCTCGCAATGGCCTTGGGAGGCTCTTTCCAGCGGCAGTGTGCCTGCAGCTGTAGGCCCTTTTAGATCTCTCAACCCTAACCCTAGCCGTAACCCTAACCCTAGCCCTAGTTCATTACCTGAGCCTGGCGCCCTTGTTCGCCGGCTGAGAAAGATGGCGGAGCAGCCATGTTAGGGCCTTCTCGCAATGGCCTTGGGAGGCTCTTTCCAGCGGCAGTGTGCCAGCAGCTGGAGGCTATTTAGATCTCTCATCTCTAACCCTAGCCGTAACCCTAACCCTAGCCCTAGTTCATTACCTGAGCCGGGCGCCTGTGTTCGCCGGCTGAGAAAGATGGCGGAGCAGCCATGTTAGGGCCTTCTCGCAATGGCCTTGGGAGGCTCTTTCCAGAGGCAGTGTGCCAGCAGATGGAGCCCCTTTAGACCTCTCAACCCTAAACCTAGCCGTAACCCTAAACCTAGCCGTAACCCTAACCCTAGCTCTAGTTCATTACCTGAGCCGGGCGCCTGTGTTCGCTGGCTGAGAAAGATTGCGGAGCAGCCATGTTAGGGCCTTCTCGCAATGGCCTTGGGAGGCTCTTTCCAGCGGCAGTGTGCCTGCAGCTGGAGGCCCTTTAGATCTCTCAACCCTAACCCTAGCCGTAACCCTAACCCTAGCCCTAGTTAATTACCTGAGCCGGGCGCCTGTGTTCGCCGGCTGAGAAAGATGGCGGAGCAGCCATGTTAGGGCCTTCTCGCAATGGCCTTGGGAGGCTCTTTCCCACGGCAGTGTGCCTGCAGCTGGAGGCCCTTTAGATCTCTCAACCCTAACCCTAGCCGTAACCCTAACCCTAGCCCTAGTTCATTACCTGAGCCGGGCGCCTGTGTTCGCCAGCTGAGAAAGATGGCGGAGCAGCCATGTTAGGGCCTTCTCGCAATGGCCTTAGGAGGCTCTTTCCAGCAGCAGTGTGCCTGCAGCTGGAGGCCCTTTAGATCTATCAACCCTAACCCTAGCCGTAACCCTAACCCTAGCCCTAGTTAATTACCTGAGCCGGGCGCCTGTGTTCGCCGGCTGAGAAAGACAGCGGAGCAGCCATGTTAGGGCCTTCTCGCAATGGCCTTGGGAGGCTCTTTCCAGCGGCAGTGTGCCTGCAGATTGAGCCCCTTTAGACCTCTCAACCCTAACCCACCAACCCAAACCTAGCCATAACCCTAACCCTAGCCCTAGATAAATACCTGAGCAGGGCGCCTGTGTTCGCCGGCTGAGAAAGATGGCGGAGCAGCCATGTTAGGGCCTTCTCGCAATGGCCTTTGGAGGCTCTTTCCAGTGGCAGTGTGCCTGCAGCTGGAGGCCCTTTAGACCTCTCAACCAACCCACAACCCTAACCCTAGCCGTAACCCTAACCCTAGCCCTAGTTAATTAACTTAGCCGGGCGCCTGTGTTCGACGGCTGAGAAAGATGGCGGAGCAGCCATGTTAGGGCCTTCTCGCAATGGCCTTGGAAGGCTCTTTCCAACGGCAGTGTGCCTGCAGCTGAAGGCCCTTTAGATCTATCAACCCTAACCCTAGCCGTAACCCTAACCC
>NW_028147472.1:232578-281608 GCF_008360975.1 Lichenostomus cassidix
AGTTCTGCTTGCTCTCAACACACCTAACAGGCAAGGAAAACTTACGCTGTCATTAAATTATTGTTTTGTCTTTGCCCAAGTAGCTCAGGACAGTTTACTGAGGACGTGGTTTCAGAAACACTTGGCCGTGGTCAGAGCTGAGGGAAATCAGACATATGTTTATGGTTCAAGTATAAAAGCCTTCCTTTGTGTTTTTGAGCCCTAATGTATTCATATTTAGCAGAGTGATGTTTTCCTGTTGGAGAATATTTTATTTGTTAATACCATGCAATTATTTTCCTTTTGTTTGTTTTGCTTTGGGGTTTTTCACATATTTATCTTCCTTGACCAGTTTAAAAATAAGGAAAATGTGGTTATGTTGTTCTCTGTACCGTGGTTTCCATGATTCAGCATAAACAGGTAAAATGCATTCAGTTAATACAGTGTTCTGCTATTCATCATTATTGTTGTTGTGATTATGCCTGTCCTTAGGGAACATTGCATTGCACCAATTTGCATTATACCACCTCTTGTTGTTTTCTGCGGGCAAATACATCACAGCAAATTGCCATATAGTTGCAATCTGCTCAGCACAGGTTAAAAAAATGATACCTTTTAACCACACATGGTTAACACAAACATAGGTTGTTGAGTTTTGAGGCCATGCAACTGAGTGAGTAAAAGTTCATATGCCTATTTCTGAAATACATGTATTTTAAAAAAATAGCATTTTACATGATTATATGCCTTCTTTATGCCCTTGCTGTCAAACATAAGTTATAACTTTTTCCAACCTTTCACAATTTAAGAATTTTGTAGGATAAGATGAAATATTTTAAGACAAAAATATTTCCTGAAGTATGTTTCCTGCTCATAAACATCACTGACAGCTGTCATCTTTTATTAAGAAGAGAACTAGGTTAGGCTCAGAGTTTCTCTTTGGTTATGAAAAGTTTAATTTTTTAAATAGAAATGGTTCATTTCTAATCCTAACCAAATTAGGAAGACACAGACCTGCTTTCAGCGGCAGTTTATTTGTTCACTCTGTATTGGAGCTATTGCAAAAATTATGAAGGTTGCTGATTTTTTTTTTTTTTTAAGTCAGCTTTAACATATTTGTGCAGTTTGGAAGTATAATGGATATTTCTGGCTTGTTTTTATTAGGATGCAATTTTTGATCCACCAACGAAAGAGCAAGGACTCATTCATGTTTGTATTTGTTCTAGGAGTAAACCCTATGGAAAATATTCCTTTCTGCATCAAGTTTTTACCATTAAGGTGAACCAGGTTTCAGCTCACAGGCTATGATCTCAAATGAACCTAATATACAGAGTGCAGGTCCCAGTGAAACCGTAGAAAAAAAACTATCTTAATTTTTTTTCCTCCTTTTGCAGCAACCATTTCTACCATTAAGAAGAAATGCTTAACACAGCATCTTACTTTCTTGTGTATGAAGCCATTTTGGACACTCCTGTGCCCATTTTAAGTTCAGCTGCATTTGATGTGAAAGTTCATTTGTAGGAAATCCATTGCAAAATGATAATTTTACCATCAGCATTACATTCTCAAGAATACAGGTAGAATCTCCATTCTTTTAAAGTAGAATCAGAAGAAGAGAAGGAAAAATTTAGTTCTTCCTGTAAATTTAGACTTGCCTAGATTCAGCGTTTATCAGGAGCCCACTGATCTAAACAGAGAAGCACAACAAAATTCTGCACAGTTAATGCCTGTTCTTCATGTTGTGCACACCTCTGACGTTACAACATAATGTAAAGACACCTCAATAGTAACTATCATTAAATACAAAAAAAAGAAAAAAAGGAATTAAATGCTAATTCATTTTGTCCAGAATGCGTTGCATAGGAAGAAAATATCTGTTTTGATTTTGAGATTTCTTTTTGATTTTTTGCAAGTACTGCTTCTTTCTTCTTTTCCTCGCCAACTGTCCTTTAACCTTAATCAGAGCAGACACATTTACAGAAAAGAAAAGGGTTTTTTTATTTTTTTCATAGATTCTTAATCATATGAAGAGTCTATTTATTTGATTGTTACAAAACATTCAGTCTTTCTAAATGTAAATTTTCATTTTGACGTACACTATGCATGAATTACCAGTAAGTTGACTTTAAGAAGGAAGATGTCTTAATCAATGGTTGTAAATCTATGCTAAGATCTCTACAGCACTTTAAACTTATTCATGAAATTTATTTTCTTAAAATTATTGAATAGCCTCCAAGCACTTTCTAAGCACTGACAGTAAAATTTTTGTGCTTTGCAAGTCAGTACCTTCCATGCAATCAACAGTGAGTCTTGCTCTATTGTCATTGATTCTTGCTACTCTGTTGATGTCATCAAGTTATACCAGTGTTATATACCATTCTTTTGTTAATATGTTTTTTGTGCATTGAGTCATTTAAATTTTATTATGGTTTTGTCCAGAGTTACTGAAAGACAGAAAATTGACTCAGGAGGAATTGAATTATTCTGAAGACTCCATAGCTCAGGTAGATGTTTCCCCAGCCTGTCAAAAGAATGATAAAAAATAGGTTGTCAGACATTACTTGATTTCCACCTAATCTCGATTTCTACCTAATCATGTACTACACCAAAAAGATGCTCCAGGGCTTGCATTGCCCTTCCCTTAGTGCACACATAGGTAGACTGGGAGAGCAGAGACTGAAGGCCAAGTCCTTTCATCCATGCAGGAAGTGCAAATGAGACAGCAATGAAGTGCACACAATCTGGTATTCAGGTTTTGTAGCACTAGAATATATAACTTCCTTGTCCTACAACTAAATCTTATGCTGACAAAAGCATTTTAAAATTCCAGGGTCAGTGTTCTCCCAGCAAGGGTTATGATGGGGTCGAAACTGTGGGAGACGTACTATAACTGTATGAGAATAACTCACTAAATGATGGGCAAATTACAATATTGACTTCCTTGTTCAATTCACTAATGAGCTGTAATGGCACAGTTTTCTATTGTGTCTTGGGTACACTGCAAACAGTCTGTGCATTCAAGCAAGCAGGAGATGTATTGCCTCAGTGGATGTAAGTAAGATGTTCTTGATCTTCTCTCCCCATATTTTAGACACTCTTAATAAGAAACTCTCTGTATAGTGATTTAGCACTGTGGTGTGGGGGGGTTTTTTCACCCTCAGATTCTATTAATATTTCAGTAGTGTGCCAAGGCTAGTTCTCATTTATTTAAAAAAAATTAAACACTAAGTAAACCTTTTAAACTCTACAAAATGCCCACTCTTTCTCTAATTTTCTGATAGTGACTGATATAGTGGCCTGCCAGCCACCAGCTCTACTTTTCCCAACCACAATCCCACAGATTTCAATGGGACATGAGAAATGAAAAGTTTCTTATCGTCCATTTGCATTGCTAGTTTCACAGAAAATCTAGCTCACACTTCTCACAACCTGAGCTGGCTGGCTGGGAGCAGGCACTGCTGCAGATGCTGTTTATATGCATTAATGGAGAATTGTGATTCAGCTAAGGAAGTCTAGTTCTCAGCAGAGATTTTTAGTTTAGCACAAAGACGCACTAAAACAGATAAATGGCTCTGTTTTCAGAGCTGTTCTGCAGCAAACCACGTTGTAGGACAAAATTACCCTTTTTGGCCTTTCACTGAGCACCTAAAAATAACCCTGGCTTAAGAAATCCTTAAAAGGCTTTTTTAATAGTCTTCCCTGTCGCCAAGATTTTACCTTTAAATACAATCGTACTTCTATGTGCATATCATTACTTAATGATTTCAAGAGACATTTGGGCCAGCCAGTGTCAGACAGAATGGATTTTCCCCAGACATCATATATAAGGCATCAACTGAGCAACATGAATTATAAAGAAGTTTCTTTATGCAGTGAGTGCATTCATGTTCCAGGATTTCTGTTCTGGAAGGCACATAGAAACAGTGATAGTTTGCTCTAAATATTTAAATAATTTTAACTTTGTAAAATCATCTGAATCTCTCAGAAATCATGGCTTTGATAAAATGAAGGAGAAAAAAATGTATCAATTCTCAAAATATGTTGTTTTTCATCAAGTTGCAAAATTTTGTTCTAACTTTATCATAAATGAAAAAAAATGCTATGAGAGCATGAAAGAATTTTCCAACATCATGACTATCAACTTTAATTTCCTATTCCTTGTTATTAACTTAGTCATTTGGAGGTTGATATTCCAGAAAACTAACTAGCAGTTTTCACAGTGGTTTCCAGGCTTGAACACCAAGGGACATTTCCTAGAAGCTGTATCTAGTTCTGGGAACTTCTGGTGGGCTGGTGCTGCTGGTGAAGATAGCTTCTGGAGGCTGAAAATTTTGATCTGACACCTTTTATTTCTTTTTTTTTTTTTTCTGTGAGACTAGATAAACTGTGACAGGTTGTTCAGACTGATTAGGAAGTGGAAGTGTCCACCTTTGGAAGCATTCAGTGTTTTAATGGGCAAGACCCTGGGCAAGCTGATTTAATTGGGCCTGCTCTAGGTTGAGATTTTATTAGGTAACCTCAAAAAAATCCTTTAAATGTTTTTTTTCTGTGAGCTAACGTCCCTTTCTTTGAGACATGTTGTAGCTTTAAAGAGAGACATTTGCTTTGTGTGCAGCTACAGCTCTCAGCTACAATCCCCACACTCCTGAAATCAATGGAAAATATCTACTGAATGTTTAGGGCCTAAAATGTCATCATTATGGACTCTAACGTTGATGTTCTGTGGCTGAACACTGCAACTTTAACCCAAGATTATGTAGTGCTGCTCTTTGCTGTGACTGGTTGCATTTCAGTTGGATTGCTACAGTCATTTCAGATCAGGATTAAATTCCTTACTCGAAAAAGTAAAAAACAGTTTGTTAACATAATCACTTCCTCTTAGTAATTTTCTTGATTTGGCACAACAAGCTGTTGGAAATCTGTATCTCTGGTGTCTACAGCTGGGCTGCAGTACCAAAAAAAGATGATGCTTTGAGTCTGTGCAACTGCTGAGGACAGTATCCTCCAGCATATATGGGGCTTATGGCTCTGCACTATTTGCAGAACAGCTGCAACACTGATTTTTCTCTGTTTTTCTCATTCTTCATTGATATGAACAGTGAAAATATCCTCCTGCTTCTGCTTTATCCTTTTTTCTAAGATGAGAATGTACCCTGAGCAACAAAAGTATGTGCATAGAGGAATGCCATGGTGGTTTCAAAAGGTGTCTTTTGTACTGGAAACTATAGTTTTGCACCACGGAGCATTCAAAGAGCATGACTTTTTTCTAATAGAGTTCAACTTCACATATTTTCAAGAGTGTAGGCACTAATCCCAAATGTTTCACTGAATCAATATTCACTGTTGCTTTTCTTTTTGCATATGAGCTACACAGACAGGTGTGAAATGCTCTAAGACTCACTGTAGTATGGAATACTATTTCTGTAGCTGGTAGTACTGAACTTTGACAAGGTTTCACCCCCATCATGGGCTTTGAGTCCAAAATGTGGTTTTTCTTCTTTTCACCCAAACACCTTCTCACTTCAGCTATTTTCTCATAGAGATCTTTAGTTTGCTTAGTAAAGCTTTTAAACATTTTTCTCCCTCTCTGAAATCTAAGATAAGAGATGCAAGGTGGTAAGCTGCAAGACAGTGGATGGATAAACTTCTTTAATATATTTGAAAGAACTTGTCAACTTTTTTCTGTTTGTCTTGTGGAATACATTCTCTTCATCTAGTAGATCATGAGAGATAGTGCTGTCAAAACATATCTTAGCAGAGTTCACTTTCCTTTTTCTTTTTGGAGGTTTAATTAAGAAAATGCAAATACAACTGATACTAGCTTGCTAATTGCTACACTGTTTTCAATAAGGTGTGAAATACTCTTATGGAACAAAAAATATGAAATCTGTAAAAGATCTGTTTGACATTCACAGACAGATTCATAGCTGTAGAAGCACTGGGGAATCTAACTTGGTCTGACTCCAAGCCTGAGACACTTCAGTTTCCAGAAATTTTGAGGGCTTCTAGCCCTCAGTGCCTACAAGAAATATTTTTCACTTCTTAAACACGTCAGCTAAGGAGAAGTTTTAATTCCAATACAGTAATTATTTTATTATTACTGTTCTTTTGTTTTACTGAGAAATTAGCAACAAATAACCATTGGTAGATTCATGGGGGAATTTCTTTTATCCAGAATTCAGCAGAAGGGAGATACAGCTACATATTTATACTGAATGCTTTATTATGTGACTATAAGTTATGACTAAGTTCTGTGGAATTCATATTCTAAGAATATTCCTTAAGTATACTCCAGATATTATAATAAGTAAAGAAACATCTGTGAATTTGTGAATCCAAAAGAGCTGAAGCATAAAATAGGAGCAACACAACTGAACTGATTGTAGGGCAAACTTGAAGCAGGTCTGTGTTAACCGATGGCTAAATAACTTAGGCATCTAAGTTTCAGACAGAAACCTGTGTTCAGATATCTTCTGATTCAATGATAGTTGAAAAGTACTGAGTATCTCTACAAGGCATTAATCAAGGTCCTGTCCTGCCAAAGATACTCAAGGCTGTGTAGGAGACACCATCTCTGGTCTTTGTATAACAGCACAAAACTCTGACATTCAATTATCATTTTCCACTTTTCATCTGTGGTTATATATAGGCTTGTACTGTGAAGAAGCAGACTAATATTTCACCATGGTTAGGCTTCATTTGCCTTGAGTTGTTTTGACAAGTTAAGCAGCAATCCATAACTACTGGTGTTTTTTCAAGATCATAACTTACTCTAAAGTCATGGTTTTGTAAAGGACACAAAAGGGGCAAAATAAATCTCTTGCTGTGGGTTGTGAACGGGTGAGAGAACATGATGCTCAACACCCTGGCATGCTAATGTTGCAAACCACAGCTCTACCACTGCTCTTCATTTGCAATGCATCAGCACTATTCAAGTTACAGAGTACATTAATTTGATTATAATTAGCTTATTACAGCAGAAGGAAAATAATCTAAAATAACACTGCTGTCCTGTGAGAATTTTGTTCTTGTAAATATTAAGCATTCATGGGCTGCTTAGGTGTTTGTAGCATACACTGGAAGTACTTGACAGTTACCAGCTGCATCCATCTTGGGGTTTTTTTCTTCTTTTTTACTAATACTTTCAAAAGACAAAAAAAATTTCATTGTTCTTATAAAAAAAAAAAGATTTTCCATTATTTTCCCTGTAAAGAAAAATGCTATTTTCTCTTTTCACATCAACTCATCTTCCAATTTCTACCCTATTTGTAGTAGAGAAGTAAATTAAATCAGGCAAGCTTAACAAGATCAAAAACTAAGCAGTCCTACTAAGGCCAAAAGAGTTAGTTCAGCAGAGTATGTTTCAGAAAGACATAAGAGTTACTTGAAAATGAAAATAAACCTGGAAATACAAGTGCAAATTTGGAAGAAAAGAGAGAAGGAGCTTGCAACAGCATTACAAGTTAGCACATAGCTAAAAGATTTTTTTCTTAGAACAAAGAAGAAACAAAGTTGACAGTAATTTGAAACTATATATGGAAAGAAAATATGACTGCATGCAAGAAAGGAAAAAAATCTCAAAGCTTGTATTAGGAAGAGGTGTTAAAAAAATTGTATTTTATTATTTAAAAGAGACTAATTTAAGGAACATAACAAGTACTGCACTGGAAAATAAACCAAACCAACCAACCAAAAAAAAAACCCAACAAAAACCAATGACAATCCCTGGAACTGACAAAGCAGAACATAAACTGTAAAAAAGGTAGGAGTGTATAAATGCAGTATAGGAAAAAAACCAAAAACAAGCTAATGGAAGTTAATGACATTTCAGCTCCTTTTTGTTAAAACAAGTAGTCAGGTCAAGGCTTTTTTCAAAATCTCTTGTTAACTCTCTCTAAATTTTTGCAAGGTGCATTTAAGCTTCCTGTCAGCATGAAAGTAGAACACTTTTTCATCCAGTTTTAATGAAATCAGAGTTGGCCATCTCCCTTTAATTCAAACTGAACTTCACCTTTATTTAAAATATTCTATATATATTTGTTATAATGTGAGATAACTTTGGAGAAAAGTAATAAGAAAGACCAGAGAACATGATAAATGAAAACATCTGTTAGTTCTTACCTAACAGCAATTCTGTAGCTTTATAAAAATTACCAAATCTTTAATTTATCAAATACCTCAGTATACACTTACTTTTAAACCTCGTATACATAGAAACTGCTGATATCCCAAAACACAGAGATTGATATCACATGCAAGGCTTTGCTAGGTTAGGGCACAAAAGCCTATTTATTTAAAAGTATGTTTGGTTGAAGGTGATGAAAGAATATACAATGGGGCTAATGCTGTTTCACTGGTATCAATAGATACAAGAGAAGAAATAACAGGACTATGTAAACAGCCTGGTAGTCAAATTGTAAAGGAAATTTCAAAATAAGGTACTTTAGGTCTTCTCTTGCATTACCAGCTGTGCAAGTTTGCCAAAGGAAACACAGAAACCAAATCCTTTTGGAAAGAAATCTAGAATTAATGGGTATTTACACTGGGGGAATAACACTGCCTTGGTATGGAAATCACCATGTAGGCTCTGCAGTTCTCATTATTTCTCTCTAAATAAGTCAGTAAAGGCATGCTTCAGTATTGGTAGAATTGTCAACACATTTATTCTTAAAAGGACAAATCTACTATTTATTGCTGTTAGTATCCTTGTCTGATTATTTATATAAAAAGTAGATCAATATTTAAATATAGAAGTGTATATTAAATACTCCACTTTCTTTTTGCAGTAGTGATTGAGTTTCAGTGGTACCTAAAAATGCATTTCAGATAATTAATTAAATTTTAATAAATTGCCTAAATTCGGATTTTTCTCCATGTTCACAACAAAGATAGTTTTTTGTAATGAACAAGTTTATCTGGCTGATAACATGTAGGGATTTATTCGACCTTTCAAGGGATGTTGCGTATTTCTTATATTCTATTTTGATCATCAGCATTGTGCATATTTAGAAATTACTTGAAATGAGATGGAAATTATATCAGCTCACACAAAGTGACTGGACCGTTTTCATTAATCTCCCCTGCTATACAGGATTGTGTAGGGCTGCTGAGAAAGATCTTTGATTCCTTTAACAAATACCTCTGCCTAATTGCACTAAATGGAAGGTGAAAACCTGAGGAGATTCAGGGTAGTTTAGGCACAGACACATCTCTCATCTGGAATACTCTTTTTAAGGCACATTCACACAGCTTGACTTGCCAACCAAATGCATATGCTGCTTCTTAGATACAGAACATCATTGAACAATGTTTCCAGAAGAGGGAATTTTTACTGATTTAGATGTTGCACTTCAAGTAAATATAACCTTAACTTGCCAGCTGAGTACATAGAGGAAATATGTTTTAAATCCTTCTCCTTTTTCTAAGGTTTCAGAGATTTACAAAATGCTCTGAGCAGGTAATTTTCTCCACTCAGGATTTAAAGACCTTAATCCTCTCTTCAAGGTCTTTCTTTCAAAATGTGTGGGTGCCTGGTAGGCTAAAATAGTGACTGTGTGACTTTTACTGTTTTTATATTTTTGCACTTTGAACAAGTGTAGGATACATGGTGTAGGTACTGAAATAGACCAAGCACTAAATATTGTGATCAAGGGCTAAAACTTGTGATTTTCTCTGAAGCCGGGGAACAATCTCAACCTGGAAGACTGTAATTTTTTCTCTTTGTTTCTTATTCGTCTTGTATTTGGAAGTGAAAGGAGCCCCCCAAAAATCCTGCTGTTGTAGGACTGTCTGGGAAGTCTACTGTACATTTCAGACACCTTGATCACATGAAGTCCCCACAATAGGGGCTCCTGCTCCAGGTCCTTTCTCAGTGCACAACCAAATAACAGAGGTGCAGATCAGCACAATCTAATTCTCCAGGTATTTTAAAGTGAAGCAGCAGTCAATGTTCTGATGACTCTAAAGCTGCATTATTAGGTCCTTCCTTCAGTACTCATTGAGGAGTTCAAGTTTTCTGGTCCTGGTGGAGCTTAGGCTTGAGACAAACCCTGAGCTACCAGTCTAGTCAGGCTGGACCCCCTTCCCCCCTCGAGCATGCCACAAACACGCAGTTCTAGCTGGCTGGGAAATATTACTGTCTTGATGGCAAATTTATGGCAACATGATCCCTAGTTGGGAAATTGCTGAGGTAATCATGGTTAGATACTTGTTTTCCCTTTGAGGCTGCAGAATAGTCCTGACTTTGTGACAGTTTGCAGCTCGTAACTGCTCTTGCTGCTGACCCAGTGGCTTTGAAAGATCTTGCTGCTGTTTGTTTTTTAAAGGTTCCATGCAACACAAACACTCTCTACTATGACAAATATCTGTGTTTGCAACACAAAACTAGTAGTTGTCAACGGATAGAACTGAGAGCTACACAAGAGCTTTCAAAAGGCTTTTTCCTGGCTTAAATTCTTGGTCTTGTTTCCAACAGCTTATGGCAACAGTTTATGTACATGGTGTTCTGAGCCCACTTAGGCACTGACTGATATTAATTCACTCCCTGTCAGTGCTGAGTGACAGAAGGGATTGAATTTTAGTGACAGAAGGGATTGAATTTTTTGAGCTGCAAAGTCTTCTGACTCACATCCTACATGATATTTTATGTCCTTGAGCATAAGCCCCTAGAAAGACACACTAACTTCAAAACTAAGATATATTACCCTAAATTAAATTTCTACCTAAGGTTTTTCCTCAAATGGTTCTTCTCTTTCATGATCAAGTTAAAAAACCAAGATGTAGCAGGCAACACTCTTACCAAAAATGTGTAAACTGGCTTGTTTAAACAATGAGAAATAAAACCCACAGCCCAAAGGATATGCCTTTCAGTGTTGCATTTTAATTTTGTGTGATGTCCCATAAGGAGTGCAATAGCCTGTTATATCCAAAGAGCTCAAAGCAATAAAGAAATATACTATCACTCACAAGGTTCCACTAGACTTACCTCAAAGGTGTGGAAACTAAAATACAGAGTTAAATAACCTGCCTAGCATTATACAGTAAATCAAATGCAGAGACAGAAATCATTGCTTTTAGTCCTACAGTTAATGCAAAGATGGCCTATTCTTTTGTTACAATGACCTCGTGGATTTCAATTTTCTGCTTTTTCACCCTTCCTCTCTTTAGTTGTATTGGGTTTTTTTAATATTCAGTGTAAAGCCAGCACTTGAAAATTAATGGAACACAAGCAAATTTCAAGAAGAAAAAATAAAAACAATTTTTTTTTTTTTAATTCAGGTCAGTTCCAAACAAGGCCATTTAAAGAATCATCTCCAATTCTTAGCCAAAAGAATTCTAGGAGGAAAGAGTGTCTCCAGTACACAGTAATATCCCTTCATAGATTTATATCTCAAGTTTATGGAAGTATGATTTCAGTCTTCCCTTTAAAAACCAGACCAAGAAATTTTGCCACATCTATTCGTCTGTGTCAAGCATTTCGCATGGCTTTGTGGGCAGCTTGAGAATTGTGTCTCTTGCCAGTGCCCCTGCAGAGCATGTTGCTTTGATCACCACACTGAGCTCAGCATTGCTCCAGCATGACTCCTCACACTGTGTGTTTTAGCTTCTCAGTAGTAATGTCTGCAGCCAAGATACATCCAATGGGGCACATAGACAAAAACAAGACCTGTGAGGACAGCAGGAATCTGACATTTTTATTAATATCCTGCTCATCTTCTCTTTAGAATAGTATCTGCCTTGTATTAAGAGTGCAGTTAGGTTTAAAGAAGACAGAAAACTGAGTCAAAACAATTAAATGGAATCAAAAGTATAACTAGAGCTGAAAGGAGAAGAAAGTACAAGAAGAGAACTAAATGTTTTCTGTAAACTTTTTTTTAAATGAATGCTGCCAACAGTGGAAATGGCAAGCCTTCCTTTCCTGCAAGAGATAAGAATTGCTGAACATGCTAGGGAAATGAAAAGGGAGTTCAGATAGAGGCTGCAGCATTACTGACAGTGTTTGGAGTACTACTTTGGCAAGAGAAAAGGATTTCAAAGACCTCAGGGACTGGCATGAAGGGAAGAAAGAAAGAAAGGCAGGGCAGTTTGTCCCATTGACAAGACACTGTGAAATGGCACAAGTAGAATCAAAAGAGGAATTTCTTTCTCTGTGAGCAGGACAGAAGAAAAGCAATTTGTTTCTTGAGAGTGAAGAGCTGTAAAGAGGGTATAAAAAAGAATATCTGCTCTTAGAAAGTACTTGACAAAATAACCTTGCACTTGTGTGAAGGAATACCTCTGCAGCCAACAGGCTGCATGTATCTCAGCATGGAAAGACACTGGAATTTCACAGACTGGTTGAGGTTGGAAAGTGCCTCTGGAGATCACCTTGTCCAACTCCTTTGTGCAAGGAGTGCTTCCCAGAGCCTGTTGCCCAATACAATTTGTGAATGCTAAATCAACAAAAATAAGAATACATGGAGGGTCATAGTCAGGTCTCCTGTTCTAATAACAGCAGTTTAGTGACAGGTGGACAAAATTCCTAAAGAAGAATTTTCCTGTGTACTTACATGCAACCAGCCATTGAAAAAGCATTAAAAATAGATGCATTTAACAAACAGAATTATTCCTGTATGCTTTGATCATTTGTGTTCTGAAATGTTTTGGTTTAATTTCTTTATTCATTTACAGCAGAGGATCTATCCAACTGAAGGAAATGTGGTTTTATATACCTGTGGCTACAGGTCATAAGAAGTGAGTTTAGAGATTTATCTGGTGATAATATTTGAGCTGACAAATGCATGTGCTGCAGGATGATGCATCTCCATCTCCATTATTACATGTTCCATGCCTATTGGATATCATTTGTTGACATTTTGGAGGTATGCTTAACTTCCAGCAGGACAAAGCCAACAAAAGGTGAAGTAGCAATACAACGTTTTAAAGCCTCTCAATGGTCGTACATAGTGTATTTTGTAGTAATCTTGTGTGTTTGCTGCTAAATGGCTTGACCTTTTTTCCAAGATTCTGATCTTTTGGGGGTTGAAAATGGCAAGAAAGAGAATGAAAAGGAGGAAAGGATTGTGGCACTTGTCTCCTCATTTGTTCTTGGTGGAATAACCGAATTTATGCTAACCTAGCTTCTGGCTTTTTTGGACTCTGCAGTGCGGCGCAGCTCTCCTCTCAGGCCAGACACGTGCTTGGGCACTTGACTGGCTCACATTACAACCCCACTGATATGGTTGCTTATATGAAACAGACACTCATGAATAAAACCACAAGCCCATGACTGGACTGTGTAGAAATTATTTATTAGGTTAAATCATTGCAATTATGATATATTTCCTAATTTCAGTTTTTTCTGAACACTGAAAAGCATTATTTTTCAATATAAAAAATGTGAATGAATAATGTAAACCACGTGGACAATGTAAAAATATAAAAAAAGTACTTTATGAGTATTTTTGTTGATAGCCATTTGTAATGATTTAAGACCAGCCAGCAACTCAGTACCACACAGCCTCAATCTTCCAACACCAGGATGGGAGACAGAATCAGAAAGATAAAAGTGGGAAAATTCATGGCTAGAGGTAAAGTTTAACAGTTTAACTGGCAAAGCAAAAGTCATGCATGCAAGTAAAGCAAAGCAAACTAATTCATTCACTACTTTCCATGGGCAGGCAGGTGCTCTAACATTCCCAGGAGAGCAGGGACCCATCACACACAGTGGTGACTTGGGAAGGCAAATATCATGACTCCAAATATCCCCTTCTTCCTCCTTCCTGCCCCCCCTTTTATATACCGAGCATGATGCCATATGGTCTGGGATATCCCTTTGGTATTTGGGATCAGCTGACCTGGCTGTGTCCCCTCCCAACTCCTTGTGCACCCCCAGCCTCCTCCCTGGTGGGGTGAGGAGCAGAAAGGCCTTGACTGTGTAAGCCCTGCTCACCTATATATCTTAAACACCCCTGAATTATCAAAACTGTTTCCAGCCGAGATCAAAAATTCAGCCTCATACAAGCTGTTGTGAAGAAAATCTACTGTATCCCAGTGAAAATCATCACACTATTTCAACCCAGTAAACTGTTTCTGTGAGCCTTAAGCTTTCTTGATCTCAACCAAGATGTCTTGTGGAATTTTGATTCCTTTCAGAACTTACAAAATTGGGTAACTTATCTGCCTAATAAAAATATTTTCTTCAATAAAAATACAGCACATTTCCTTCTGCTATAAAACAACAAAACATTTACTGAGATGTGGTCTAAACATTGAGAAAATAGGTCTTATTAGCAAGAAACCTTTGCTGGTTTCAAAGGGTGTGTCTGAAGAAAATCAAGAGTTAGAAGGCAGAATTTATTGGGGAAAAAAACCAAAACCCCACAACGAGTCATTCACATGGCTAGTAGCATGTTATGGAAGCAGCCTTGCCCCGTCTTGATATTATATTTTCCCAAGGCCTGGTTGAAGCTGAGTGAAGCTGCAAAATAAGGGCTGTTTGTAACTCATCGAAGTAGTATTCCTCCTCAAAAAACCACAAATAAAGTACTAATTTTTGTCTCTGTTGCTTCTTTCATCAGTTTATAGCTCAGTTGTCCTACGTTCAAAACATATTCATGTCAGTCTTATGAGACCTTTTGAACAGTGTGTGGAACATGAGAACACTGACCTTAGCTTGTGTGTCTCATTTCTGGCTTTGTCAAAAGGTCAGTTCAGAAACTCAGGTAACTTGTCAGAGCTAGGTCATGACAGGGACTTGCTGGATCTTAAATAAAAAACATTTCCTGATCTGTACTGTGAAGTGAAATGTTATGCTAGGAGAGAAAACATAGTGCTTGAAATAGCATTCTGATATGACTTATGATGATATTGAAGTGCACTTAGCTGTTCAATGTGATACATGTAAGTCAGTATCCATATGGACTACTCATCTTTTGCAGTTCTTTAAGCTGTAGTCAGTTTATATCTAGTGTGCACTTTTAAAAATACATATGGTAAAAATATGTGTTCATGAAAAGGATTTAAAGTCTTTATTTGACTCAAGGGCTGCATGGATTTTAAATCCTAGGCTAGATTATTAACTACGCTGATGTATGAGTAAATAAGATGGTAGACATTTGTAGTGAGTCATAGCCATCACTTACCTGGGTTTTCAAATTCTAGATTCCAAGTCAGTGAAGCCTGTGTTTAGACTGCAGTCCAGTTCTTCTGAAAAGTTTTATATTGGAGACTGTTTGCAAGATGGATCATGACACTTCATCTACCAACAGTTGTTACTGTTATTTATAGTTTCCCCAGCCTTGTTCATATTCTCATAAACAAGGAAAATTAAGTAGATCTATTTTGGGACAAAGATCTATAAAAGACTGAAATGCAGAAAAATTAAAAAATAATGTGTTCTGCAGTTTTATATTAGACTGAGTTTATCATTCAATTTGATTTGAGTAATTAATCCTCTGAAATGATAAGTCAGAGAAATCGTGAGTCAGTGAGGAAACCCAGATTCAATTCCTTATGATAATGATTCTTGCATAATCTTTTCACTATTTTTCTATTCCCTGCCCTCTTCTGTGTCAAAAGATACAAATAAAAGTATAATACATGTTAAATTACAAAACACAGATCTGTATTTTATCCTGAACATTCTCCAGCCATCTTGAATTTAACAGGAAACAGTGTTTGAAATGCAGGACCTTTAAGTTAACTGATCCTATGCAGAGAAGAACACAGAATGTGTCTGTCATTGTTTTCATTTTTGAATTGGGTGTTTATGGCCCGGTTTTGGCATTGGGGGTGGGGCTACATGATGCCCTCTGGGAGAAGCTGCCAGAAGCTTCCCCAATGTGCGGATAGGGTCAATGCCAGGGAGCTCCAAGACACTTACTGCTAGCCAAGACAGAGCCCATCAGTGATGATGGAACTGCCTCTGGGATAGCATAGTTAGGAAGGGGAAAGAAGTTACAGCACAGGAGCAAATTGTGGCCAAAGATGAGAGGAGTGAGAATATGTGAGTGCAACAACTCTGCAGATCAGTGAAGCAGGGGATGTGGTGCTCCAGGAGCTGGAGCAGAGATTCCCCTGCAGCCCTTGATGTAGACAATGGTGAGGCAGCTCTGCCCCTGCAGCTCATGGATATCCACGGTGGAGCAGAGATCCACCTGCAGCCTGTGGAGGACCCCACGCCAGAAGACAGGGATGCCTGAAGGAGTCTATAATCCCGTGTTAAGCCCATGCCAGACCAGGCTCTTGGCAGGACCCAGGGCCCCATGGAGTGAGGAATCCACACTGTCAGGGCTTGTGATCCCGTGGTGGACCCACACTGGAGTAGTCTGTCCCTGAAGGACTTCACCCTGCAGAAGGGAGCCATGCTGGAGCAGTTCATGAGGAACCACAGCCTATAGGAAGAGCTAACAGGAAAAAGGACAAACAGGAGTTCCTGGAGGACTGTCTCCCATGGGAAGCACCCCAGAGTGGCACAGGGGAAGTGTGAGAAGTCCTCTATCTGAGAAAGAATGAACAGCAGAGACAGCGTGTGATGAACTGACCCCATTCCCCATCCTCCTGCGCGGGTTGGGAAGAGGAGGCAGAGAATTCAGGAGTGAAGTTGAGGCCATGTCACAATCCCCTGGTAGGAGGCATGATGTTCATTCATTGCAAATTCTAGTCAATCTGAACAAAAGAACTCTCATGCTTTTTTTACATAATAGGTTTAACTCTTGCCTTGCTAGGTACTATCTATCCAATTCTCTCTAACAGGTAACAAAATGTAAGCATGAGTAATTTTCTTATCATAGAGTAATAAATAATATTGCTTGCAGAGTTTAAGCCACACTCCCGAAAGGATGAATGCTACTTTTCTGTTATTTGTCCGTGCAGGGACAAGGAAATCTCCTGGCCTTTTTCCCCCCCACGCAGTCCTTTCTATTAACTTTACATTCTTGAACTGGGAGTTAGCACACTATGGCAAATTAGAAGAAAATATGATGGGGGCAGGGAAAGCTGTGGCTTCCTAAACACTGGAAGACTGCATTTCTTGGACTTAAAACTGTTACAGCAAACAAGGAAGTCAAAGAAGGTCCGAGCCATTTTCAACTCACTCCTGTCAAGATCACTAAGCCTACATTTCACAGGTCCAGAAATTGATTATTTTGATATTAACACCTTGCGTATCATTTGATGTTTCTTATACATCCTGTGCATTGGTGTTCTATGTTGAATGAATGCCCAACCCCTGTGAAAACAATGTGTTTGTCTCTGGTTTGATCTCTGGAATGGGTGCATACGTAAAATCTATTCCCTCGCTTTTGAAATGAGCATATCTTAAGTTAAAGAACAGTCTGTCGTGCTGAAATAAACAAAATCTTTTTACGTAGTGAATATTCTTATGAAGAAATTTCAAAAATTAAAATAGTAGTACAAATCAATAAAACATCTGTGAGTTTATACATTCATACTTCAAGGGTGATTTATTTATCAATTTGCTGATCCCATCATGGAAGCAGCATAGCCCGTAAGCAACAAACTATTTGCTTTAGAATATGATTCATTTGAGCAATACCAAATAGGACTCATCATAAAATTTTGCAGTCTGTGTTCATCCACTTTTGAAGCTAAACTTTGACCATAATATTGTCATGTATAATTTGGGAATAATGGAACATGAGTTACAATAACTCAGCAAAAAATGTTCCAGTGGGATTCTAAGCTAGGCCAGCAAAAGTATTTATTTGTGTGAAACAGAATAAAAGAGGTTTATATAATCCTATAGTAAACATCTAAAATGGAATATAGGAAAAAAGAAATCCTAAGTTACTTGTCAGCTCTAACAATGCATGGTTGAGCAAATGTATTTCTAAGGCTGTAAATCTCCTTGCCTAGTATTTGACAGGTTTGTGAAGGGTAGTTAAAGACTAAGTCCATCTGAAAGCAAGGAGTTCAGTCAAAAGCATCAGCTTTTTTGCACTCCAGTCTTCTTTCAGCTAATTCAGCTCAAAAAACCAAGTCAGGCAGCAAACAGAAATTCTCTGGCATGCAGTTACTGGTGTAATCATAATCCAACAGAAATAACAAATCAATCTTAAATTGTACTTGCAGTTATTTAGAATATTTAGCAAAAATATCATAAAACATATATTTATGAAAACCAATTGTAACCACATTTTTGACATCAAAATTTTTTTCTATTTAAGGTAGTATTGCAAGGTACAGCCTACTGAAACATGGAACTGAGAAAAGCTGTTACCTTAGTAATAGATAATTGTGTGGGAACCCAGGTTTTATTAGAGCAAGGAAGAAAAATGAGGGTTTAGCAAAAGTTCTTTCTTTTACACACCCATATCTAAACCTGCTGCTCTTTAAGGGCAGTGATGCTAGAGTTTCAGATCAGCTGCTTTTGCATGCTTTGTATTACCTCTTATAAGTGAGGCTTGCAAACATTTTCTCTGACTTGTGTTGAAATTACCTTGATAGAACAGCAAAAACAGTTGCATGCTTGCAGTTGATTTAAAGTGAAATACCAATTTCTGGTGCTGTTTCTTTCTTTGAAGGACAGTAGTTGTCTCTCATTAAAATTATAATGTTTCATTAGAAGGGTAATACCCTTTAATACAGATAAAGAACATTAGCTTTTGACCAAAAAAGGTTTCTTACCTGGTTAATCAGAATTTTTTAAGTAGATACACTCCACAGCTTAACTGTTAAGGATCTTCTAATGTTGTTAATGCCACTGTTGCTTGTTTTATCCATCAAGGGAAATCAGCAGCTCTGAAATTTTAAAATTCTGACTAGCTTCATGGTGGCACAGAAAAAAAGTGTGATTAGCTATTGCCGTGATAAATCTAACTCATACTCTGCAGTTTCGTCCAACTTCTGATGCTAATAATGTATAAAAATGAAATCTATTCTATTGCATAGAATCAAAACTAGGATTTTCAAGGATTTTTCTGTCTTGCACATTTTATATAACTTTTAATTTCAATGCATGTATGTGAACTTTGCCTTCTAATCTGAAATCAGTGCCAGTGACTGATACATCAGAATTTTGGCAAATATTGCAAGCCTCTTCTGCTGAACAACTGTAGGATGGAAGGACGATACAGGGGACAGATGTTCTGAATATTTCTGGTTTCTGCTGATCTGTTTTTCTGTGACTTATTTTCCAGTCTTTCTGTTGTCATTATGTGAAGTCTTTGTTTTACCCTGAAACCAGAATGACTGTCTGCCTCTGCAACCTGCCTGGAGGTTTGTGACCTCATGTGCCTGTCTCTTCCCACTTACCTAGCACAGCAAGTTTCTTGCTTCTTTGATTAAGGGATGAATAATTTATTCCCTGTGCATACCTCTCATACTGCACTTTTCTCTCTTAGTCATCTTTCATGGAGCTCTAAGAGCCCAGGAAACTTCAATCCTACATTGAATAAACAGAGTACTATATATTTTCTTTGCAAAACAAAAAAAACAAAAAAAAAAAAAAGGATTACAGAATTTCAGTTTGTTTCCGTTGTGCTTGATGTGGAATTACCATGAGTTACATGTTCCTGATAATTATTATGTATTTATTCAGGCAACTTTTGCACAATCAAAAGAAAATACAGGGAAGCCAGGTGTCGGGGGTTGAGTACCTTTGGAATTTCTTCCCATTCCTGTTACTAAGCAACAAATATTTGGGTGTTTTAGAGCCATCAAGTCTTTTGTAAAAGACAAAAGGTGTGCTTGGGAGGGCACGGTAAGGGAAGAGCCGGCCCTGGGAACACTCTCTCGTGGTTCGGACGCTGAGGAGAGAGGCTGCTCTTTTTCTGCTCTTCGCCTTGGACCAGAGCGAATCCAACTGTGCCCTGTTTTTTTTTTTCTCTTCTCCTGGCTTGGTGAGCTTTGATTCAACCTTTCTCCCCACTGGGAAGGGCACGTTTTCCCCCCGGGCTGCGTTCCCTCGCGGCTGCTGCTGGGAGAGTCCCGCGGCCTCTGCTGCCTGCCCCCCGCCCTCTGCCGCATGAGACCGCGGCGTCTGCTGTGACTGCAGAAATCCTCGCTGGCCGGGGAGAGAGAGCCGGCACCCGCCCCTGCTGCCCTGCTTTCTCGCTGCTCCGAGCTGTTTTCGCTGCCCTGCGTGTTTCTCAGCCCGTCCGCCATTGCAGCTGCCGGAGGCTGACCTGACCCTGCGCCACAGCGCCACCTGCAGCCGCTCGGGAGTCATCGCACCTGCCCTGCCCAGCCGGGAGCTCAACAGCGCCCCTGCTGCTTGCAACCGTGATTACACCACACGGGAAAAGGCTCAGCAGCTCACAAGTTATCTGCTGTTTGGTTTTCTGGTTCTAGTTGCGGTTGCTATTATTGTTATTGTTTGTTTATAGATACTAGTAAAGAACTGATATTCCTTTTTTCCCATACCTTTGCCTGAAAGCCCTTGATTTACAAAATTAAATAATTCGGAGGGAGGGAAAAAAAAATCACCTTCTCTGTTCTAAGGGAGAGTTCAACCTCTCTTGGCAGACACCTGTCTTTCAAACCAAGACACCAGGCAATCCTAGATCTCAGTATCTTATCCATTTATTGCTAAGGGAAATAAATCACATTTTTAAATTTCACCAAAAGAAAAGATTTTGCAACAAATCTGACCTATGGTATTACTATGTAATATTTTGATTTTTGTTTTCTAACTTTGAAGTGTATATTTAACTAAAATATATTTCTTATTCTTGCCTTTTTCAGCAGCAATTGAATTGGTATGCATGAGATAATTACATTTCTGGTCATAATGGATATTGTGCATGTCTCTTAAGATTTTTAGAAATAAACCCTTCAATTAAAAATGGCAGATTTTAAAATGCATGTCTTGTTTAAAGGCATGGGTTCCTACCCAGTCATCATTTTGATATAGAAATGAGTACAGAATTCGCACTATGTTCTTGCAATAGAAACTGAAAAGTAGAATATTGGAAGCATCCAAACTTTTTTCATAGGTGATAGCACTCCCTAAACTTTATCCTTCTTTTGCGAGTACGGGTAGAGAAGGGTAAATGAACCTTTTAATTAGTTTTTCATTTTTTCTACTCATATAAATTTGTGCTAGCATTACTTCTTTTCAGGTGACAAATAACTGGAATTTTTGCCATACTTCACACTAAACTGATACTGAGCTTTCAGACATATTTGGTAGTTTCCATTAGTTCTGTTGTCACTATGGGACTCAAAAGTAAGCTACACACTTCTTTTGAGATACTGCATTTTATTAAAACAGATCTGTTAACTGACAGATATGAAAGTCACAGCTGTCTCTGACAAGATATTACATTATCGAGCTCTGATCTCATTGAGGTAGCTATTCTGAAAAATAGTATGAGTATTTAGCAGCAATAATGACACTGGGGCTGCTTGATTACTGCAGCACATGCACCACCTTTGTCTATGCCCAACTGTCCACATTAAATAATAGGATCTTTACATTTCAATTTCTAAGTGAAAAAAACACTTTTTTAATTGACAGAGAAGCACTAACCTGTTGCAGTTTTGGTTTAAAGGATGTTACACTAACCCATTATATTCTCCTGCCAAGGAGCTAGGAGTAAGCAGTAAGACTGATTTTTTTCTATTTTCACAGACATTATGCTGAAAGGCAAAACATATTTGTAGAACATCACTCATGTATTAAGTATGAAAGTCTGACCATGACAAATGATGCACTGCATACAACATCTACCCTGATTTAAGTGTGAGTGTTCCTGGTTCTTTAAACACCAATTTTTCAATTTTTAAGTGTTAGGTTTCTAGCAAAGTGCAGGAAAGCTGTGTTGCTTTGACAAGCCAAGTCCTTTACACCATCACTAGGCTCACTGTTCCAGCATAAGTTTCGTAATACTTTTGCCAAATCTTAAACATAACACTGTAAATTCCTCTGTGTTATTAAGCATGGACAGGGCACTTGGTAGCACCAAGCCTGGCACTGCAGCACCTTGATGCCATAGCTACTGCTGCAGAAAGCAGACTGTACGGGATTTGTAGCAGGCATAAAGTTTATAGGCTAAAGTCTGTTTGTCACACAAACACACAGATGTGTGTGTGACAGCTGGGCCAGAGGATGAAATTGTGAAAATTATTACATTATTATATTATATATTATATATGTATATATTATATAGATACATATATTATTCTATTATTATATTATGATTGTGAAAATGTTGGAAAATCCTGAAATCCCAGCTGGTTTTAGATTTCCTGTGTGGTTTGACTGACATCACTATAACCATGTGCTTGAACTCTCCTTCTTGTGGTGACGTTGAAATAGACATTGAAATATAGAAGTTGAAAATAGGCCTTCTGTGAAAAAATTCTTTTCAATAAACAAGTTACAGAACTCTTGTGCACTTTCACGGTAGCCCTCAGTGTGAATATTGCTGACTGTTCTCTTGCTTGGAGGGGTAGAGATGTGTCAAGAGAATCCTAGCAGAATGAAGCCCACATACGAGATACTAACAAGGCCTTTGCAAGCTTATGACTATTTATTTCATATTTGCTCATGTATAAAAAACAACTATTCTCATCTTGTTAGTATTAAGAATAAATAACCTGCTCTGTTCTTGCCTGGTAAGATAATGTACTTACAAACCTCTGCTGTGTTCTGTGCATGCACCTGTGCACATGGACACCTGGTGTGATGGTTTTTGCTTAAATAACCACAAGCTAAATAAGCATTAGAATTTGCAATTTTTCTAACAGTTAGAAGCATGCATTAAGTGTCTGGGCTGAAGAACCTTTTTCACTGGGGTGTATGACCCTGGATTTTCTATGTCTGTAAAGACAGGGGAAGAAACCCCTTTGTAGCATAAAAATCAGTATCATTGTTCATGATGAGCGTTTCCATGTCTGTCTTCTTACAATTCTCTTTATAATCCACACGGGTTCAGTGAGACTTCCATGCTCTTACGTGAGGATGAAACTTGATTTATAATCTTTAAGCGATGATATAAACTAGCTTTGAAGATAGCTTTCTTTCCCATTCTTTTTTCTGTAGGAAGTTGCTGAGTTGTTTTATAAAGAAGACAATTTGAGAATATCGTCTTTCTGTACGTCACCTAGACATCTTTTTTTTTTTTTTTTTGAAAATTTAAAACATTTTTTCACATGCCACTGAATCACACAAGCCTTCTCCTTTTGGAAATGTGTCCTGCCCCAAAGATACCCTGGATCTGACAGATTATAATATTACACAGATCTAATACTATTTTTAAAGAGTATGAAAGAAAAAAATGCAGTTTATAGTCTGTCCTAATATAGGACAGATATTGTCCTCCAAGGATCATCATATAGGATAAGCACATTAGATGGGAAAGACTAGACTTTGGCCTACAAATTTTAAGTCTGTTATAAACTACTTACATATCTGTTTTGGGTGTATATGAATGTCAGCAGCTGTTGGACTGCCCTGTACTCCACCTCTGCCAAAGCCATATGGAGAGCCGAGAATTTATGTAGTTTTAATCACAGAACCATTGAATGGTTTAGGTTGCAAGGGACCTTAAAGATCATCTAGTTCCAAGTCCCCTCCCATGGGGGGCCAGACCATTTTGCTCAAAGCTCCATCCTGCCTGGCCTTGAACACTTCTGCACAATTCGTCTCAGAAGTCATTGCAGTAGATAGAAATGTAACTATCAAAATAATGAAAGCTGTGTAACCAGTACATATATTCTGACCTTCCTTTCCAAGAGAGGGGTTTAAGAGCCTTTGCAATGTAAGGATATGTAAAAAAATATGTCACCTATTAGGAATATGAATATTTTTCTTTCTTCCACTCGATGCTAGAAAATCTGACACTAAGAGGTGGAATGTGGTTATTGCTTGAACACCAATTATCCTACACTTATTTTAAGTAAGAACATTTCTGCAGATTTTGTTCCTTTGACCATTGTGGTTTTCCTTCTCTGTTATCTGTTGCTGTTTTTCCCCTTTTATTCATCAGTGGGTTTCATCTCAGCAATATTGCAACTATTTCTGAACCTCATCCTCAGTTGAGCAGAGGGGATTTTATTATTTGTTAGTTCGTTTTTCCATCGTGGCTATTTTATATTCTATGTTTTTTTAAGTTATTGTTAAGAAAGATTCATGTTAAAAAGCTGGGTCTACACAAAGTGTACTGAGTACATTTTTATATACTGTCCTATGCCCTCTCTTGGCAGTAAAAGTCAATTCTGAATTGCTTTAGCAAGAACTATAAAAATGTAAATTGCTGAGATCTGATTTGGTCTTATTGCCAGAGCTGAGTTCTAACAGCTAAGTCTAGAATATATAGCTGCTGAAGCTTATTAATACAGTATAATTTACGAATTCAGAAGGATCCTGTTGTGGTCTCTTCCTCTCAGTTAATATAAAATGAATGAGAAAAAGCTCCAGAGGACATCTAAATAAGGTTCTGAATTTGAAATTTTGCCTTCATTTAAAATTTTAGAATTCCTTTAAAATTATATCATCTTATGGTGTCTCATTCCCCCTCTTTTATTTTTTGAAGGGGGTTTCAAAGAATAAAACATTTTATTCCATATGAGTTGCAATTTTAGAGAAAAATCATTATATAAAGAAACTTGAAGCTGTCTTGTACTTTCATCTTTAATGATGCAATTAAAATATAATAAAGCCTTCAAATCATATCTCTATGATGTCACAAGGGGAAGGTATATGTATATCAAAAGTAATACTCTGTATTTTTGCAGAACTTTTGCAAAATTATTCCTGTTTATGCTGCAATATAACAAAGTAGAGAAAATGATGTTTTTTCCCCTGTATTAACTGTTTGATATTTGATCCTGATCCAGCCAGTCACATGGGTACTCTGCACATGAATAACCTTTAGCAAAAGGAATTTGCAAGAACACATAAAGATAAGAATGTTTATGTGTTTCACATATTGTATGTAGCAGTTGTGCAAGTAGTGATATTTACTTGATAAGTGGACATTCTTTTAATTTAAATGGGCTGCTAAAACCCTGTCAGTTTTTCAGAAGAAGCAGCTTATCTTGTCACTGATAATCTGATTGATTACAACATGATAAGATAGACTCTGCAAAAAACTCAAGATGTTAGACAAATTTCATGGTCCAATAAACATAAATTTGACAAATAGAGCAAGCTGGCATGGGATCTTTTAAAACTTATGATTCAAAATAGACCAGACATTGGTGTAGATGGTATCTTCAGATCATCTCCCTAGAATGGAATTGACAAACATGGTGAAATCCTATAAACTGTCTACCAGCTGCAATTGATTATATGGTTTTGGTATTCTTGGATATCTGTGGGTAGTACAGCCAGCAGGCAGAACTGCATGGAGCTAATCTAATACTACCCAGCTCACAGATCACATCAAATTATTCAAGTATCACTCTCACAGCTTCTGCAGAGCTGCCCCACATTTTTCAGAGATATCACTTCTAAAGACTTTGGTGATAAAGAACACATCAGACCTCTAGGCATTCTCAAGAGGGGAGAAACAGGTTGGTAGCAGGCAGAATGTACTTCCGTTTAAACCACTTGGTGATTTTTCCACTCTCTTCTTTAGATCAACCTAACTTTCACCACAATAATTGTTCAGTGAACTTCATATTAAGTGAATGACTGCAGAGCTAACAGGTATGATAAAGTTGCAGATTACTATGTAAATTCAGTGATTACTGCTGTGGTTACTGAAAGTTATGTGTAAGGAGAGGGTGTATGAGTGGACTTCATCTTGAAGAGATGTCTTGCCAGTGCACAAAGATGCACAAAATTTAAGCTAAGACATATGTACATATGTTATTAGACAAATGAGAGAGATGTGAAGTCTAGTAAAGCCATGGGCTTTTAGATTTGCCAAGATTTACAAAAATACTTGCAAAACAGTAAAGAATGAGTTGTTCTAATATTATTGACATAATTTATAATTTCTCATAAAAGTAACATTGAAAAGACTTCTGGCTAATATAGCCTGATTTTTTTCTAGGAAGCAATTATAATCTCTTCCAGATTGGCACTGAAACCACACAAACAATTCGCACTTTGAAAAGCAAGGATCTACATTAAAATATTTGGCAAATTTACATAAAAACTTAATTACTTTAGGAAGAGATATTATAATATTTAATTATTATAAAGCCAACTTCAAATAATGAATTATTCTTCCTCTTAACTCACATTTACACTGTTTAGTCGTTTTATCATCCCCCTACTATGCCATAAGACTATCTGTTGACTGCTCAGAAAATTGATATAGCAGTAGCAAAGAGCCAATAATGATGATATAAAACATTTCTTTTATATATTGTGCCCCCACTCTGTGGGTACATCATAATTTCTACAGATCCATTAGCTGGGATCAGGTAACATATTTGTTCTGTAAATTGCACCAAAGGAGTCCTTTGTTATGCCCTCAAGTTTTTGTTTACATGGAATCAGGCAATCACAGACTCTGTCAGAATCACAGAAAAACCTTGGCACCCCACAGGTCACTCAGAAAACTTCATATTACCAGCAATGAGATGGCAGCAGTTACTTTAACTTGACCATGCTTACCCACACAAAGAGCCAGCATTTGTGACTCAGATGAAAAAAGCCACACTTGGCACAACAGTGTTTAGGTAGAGGAGCATTCTTTGCTACTAGAGTTCATGGTATCTTGGTTATATCTCATTCTGACACTTTAATTAGAAACTTAGACTTCATGCTTTTATCTTTTCTATTCTGTGATAAATGCAAGTAGTTGTTCAGTCGAGGTTTCTAAACATATTCAGACACTTCAAGATGCAGGCAAAACTGTAGTAGGATTTACAAAACCTCATAGAAACTAATTAGGAATTTAATAGCCAGGTGCTTCTGAAAGTCTAATTGGGTGGATATTTGAATTTTTAGCAGCCCCTTGCAAAAAAATTATGAGCCGTATAGGCCCTAGAAGAAAAAAAAGAATATTTATTTTATCTTTTAAATTAAATTTCAAATTTAATATCCCAAGAAAATTTATTTATTTTGTTGTTTATGTCTCTGATTCAGATTGCTTTGCTCTTTATGTAGCAGTGCAGTGAGGATCTCCATATGCATTAATGCAATTCAGTGCATTTTATTTTTATAGTGGCTTTTACACCATATACTCTAAAACCATTGATTTTCTGTATGATAGACCTTATGAAAGTGAACAGTGAACAAGTGAACAACAGTAAAGAAAATATATTTTATTTTCAGAGCAGATAATCTGTTACATTTTGGGAGAAAAAAGTAATTGTGGTGGGTTGACACTGTCTGGGTGTCAGGCAGTCGCCAAAGCTGCTCTATCCTCCTCAGCTGGACAGGAGAGTGAAAATATAATAAAAGGTTCATGGGTTGAGATAAGAGCAGGAAGGGATCACTCACCAGTTACTGTCATGGGCAAAACAGGCTTGACTTGAGGAAATTATTTTCATTTATGAACAATTAATGGGAGAAGAATAATAAAAGTAAAACCAAATCTTAAAAACACTTTCCCCCTACCACTCCCTTTTTCCCAGCCTCAAATGCAGTCCATAATTTTCTACCATCCACGGTGCAGCAGCACAGGAGGATGAGTAATGGATGTTGCTGTCAGTTCATCACACATTGTCTCTGCCACTCCTCAAGGGGAGAACTCCTCATACCCTTCCCCTGCTCCAGAGTGGGATCCCTCCCCTGGGAGACAGACCTCCCTGAACTTCTCCTGAGTCCTTCCCACAAATTGCAGCTCTTCACAAACTTCTCCAGCATTGCCCTTTCCACGGTGTGCAGCCCTCAGGAACAGCCTGCTCCAGTGTGGGTCCTGCACAGGGTCACAACTCCTGGCAGCAAGCCTGGTCCAGTGTGGGCTTCCCTCTCCATGGGGCCACAGCTCCTGCCAGGAGCATGTTCCAGTGCAGGCTTCCCATGGGGTCACAGGCTCCTTCAGGCATCCAGCTGCTGCACCACTGACCTCTACAGACTGCAGGGACACAGCTGCCTCACCATGGCCTTCCCCATGAGCTGCAAGAGAATCCCTGCTTCAGCACCTGGAGCACCTCTCCCTGCTTCTTGAATGACCTTGGTGCCTGCAGAGCTCTTCCTCCCACACATTCTCACCCCTGTCTTCATTGGCTGCAATTGCTTCTGCACTGTAACTTTTTCTCCTCCTTAACTATGTTATCCCAGAGTTGCTGCTGCTGTCACTGATGGGCTCATCCTTGGTCAGTCATGGGTCAGTCCTGGCGCTGGCTGGCATTGGCCCTGTTGGACATGGAGGAAGCTTCTGGCAGCTTCTAGCAGAAGACACCAAGGTGACCCTCCTGATGCCAAAACCTGGCTACACAGTACTACTACAGCAGCATACTGTATTTCAAGTGCAATAGAAAAGTCTTTTGATGATGTTCCCAATATAAAGTGGAAAAAAGCAGTAAAGAAATATTTTGTAAGATTGAAATATGAAAACAGTGTAATACATGGTTATGTGGGTACATATAACTGTAACATTATAAAAGTCATTAATTTAAAATCTCCTTGTAACAAAAATGTCATTTAAACGTAGGAAAAATAAGTTTAGTGATTTGTGGAGGGGTAGTTTTCTTTTCATGGGTGGTTAAGTGTAATTTCCTGGAAATATTAGTAGATAGTAGATCCGGTGGATGTATTTTCAACAAAATAATCTTAAATGGATAATATTTTTTTGTGGTTCATATAATTAATGAGAAAGTATCTTCTGTGAAGGGGTTTCTATGAGTAAAGGTTAAATGTTGGGGAATATAAAAGAGATAAACGCCTCAAGATTTAAAATAAAGTCTTTGAAAGGAGTGATGGAGTTTCAAATCCCCTACTTTGGTCAGTGCAGTATGTTCCACATTGATTATCTGATTACAGCACTATTGAATGTCATAGGAGGATTCTCTTTCAGTCTCTTCTTGTGACTTGTTCCACTCCATATAAGATATCCACTATTTCTTTGGATCAGATTACTGTAATCAATAGGCTTAAAAGAATCTTGCAGATAAAGATTTTGAACTAAAAATATCACACCCCATTTAGAAATAGGAGATTCTCTTTCAGCTTTTTAGTGGTGATAGATTTTAATAACATTTTATTTCAATAAAGTAGAAATCTTTTCTCCTGAAAGCTCAAATTTACAGCCCCCAAATTCCCAGAAAAGTTAACACAGTCTCAAAAAGCAATGGCTATGAGAAGGCATTTCACTTATTATTAAATCTGGGTGTTCTGAAATCTCTGATATTTTATGTAATGTGAAACTGTGCTTTATCCATTACAAGACTATGTATGTTTAACTTTTCAAGTTCTCAAGGAAAAGAAAGGAATGGAATCTTTATTTCTGTAAAGATTTAGGGGGTTTTTTTGGTTATTCTAATTTAAATAGGAAAACTACCTGTACAAAGTTGTCAAAATACCACCTTCCCAAGGAGAATTTTGGTCACCTAGTTTCTGAGGTTTGCAGATATCAAATGATATATTTCTTTTCTTTCTAGAACTGGTAAAGAAATCTGCTCCAGACTAATAGGCTGCTGAGACTTTAGCAATGAAATAAAACTTGTTAACTGCAGCTGAAACCTGAAACAGATGCCTCCATGACAGTGTGGATTCTAAATTTTGCTAAGCCTTTCTAGAACTGTATTTAACTAGTATTCCCAGCCCACAAAATTATTATCTTCCACAAATCCCAGTGTATGTTTGAGATATAAAATGTCTGACCAGAAAAAGACCAGTTGGGGATAACTGTTTTAAAACAGACACTCCTGATGGAATGATGCTGCCTCCACTGACTGAAGGTGTGC
Source organism: Lichenostomus cassidix (assembly GCF_008360975.1). Taxonomy (NCBI): domain Eukaryota; kingdom Metazoa; phylum Chordata; class Aves; order Passeriformes; family Meliphagidae; genus Lichenostomus; species Lichenostomus cassidix. The sequence goes on from NW_028147472.1 coordinate 262,312, forward strand.
ATTATTACAGATGTAAGTGAAACATTTCCATGAGAGCAGCCCAGAACTGGAGCAGTTGTGCAGCCTGCATCCTTGGAGGTTTCCAGGACCAAACTGGATAAAGCCCTGAGCAACCCAACCTGAGCATATTACTGTGCCTGCTTTAAGAAGGGCTTGTACTGGAGACCTCCTGAGGTCCCTCCCAGCCTGAATTATCCTGTAACCTTTTGAGAATCAACTCTGTTTGCACTTTGCAATGGCACAAATGTCTCAATTGGTTCTGGGTTCCCAGCATTTTTGGTCTCATTGCACAGACACTCGCATACAAATTTATTTTTTTTTAATTATAATTCATGGAATTTTGAAAGGGATAATGCTCAATATCTGCCTCTTCTATGCAGAGGTTACCTGGGGAATTACCCATATACAGTGTGGGCATTCACAGTGCCACAAACTTTCAAATACTGTTTGCACTACGGATTTAACTTCAAAAAATCTTGGCTTCCGCCATTACATCACAACTTCATATATGTTGCCTAAGTGTTTGTGAAGAGTGAATGTCTTTTCTTCAAGTATGTAGGATATACACCTTAGTGATATATCTTGGAGTTGAAAGCCTATGTGCTTTCAGTGGAGATCATTGCTATATGATACATCTAGGCTTGAAAATATCAGCTCTGAAAAGCAAGATGATTTTTTTTAGAATGCAAGTTTATGTCCTCTGTAACAGAGGGACAAAGAGCACTTAGTCTACTCTTTCTGTAAGAAACGTTGCGTCCTTCACAAACACCCTCTGCACCCTGACAAGAAAGTTCTTTGGACATATTTCAGTGTTTTATTCTTATATAAAAAATCCAGTATATTCTAGATTCAAAATGAGTTAGCGATATTTAGCAGGAAACAAATAAATCAAGACAATGAGTTTTATATTTGTGACAAAGAGATAAAACTGTCAAGTTTGTTCAGCAAAGACACCATTTTGTCTCTCTGCATTTCCACTCTTAAAACCTGAGAATGGTGAGACAGACTATGGTGTATATTATGTTTGACCTGACTGGCATGAAGAAAGCTCTGATGAGGAAAATGCATTTTTTAAATTGCCATGTAATACACACTCTTCAACAAGGATGATTAAAAATCACTCTCTTGGTAATTTCTAAATTATATGGATTAAATGCCTTATTTTAAACAACCTGTTGGATATCTGTCATCTTTGGGACTATGGACTCTCAAGTTACCATATGCAGCTAAAAACAGCTAATCAAATACATTTTTTAAGCTCAGTTCATGCTTCTCTATATAGCTGAATACAGGGTTTGAATGTTATTGTAGAAAATACTGTATGCTTGCACAATACTAACGGTTGTTTAATTTTCTTCCCAATTAATACTACATGAAAACCAAATGCTAACAGACATTTAGCCACAGCCTTTTATATTACTAAAATAGGATAGTTCATAGATTTTGGAAATCTTTCATAAATACATATGTGAACTTTTTCTTTAAACTTCCAAGTAATCTAACAGATACTGTTATTTCTGAACTATTTCTGTTGCTTTACACTTTATATCTTATTTAATATAACATGCTCTATTGGTTAGCATTATACCTACATTACTCAGAATACCATTTTCACACTGGATAGATTTATTAATCAAGCTTTATATATGTGTGTGTATGAGCCATTCACCCTTGACTCTGAATATAGCAGTGGAGAGAAGTCAGCACTTTAAGGGTGACAGTCATCTTGATCTGTTTGCAATGGCTGCTTTAGTATGAGATGAATTACACCCAAAAATTACTCATTTGTCTGATTTGGTTTAAGCATGCAAAAGGTGACACGCTCAGATACAGAGGATCTTACTGTAAATGTTGACATTTGATAAGATGTACCACCTCCTCCAAATCCACAACTGGACATACATGAACCATTTCCAAGAATGAGGAGGTGTACTTGCAGTCTAATTACGTCTGTTTAATTCAAAGTAAAAAGACAGTAAATTACCATCAATAAATAATCCAATTAAATAAATAAAACTCCTACTAATTATAAAATCATGTTCAAATATTTTTGTTCTGTAAAATAGCATGGAAGTATTTTACTATGAAATTCATGTCATGCTAGAAGTGTTTATTTCCTTTCAGTAGAAGGAGCTTAGGAATGTTTAGGATATATGTGCTTTTCAGCTTCATGCTTAATTGTATTCATTCCAACCATAATGATACAAGTATCCTGAAAAGCCCCTCTTGATGCTTGATTCTCATTAATTTTTATGTGATTATTAACAAACATTTTACAAAAATAATTACCTTGTATTATTTTCATTAATGAAATCAATCACTTCTTTCTTACGTGAAAACATCCCATTGCATATCTATTTCCCTTTCATGACCAAGACCAATACTTAATATAGGAACGTCCATGTCAGCTTTAGCAACTAAAAGAACATTTAAGCATGCCTCTCAAAAACTTAATTTCTGTTTGAATGTCCCCATTAAAATGATTGATGAAATCTTTGATGAAACAATAAATACTGTCATGTAGGTGCCAAACACAAAGTGACCAAGATGTTAGGCTGACAGATGCAGTAGATCATGTTCCAGGCCCCTTTTTTTCCCCTTTTGACAAGAGCTAGTTAACATTTCAATCCTAGGAATTAGGAACTTTGAGGGCCATTGACCAGCATCAGTGCTAACCACTGACCTTGCCAATGCTGTAGCTAAGTTGCTGAAGCTGTCTACAGAACCTCTCAGTCAGCTCTGCAGCAGATGTCAGTCTCCATCTCTGCGCTGAAAAACAGGCTGTAAGGAAAATGATTCTTTGAACTCAACTTTATATCTGAACTGGGCACTGTAGTAACTAAGGTAGTGTGCACTTTGCTTACTTAAATTATATAAATTAAACAAAAAGCCCACTGCCAACAAATTCTTCAGCACTGGATGACAAGTCAAATTTTATTTCATATATACTAGATTTTATGAAGCAGTAAGCTTGGTCAGCAATCTATAGTCTTTAGGTTTTGTAGTATCAAAGGAACCTTCAGGTCTGAGCCGTGCTGTGGAATGGTGTTGTGGCTTTATTGTGGTCTGATAGTTCTACTGATTAAGGAGCTGAACTTTAGCAGAATACTTCTCTCTTAAAATCAGATCTACTTATAGATTAAAGCCACAAATAAAAAAAATGTTTTACAATGATATTGTTTTCTTCTGATTCTGTATACAATAGTGTAAGGTGCTATTCTGAGAGTAAGTATCAATATCAGAGGCTCCCTGGATGAAGCTGTCTCCAAGCTCCCCCTGCAAAGAAGGGTCACTGCTCAGTGCCCTTGACCATTTCCTGATCCAGGGGTGGTCAGGCATGACCCAGGTGTGGATAGGGTGGGACAAGTGGAGGCAGTAGCATGGCTTGTCACCCACTGCACTCATTGTCACCTTCTGCAGCCCTGTGGAAGCAGGTATGGAACTTGCAGAAGTGTCTGGGAAATGAGCTGTGCTTTAGCTCTGATAATACACTTAGCAAGCCATGGCTTGTCTCACACAGCAGATTTGTGGATACAAATGGAAACTTATAAATCTATCCTGTGGATCAGTTTATAAAAGTAACCCTTGTAATATGGAGAAGAAAACTTTCTGGTAACAAGACTGTACTTTGACCATGATTACCTACATAGGTAAATACTGTGGTATTTGCATCAGGTTATTGTGTGGGATTGAATTCCAGTACAAGGTGAAAAATTTAGCTTGTTTTCTTTTTGTAGAAATTTCAGCCCAAAAGATTACTATCCCCGAGTGAACAGAACCAAAATGTATGAGGCAAGATATAGCCCAAAAGAAAAGGTGCATTTCAGAAGTATGCCTTCCTCCTACATTGGGATAAAATATTGGTATGGATACGGCTGGTATTGCACTTCCTGACACCACAGAGAAAGTTTATACTTCAGGGAATTTTCAAAGACAAAATAGCAAGAACATGTAAATAGAACATAAATTATTTACCTCTGTACTGCTTTTTTTTTTTTTTTTGCTAGGTGCTGTCATTTTCTTCAGCAAAATGATAGGCCATCAAACAAGGAATTTATGTTTCCCAGAGATCTATTTGTTTCTCCTTTTATATTTGATATGTAATTTTAAGTGGTGGAAACCTTCTTCTTTGTTATTGATCTCAAAGAGGTTTTTTTTGGAAGTAGAAATATTTACAAAAAAACATGCTGGAAGGTCCTTACACAGATGGTCTTCTCTGAGTTTTCTCATGCTCTGGATAAATGACAGTGAGAAAATTAATACAGGTGAAACATCCAATTTGTAAAGAATGTAAGAAATCTGACTTCTCTGAGCTCCTATGATCCTACAATGCTTTTCTGGCAAGTGAGGACCATCAGCCTTTCCTCTAACTTAAAAAAATTGAAGAAATTCCTCTCTGTTCTTCCCTCTCATGCTGGCTGCTGCCAGCATAGTGACATGAGCTCTTTGCTAGCTTGTGCTTGCCTGGCAGGCAGCAATGTTTGTGTGCTTCTCCCAGGAGGAAATGCTTCTCTGCCTGTGTGCACAGTGCTCAGGGACTCCCAGGAGGGGAAGTGACTAGTCTGCTTTCAGGACTGACCAGAGGATCTGCAAGAACAGCAGCAAAAGCTGACACATCCAAGCAGCCACAGAGGATGGGGAGGTGGCTGAGTTCTTAGGCCGACAGTTTTCTTGCCACTTAATTCACATTTCTACAATTATCCTCACAACTGGAAGGGGCAAGATTGTGTTTTGAAATAAAAGCCTGATCTTTGCAGACATGATGACATTTGCCAAGGGGAAGATGCCTTTTTCTTAACATGCCTTTTTCTCAGCATTTTTCAAGCCTTGATTACAGTGTATTTTATATGGTTCAAAGTTCATAGGAGAGCGAGAAAAAAGAAAAGAAAGAAAAGAAAAAAGATAAGAAAAGAAAGGAAAGGAAAGGAAAGGAAAAGAAAAGAAAAGAAAAGAAAAGAAAAGAAAAGAAAAGAAAAGAAAAGAAAAGAAAAGAAAAGAAAAGAAAAGAAAAGAAAAAAGAAAAGAAAAGAAGGAGAAAGCAAGTATATTTTTTAAACATATACACAAATTTGAACAGAAGTGCTGCATCTATAAGTGGATTTAGAAATTAAAATTGGAGAGGGTCTCTGAAGTCATTAAGATAAATCCCCTCCTGTCACACACATTTTACTTTATCTTAGCACAGTAGCATCTTGCTTACAAATAAGCAGTAGCACATTCACCTGCAGCAACTCTGTGGATCAGAGATGTATATTACAAATTCTTCTCATCACATATCTATTGACTAATGCAGATGCACTTTGTGTTGTAGAACTTTATAAAAGGTTTATTTTTCAAATCAAATTATTATTCATTAGACCTCCAAATTGACAGAAATGTATCAAATTAATAAAGACATACCTGTGAAAATTTAATTTCTTCAGATGATGTAAACAGATGTAAGTCTATCAAAGCCAAAGTGTGTAAGATGATATTCACTATTTTACATCTCAAACATTGTCCTTTTGGGTGTTGGTGGGATTGAACTCATCCATCTAAACCAAGTATTTTCACCAACTCTGCTGTTTCTACAGCTTCAGTGGTGGCACTGTGATGAGAATAAGGGATCAGTAACTAAGCTAGTATGCTGCTGGATTAACAGTATATGGTTAGAAAATTTCACTTTCCCAAATAACCAGCGAAGAGGAGGAAGAAGCTCTAAATACCTCTAGAGTGGGTGATTCCATTTTAGTTAGCAGTTCAAATATGTCATTTGGGCAAACAGGATCTCTCTGTGTGCACTTATAGATGTTGTCTGTCATCCTTGACTATATGTAAGTACTGTGGATGCTTCCTCGAGAAGCACAGCTTTGCTGGGTTCTTAACATTTCAGTGCAGGTGGATGTAGCCTCATTCTCTTTCTCTCTGTTATTGAAGCACTGTCCCTTCTGCAGCCTTTCAAACTGATGAAAAGAATCACAGCCGAATGAAAGCAGTTACTGAGTAAAGCTGGAAAGTCTGAGCAAAGCTTGTCCATGGAGGGAAGCAAGGATCCCTCCAACTAGCATCCTGAATGTGCTGGAAATTCTCAGAATCTGGATCTCTTCCTTTCCTTCTGAAACATCAAAGATTCGTGGTGGCTACATTTTCCTGATAGTTTTTATAGCCTCTCTTCCTGTAGGCAAATGTGTCACACATCTTAATAGTTTTTCGTTTCATCACAGAGCAACACTACATTTATTCAAACAGGATATTTTGGGAATTGTTAAAGTTCTAGCATTCATTATCTTTCGACTTGCTATAAGAAGATAGAGCAGTAGTAGTACAAGTCCTACCCTATTCTTCATCCTTGTGCTCAAAACCTGCTTCTGATTAGAGTGCAGAGATCCCATCCCCATTATCCTTTACCTCATAATTTCTTAACATTTATGTCTTGGCTTCTCATTCCAATTGATTAAGGTTACTATCTTCATGCCCAGCATTTTGGGATTTGAATGTTTGTCTTAACAAAAAAATTACCGATATATTTTGGTTTACAACCTTCCTTGAAAAAAGAGCTATATGAGTAAAACATGTGTTTCCTTATCCTAGATGAGTTCCAGTTCACTGAACACACATAAATATGATGAGAGCTGAAGTAACATGGAAATATTAATACTTTTATTTCATAGTTCAGCTCTTTTGTGAAAGAAAATATATGAATATGCATATAAGAGAAAATTTTCTATTTCTCATCACTGTGACAGTCATAGTTCCTTTTGCAGAAGCACTTCCACATTTCCCTGTTTTACAGTTTCTGCATGCTAATTAAACAAAAGAAGTGAATATTACAGTAAAACAAGATGAATATTCCAGTAAAACAAGTAAAAATCTTTTTTCTCATAAAGAGACATATTAACCTTTCTATTACTCTTCCATAGGAAAAGATGTAAAATATATTATTTCAGGCACTGAAAACCAGCATTCCACAATGGCAGAAAAGCATTGCTTGGGGAAAAAAACCCAAACACTTTGTTTTATGAAAGGGATTGATAAGGGCTGGAAAGAGTCTCTTCCCCATTTATATTGCCTGTTGTTTCCATCCTACACTCAGTGGGATGAAGGAAAAGTGAGTTATTTAAAGCTCACAGTAATTAAGTTTTCTTGAACTAGTGATCTAGTGATCTAGTACATCAAAAGATAGAAAGACCACAAACTATAATGCACTCCACTCCAAACTATTTTCTTTACATTTGCAATGCAGAGCAAGGGTGTTATTAAATTAAAACAGGTTTGCTTGAATAAATTTAATTCATATGCACTACGTATGTTATTGTTCACTTTCAGAACTTTCATGTCTAACTCTAGCCCTTTTATTTTTGTTGTTTAGGGCGTGTCTTTTTCTTTATGTTTCCAGCTTTTGGTGTTGCATTTATGAAGAACGGCCACTAGAGTGCTGCAAGTATCCATTGAAGCTGCAGTTGTGTACATTTACGATCAGTATTTCAGTTTCAATCGTATTTTTAATATACATTCATCATGGATGTATTTTTTAAAAAGTAGAGTTTGGTGCTAAGTAAATACCTAAAAAACTTTAAAATGTCTATGTGCATAAGCTTGCTCAGATATGATACTTTTGCATCTATGGAAAAGAAGTATAGGATTGCTTACCAGGCAGTTTACAATTCCATAATAGTTTAGAGGAATGACAATTATATTGTATATCATAGTGATTTAAGGTGTTAGCAAGTAATCATCATTAAGTACCCATTTTCTTGTTTAAGCTGTCTGTAGCATTATTGATGTAACTATGAGTTCCTCAAGTCTGTTGTCAGTTTTTGAATTGAGACCAACAGAAGATAGAGACATAGAGACGAAACTTGTTTCTGAAATTTGTTTGTGTGCTAACATGAAAATCATCATAGAGATCTCTGTTCTTACTCAAAGTTTTGGTCAAATCTCTCAAACAGAACTAGTCCAAGAAGCAGTCACAATTTCGTCTGTCAAAGGGAATATACTTTCCTTCCCTGGGATAAGCCCTGAATCCAGTAACAGAAGAGCCACTCACCCCTGACATAACTTAGAATCATAGAATCATAGAATCATGGAATCATGGAATCATAAAATCATCAAATTATGGAATCACAGAATCATAGAATCATGCAATCAGAGAATGTCGTGGGTTGGAATGGACTTTGAAGATCTTCCAGTTCCAACCTCCCTGCCATGGGCAGGGACACCTTCCACCAGACTGGGTTGCTCAAAGCCCTGTCTAACCTGGCCTTGAACACTTCCAGGGATGGGACATCTACAACTTCTGGGCAACATGTTCCAGTGCCTCACCACCCTCTCTGTCTATTCTACACCTATTCTCTTTTGATTTAAGGCCATTCCCCCTTGTTCTACTACTACAGAACCTTTTAAAGAGTCTCATTCAGGTTTGTTATAGGCTACCTTCAGGTACTGGAAGGGACTATAAGGTGTCTCCAGAGCCTCCCTTTCTCCCAGCTGAACAACTTCAGCTCTCTCAGCCTGTCTCCATGGGAGAGGTGCTCTCACACCTTTGTGGCCTCCTTGGGACTCACTCCAGCAGGTCAATATTCTTTTTTTATTGAGGCCCCAGAGCTGATGCAGCACTGCAGGTGGGATCTCACCAGAGCAGATCAGAGGGGCAGAATCCCTTCCCTCGCCCTTCTGGCCACACTGCTTTGGATGCAGCCCAGGACACAGCTGACCCTCTGGGCTGTAAGTGAACATTGCTGGGTCATGTCCAGCCTCTCATTCATCAACATCCCCAAATCCTTCTTGGCAGGACTGCTCTCAATCCATTCTCTGCCCAACCTATGTTGTACTGGGAGCTGCCCTGGTCCATATGCAGACCACTTCACTCAGCCTCTTGAACATCATGAGGTTTTCATGGGCACTTTGAACCCTACTTGTTCTTCCCTGCTGGTGATTAGTCCCTTTATAGCAGCAGCTGTAAGAGAGTAGCCTGACTGGGAGAGATGATAGGATCCCCTCTGCTAGAGCCTATTAAGTGTTGAGGAGAAGCCAAGGGCCATCTCATGTTTCTGTGGTTTTAAGGTTGACCTTGGCCCTGTCTAGTACAGCAGAAGCTGTCTTGGTCACACTCCTTCATAACCAGAATTTAGAGGATGGGACTGAAATAAAAAAAAAAGCAGGCAAAAGCTGCTTGAGATACTACACTTCTGACTGTCCAGTTTAACTTATTCTAAAAGAGATATAAAACCAGCACTTTAAAGCTGGCCAAAGACAAGGCCAAAGTATAATAACAATCAAAGTTCAGGAAGGGAAAGATTAAAGGTGAGAAGTCTTATCAGAAAGAAACTGATACTGCAGTGAAGATGAAAACTGAGCACTTCCAGCCTGCTCTGAGGAGTATATCAGGACACAGCAAAGAAAAAGGGAAGACTTCTGGGAGAAATAGATTAAGAAATGCAGTAACAGTTAAAGAAGTGGACAAGCTGGCATTGCAAAGCGCTGTTACAAGGGAAAGCTTAAAAAATCCTTGTAAGACCCTGAAAGATGAGGACGACTGAGGTCACTGTAACTATGACGACCAGCAAAATGGACAGAGGAAAAGAACAGGCAAAGAAAACTGAAACCAGAATGATTTCACACACACACATGCTCTTTCTGATCACTCAGGGGAAAAGGAGAGGGAAATGAAGGCGAAAGAGCACTTCAATGGTAAGCAGAGACGGGCAGCATTTCTTTTTCCTTCCTCCTTTGGTTGGTATTAAATTCCTTTCCATTTCACACCCTCCATCCTAAACTGACAGTGTCAAAGTCTGTTTAAAGTTAATGGAGGATGTGTTTTTAAAGTGTTTTATATTTAATACAACTTTTAAATGTCACCATGTTCCAGGAATTTCTAATATCACTACATTTTTTATCAACCTTACTATTTTTTTCCCTTTTATACCTATCTTGCATGGTAAACTCAAAGACCACATATAGAAATGTCTGAAAATCCCCAAATATCAGCTATTGAAAACACATGGATTAATAAGGATTTACCTAATCACCAGGGTGGAATTAATCCATGTAAACCTATGAGAACAGGTTGGCTCAGGAGGTATAACCAGTACATCAAATTCTTTCATTCAAGTGCATGCCAGTTCATCAACTGATGTCATACTATTGGCTTATCTTTTCAGAAAATATGTGTTTTAAGTGATTTAATATTTTAATGCAGAATATAATCATCAGTGATTATGGTGAATAAGGGAAAGTGAAATAAATAGAAGTGCTTGATGTCCTAAGGAAGGACCAGAGGGAATCTATGACCCTGATGTGTCACAGAGACAGGAGACTCTTTACAGCTGCATGAACATCTGTGCAATCAAAGACATCTTGTCTGGGCAAAATATCCGTGCTCTCTGGAAGGGCTGGAGCTCCACAGGGTGCAGCACCCTTGTTGATACACTGGCTCATGCTGTGTTGTGGCACAATGATGTCAAGTGTTTCTGGCTTAGGTTGACCAGGAAAACTTCTTAGCAGAACAGTAAAGGCTATCAAAAATTAGTTTTTATGAAGCAAGGTAGCCATTCATCCACAGTCGAGTATTTAACCTTTGAAAAGCCTATATTGTTGCCAACAGGTGCTCAATATCACAGAATTTCTTCTGGGAACTGGCAAATCTTGAAAAATATTTTGCTACTGGAAGACTTCCTGAAACAAAATGTTGCGGCCCAAGCAGCTGAGATAGAGCTCAGTGCCCTTGAGAATGTGGAGGATTGGGATGAAATGGGAGAAGTGCCAGAAGAAAGTGAAGAAGAAATGGATTATCCCAACAACCTCCCAGAAAAGTATTACAGATAGTATGAGCCGTTATCTCTCCCCAACCACTCGACGCCTGCATATCTCAAAGTTAGACATTGGTAAATTTAGACTGTAAATTACTTGTATTCACTTTTCTATTTGTTCTGAAAACTTGTAAACCCACCCAGTTATGTACCCTTATAACCTGTTGCAGAGCCTTTGTTCTGGGCTCTTCAGATGTCTCTCCAAACTCTCCTATCCCCTATGTAACCCCCAATAAAGCTGAAGAGACCTCATCTCGTCCCCTCGCATAAGTCGACTTCCAGAAGCCCAAATTCATCTCCTGTGTTGCTCAAAACAGCCCTTCTCCCCACTGAAAGAACTTTCCTGTGGCATTTAAAGCACTTCTGGTCATGACTTCAGAAGTAGCCGCCGCAGATGGTGCCCCGTGTGAGGAAAGCCACACATTCCATCGTGTGAGGAACATCGTGGGAGAAGACGCTGAAACCGCGTGAAAAGAAGAAACCGGGAGAAACAGCAAAAAACCGGATTTCAAACCCCTCCGAAAAGCCGCGGCTGCAGCCTGCCGCCGAGCGGAGGAGGGGGAGCTCAAAACATTCCAGCCACGCGTGAAATTTCCACCTGAGAGCAACACCAAAACTTTCCAGCTTTTGTGGGAGCCTGCGCCCGATCGAAGCGAGCGTGGACGCCTGGAACGCGACCTCGCGACAACCAACTTTAATTTGCCCCTGACCTCCTCACGGAACAGGACCCACGAGTGGTGTAAGTCCCCCGTGACATTGTGGGAGTGGGCAGAGGGATCCCCACCCAGTGCCCCTGCAGGGCAGAGAACGAGTCTCGCTGTAGGGGGAGGGTCAGAGGAACTGTTTTGGTTTTTGTTTTTTGTTTTTCGGCTTAGAAAAAGACCACCCCCCCCCGCTTGAACAGCATGGGCTGCTCTTTTTCTAAAGTCGCGAATCTGAGAGGCGAGATTGAGTCCAAATTAACCACACTTTTAGTTCAGAACGAAGTTTTCTTTAAGAAAAGCCATTTAACATCTTTAATACGTTTTATTTTAAAATATTGTCCCCCCGAACACCCACAAGACATCCTTTCAGGGGATTTCTGGGACAAACTGTCTGAGAAAATCTCTTTTCAATGCCGTTTACATGAAAAATTAGCCCTCCGATTGTACCCCCTGGTCTCCAAAATTCACAGTTTAGTAACTGCTGCTGAAAAGCTTTCTTTCCCCAATTCCCCTTTTTTATCCCAACACCCTTCTCCTTACCCCTCTATCCTAAAAGGAGCGAGAAATCCCCAGGTAAAACGTAAAAATACGCCCAGGGGCTGCCTGCGCTGGGACCCGCGGGTTTCTCTTTCCCCCCGAACCCCAGACAGAGACTGCAGCTCTGTTTCAACTCCTCCCTCAACCCCTCTTACCCCTAATCCGCGCTTTCCCCGATCTCGGAAAAATAAAACCAGGTCCGCGCCAAAAAACGCTGAAAAATACACCCCAAACCGCGCGGAATCCACACAAAGCAATCATGGCCACGATCATGCCGGTCTCCGTGGGCGTGCCCGACGTTCCCCTTCCCAGCATTCGTCGCGAGCATCTTCTTCCCAGCATTCCCCTTCCTCCTCTCCTTCCGCCCAATCGCGTCATGACTTCCTCCTATCTACTCCTCCATGTTTACCCGCAAAAACCTCCCGCGGCTCTCGCCGCGGGAACAGAACCCACTCCTACCATGATCTCACTCCCTCCTCCCTCTCCCTAGATCCACCCCCTTCACTCCCTCTCCCAGCCCTGTCCACCGCCTCCTCCATGACGCCAGAGGGGCGGTCCGAACCCCGACAAAACACCTCCAGAGAAATTCCTCATGAGCGCCGCCATCTTGACAGGAACTTCAGCATGTCAACATCCGGTGGTCAGACGCTCATGGCTGCACCCGCCCGGAGGCGGAAAAAGCATCCACCTCCTTCACCCCAACACCCCTCTCAATCACAACTCTCTCCTAATTCTAACCACAGTTCCCCCAGTCCCTCACCACCCCCGATGAGCATCCACAGAGGCAACACACAAGCTGTCACTTGGTTTCCAATTCCACATTCAGTGAGAGAAAAAGTTTTAAAAGCTGCAAAAAATTTTGGCCAAAATTCAACCTATTTTAACTCATATTTAGATTCAATACTCCAATCAAAAACCCGTTGTCCAGTGGACATTCGAAGCATTATAGCAGTGCTATTAACACCAGCACAAATGACACTCTGGGAATCACATTTTAAACGGAGGGTCCAATCTCTTTTAACAAATTATAAAACAAACCCCAATTTGCAGCACCTGACAATGTCAATTCTCATTGGATCAGAAGAAGGATTTAATAATCCGATTGAACAAGTGAAAATCATTACAAAATCAATTCAATTAGATTTAATAACAGCAGCACTTCATGCCTTAAAAGCTGTTCCTTCAAAACCAGAAACCTTAGTACCTTTCATGTATATTAAACAAAGCCAAACTGAATTATTTACTGATTTCATTGACAGACTGACAGCAGCCATTGAAAAACAATTTAAAAATCCTGAACAGCAAGAAGAAGTCATAATTCAAACAGCCTCTGTGAATGCAAATCCCAGATGCAGACAAATCATCTCTTCTTTACCCCCAAGCACAGAAATTACCTTATCATTACTGATCGAAACCTGTTCCCGTCCATCTCTTGAACCCCCTGTCCGAGTACCACAATTCCCTAAAGCCTATACTTCCCGACCCCAATCCCATTCCAATCCACAACCACATTATACCTGCCACAAATGTGGCCAGCCCGGCCATTTGGCAAGAAACTGTCCCAATATTTCCCTCTCACGTTCTTCTCCTTTTCCTCCGAGAACACCTACGGAATCCCACCCTAGAACCCCAAACACCTCGCGCCCTGCGTCACAACAATCTACGCCTCAAATCGCCAGAAAACCCTCCATTCGTTTTAATCCAGCCGCAAATGAATCAGCAAAAAACTAAATTATGAACGCGAACACTCACCGCGTGCAGAAAAAAATAGTGAGACCCGAGAACTGAACTGGACATCTGACTCAGACACCGATGATGACACGTTCCAGCATTTGCTGCCAACAGACCCTGACCAAGGACATGCAACATCTGTATTCTGGTCTGAAAACCTGGCAAAATCTCGTCCTTTGCTGACAGCATCCTTAACACTAAATGAAAAGACAATTACTCTTACTGGACTGGTGGACTCTAGAGCAGACATCACCATCATTGCACGCCGAGATTGGCCTTCCCAATGGCCTCTCACTGATTCCACCACACCCATTATGGGAGTGGGAGGAAATGCACAGGCACGTCGAAGTGCCCAAACAGTTGTTTGTGTAAATGTAGAAGGAGCAAAAGGCACTGTCCGTCCCTTTGTGGCGGACCTCTCATACAGTCTGTGGGGGAGAGATTTGCTCTGCCAATGGGGAGCAAAAATTATCATTCCATCTCCTAAAGAGCAAGTTTTTTCCACCGGGGCTGTGGTGGAGAGCGCTATCCCACGTCTTAATTGGCTGAAAGAAGAACCTGTGTAGATTGATCCATGGCCCCTGCCCCTTGAAAAATTGAAAGCCCTCAAAACCCTAGTGGCAGAGCAACTTGCAAAAGGACGAATTGTTCCTTCAACAAGCCCGTGAAACTCTCCAATCTTTGTTATCAGAAAACCTGGTAAGGACGAATGGAGACTTCTCCATGACCTTCGAGAAATTAACAAGGCCATGGAGGACATGGGATCTCTCCAACCCGGATTACCATCTCCGGCCCTTTTACCCTCAGACTGGAAATTAGCTGTCCTTGATCTGAAAGATGCTTTCTTTAGCATTCCACTCCACCCTGCAGATCAAGCCAAATTTGCATTTTCAGTGCCTTCTCTGAACAACTCAGAACCACTCCAAAGGTTTCAGTGGACTGTTCTCCCTCAGGGGATGAAAAACTCACCTGCAATTTGTCAGCAATATATTGCACGAGTTCTCGCCCCTGTGAGACGACAGTTTCCTGAAGTCCGCATTCTGCATTACATGGATGACATTCTGGTGTGTGCTCCAACAAGCCCAAAAGTTGAAAAAGTGCTCACAGTCGTTTCACATGTTTTCACAAAAGCAGGTTTTGATATAAGACCAGACAAAATCCAAAAAACAACACCAGTGAAATACCTGGGTTGTACCATCAATGATCGTACTATCCGTCCTCAATGTTTGAAAATTGGAAACCTTCCACGCACATTGCGTGATTTACATCAACTGTGTAGCTCCGTGAATTAGGTAAAGCCTCTCCTGGGTATCACAACCGAAGAAATAGCCCCCCTTTTCAACTGTTTAATCGGAGGGGGGGAGCTAGACTCCCCAAGAGAATTAACACCAGAAGCTGTGGATGCACTGAGAAAGGTGGAAAAGGCCATATCGGAAAGGCAAGCCCACCGATATGACCCAAACCTACCTTTTGAGCTTGTGGTCCTGGGGGAAGGCCGGTACATCCACGGGTTAATTTACCAGTGGAGTGTAGACCGTCCTGATCCACTGCTTATCATCGAGTGGATCTTCCTCCCCCACCAGTTGGCGAAGACGTTAACTACCTGAGATGAATTTGTATCCAAAGTGATCAAAAAGGGTAGGTTAAGGCTCCGTGCCTTGGCAGGTCAGGACTTTGTTTTCATACGTGTGCCTTACAAAGCTGAACAATTGGATTTTGAAATGCAATTCAATGAACCTCTACAAATGGCTCTCGAAGGGTTCTCTGGCCAAATAACATCAAGCCATCAAAAACACAAACTTCTAAGTACAGCATTTAATTGGTTTGAAAAACCAAAACTGTCACAAAAACCAATTCCCAACGCCTTGACTGTATTTACAGATGGCTCAGGCACTTCCAAAAAGTCTGTTATGACTTGGAGGAACCCCGCCACAGGACAGTGGGAGTCCGATGTGCAAATAATCGAGGGGTCCCCACAAGTTGCCGAGCTTGCTGCAGTGGTGAGATTGTTTGAAAAATTTAAAGAACCTGTCAATGTTGTCACAGACTCTGCCTATGTGGCAGGAGTGACATTGAGAGCAGAAAATTCGGTCCTGAAACAAATTAACAATCCGAAAATCTTTTCTTTACTCCTGAGGCTTGTGACAGCCTTGTCCCACCGGGAGCATCCCTATTTTGTGATGCATGTAAGGTCACACTCCGACCTGCCAGGACCCATCGCCGATGGAAACAGTAGGGCTGATCAATTGGCAGCTTCTGCCCTGAAACCGAATACGCCAGACCACTTCAGCCAGGCAAAGTTGAGCCATCAATTTTTCCATCAAAATGCTCACGCCTTGGCCAGGCTATTCGGAATCTCTCGAGAACAAGCAAGAGCAATAACTAGGGCATGCCCTAACTGTTCCACCGACGATCTGCCCACTTACCCTATGGGTGTTAACCCTCGAGGAACTGAGAGTTGTCAAGTGTGGCAAACCGACATCACACATGTTTCCGAATTTGAACGATTAAAATACGTCCATGTGTCAATGGACACATTTTCAGGAGCAATGTTTGCATCAGCCCACTCTGGAGAGAAAACAACAAACTGTATCAGGCATCTCACCCAAGCATTCGCCACACTAGGCATCCCGGGGCAAATCAAAACTGACAATGGCCCTGCATACTCATCCAAACGATTCAATCAATTCCTCGAAGAATGGGGGATCAGCCATGTCACCGGCATCCCTCACTCGCCGACAGGCCAAGCAATTGTTGAGAGAGCCCATCAGACCCTCAAAACGACACTTTACAGACAGCTGGGGACCACAACAGAAGTCACCACACCTCACCTCCGGTTGGCCAAGGCGCTCTATGTCATCAACTTTTTAAATGCCTCGGCCGAGGAGCCCATGCCGCCTATATTTAGGCACTTCATGAACGACAAGAGAGGAAAATTGAAAATACAACCACCTGTGTTGGTTCGGAATTTGGAAACTTTAAACATTGAAGGACCATTTCCCCTGGTAACCTGGGGACGTGGTTACGCGTGCGTATCCACGCCTACCGGGCCCAGGTGGGTTCCAGCAAAATGCGTCAAGCCGTACACGGCTGAAGATTTCAAACACCATCCCCCTCGAGTGAATTTCGCGAAACCAAAACAAAAATTCAAACCCAGTTGGGAACGACTTTCAATCCTCAACTGGAAACAACAGAAACAAATCAGACTCAAAGATCCCCCTTTAGTTAAAATACCTCTTGAATCATACATATATTCCTTAGCGAATTTTGACTTCCCGAAACCAAAAATTCTTCAGTATTGGGAAGACCCTTTGAAGTTTATAAATGTTATTTTTGTTTAATCATGTTTGTTTTGTAGGTTTCACGATGAAGGAGCTCCTGCAGATCATCATCATCCTGGATTCTATGGTTGCAACTGAAACATTCATAGTACCCCAACCAAAAGCTAACGTTTGGCGATCTCTCGCCGAGTCTCTGGGACAAAAAGGTTTGTGTCTAGGCATGGACAGAGCAGAAGATCCTATCCAGTCCTGTTTGTTGGGAATCCCACTGAAACTGAGAGAATTTCCTTTTATAGACAAATTAGTAAATAACCACTGGGATTCGGCAGCTGCCTGGGACAATTTTGTCACAGAGTTGCCACCTCTGAAAGCAGAACCACAAGAACTTGAACTGCATGGGTCAGCCCGTGCAGATCAATGTGTCTCATTCATTGCTCCAGAAAAAATAAAATATTCACTCATCCCTGTAGACAAAAAATATTCCCCGGGAGATTGGTGTGTGACCACAGCAATTCATGGATCAGTGGGACCCGAACAACACAAACAATTGCCAAAAGGCCTCTTTTTGATTTGCGGCAACCATGCCTGGGCAGGAATCCCTGCTCATCCACGAGGAGGCCCATGTACACTCGGTAGATTGGCGACATTTACACCAGACAAACAACAGTTAATGGATTGGCTTTCTTCCTCCAAAAATTCAGTCCTTCCCAGTCAAAAACCAACATCTTTGACTGGGAAATCTGCCCAATTCAAACGTCAAAAAAGAGATCAAGGAGTAGCACAATTAGACTTGGAAAAATGTAATAGTGAAATTACAACCTGGCCCAGAAGCAAAAAATTAGCTGCAACTATTTTTCTACCGTGGACAGCCATTTACCACAACCTTGGAGAAATTGATCGTATAGAATGTTGGATAGGGAAAAATGCAAAAGCAACCTCTGAAGCCCTAAGCAAACTCCTTGCAGATGAAAAAACTTTAAAACATGCCACCCTCCAAAACAGAGCTGCGATAGATTATCTTCTGCTCCTCCATGGCCACGGCTGTGAAGAATTTGCAGGAATGTGCTGTTTTAACTTTTCCCTACATGGGGAAAGCATTTCTGGAAAGATTCACACCATCCAATCACAAATCAAAAATCTGAAACAAGAAACAGAGACTTGGTGGGGGAAACTGTTCCAAGGATGGAGCCTGTCCGGATGGCTTGCCTCTCTCGTGAAAACCTTGGTGTCAGTTGTTCTCATTGTCACGTTTGTTCTTTGCTGTTTGTGTATATGCAAATCTATCATTGTAAAAGCAGTTTTATCCTTTTTATTTGAAAACAAACGGGGAGATGTTGCGGCCCAAGCAGCTGAGATAGAGCTCAGTGCCCTTGAGAATGTGGAGGATTGGGATGAAATGGGAGAAGTGCCAGAAGAAAGTGAAGAAGAAATGGATTATCCCAACAACCTCCCAGAAAAGTATTACAGATAGTATGAGCCGTTATCTCTCCCCAACCACTCGACGCCTGCATATCTCAGTGTTAGACATTGGTAAATTTAGACTGTAAATTACTTGTATTCACTTTTCTATTTGTTCTGAAAACTTGTAAACCCACCCAGTTATGTACCCTTATAACCTGTTGCAGAGCCTTTGTTCTGGGCTCTTCAGATGTCTCTCCAAACTCTCCTATCCCCTATGTAACCCCCAATAAAGCTGAAGAGACCTCATCTCGTCCCCTCGCATAAGTCGACTTCCAGAAGCCCAAATTCATCTCCTGTGTTGCTCAAAACAGCCCTTCTCCCCACTGAAAGAACTTTCCTGTGGCATTTAAAGCACTTCTGGTCATGACTTCAGAAGTAGCCGCCGCACAACAATACATGTCTTTCCTCAGCTGCAGCTTTAAGTGCCAATTTGATCTCTTACTAGACAACCAGTGTTCAGATAAATCAATCAAACTTTTCCAATTCTTGTGCTAAACTCCTGCTCAGAGGAAAGTGGTGTGTTTACCTTGTTGTGCTGTGTCTGCTGTTGGAAGTGGGGTTAACATTGATCTCTACACTATTTTTGTTATAGGTAATGCAGAGTCCAGAATGTGAAGGGGTAATGACAAAAAAACTAGGAATAGGCAAGCAGAGCTCTTCTCGTAGGTTGAAATGAATACACTGATGAAATCATTGTTTAAAACTTCAGGAGATTTTTACTTCCATGACAAAGAGTGACAAAATCTTGTCCATATACATTTATGACCCTATGTAAATGCCTTTGGATGACATAAGC
>NW_028147473.1:0-29503 GCF_008360975.1 Lichenostomus cassidix
AACTTGAGATAAACACAGAAGGGAGACATTTGTTCCAGGGTGGCAATCATTCCAGCCCTGGCCGAGATGAGATCTGCTTCCTACATCGTGGTTAGTGCATCTGCACAAAAATTCCCACCGTGGCAAACGGTGTGAAAGGAAGCAATGGCACATATGCCTATCTGCAGTCAACCAAATAGTACCCAAGTTATGGGACAGATGGCATCTGTGACCACCAAGGAGCACCGAAGCACCTCCTCTTCTACGGTACTTGGAGGGTTCGATGGGCAGGGCCCAAGTGCACCAGTAGGGTTGAGTTGCTGAGCATGTGCACAGTTCCCTCCAACGCCTCGTGTTCCTGGTACCTGTACATCACACTGTCTCCTCTTCAGAGGATGCAGACTGTGAAAACGAGGCAAGGTTCTTACCCACTTTTCCTCTTGCACAAGAGTTGTTGGACACAACAGTTTCTGAAAGGACTGCATTTTCCTCTCCTTAGCTTCCTCATTTCTCATTCCACAAACTAAGAGAGCTGAAGGAGTTTCAGGCATTCGAGTGCCTGATCTTGCTTTCCCTCGAAAGTTGCCTCAGGGAGCCCTGGTTACCGGCCAGTGCTTTAGCATGGGAGTCCTTAGTTGCCTAAACACAAGGGCAGTGGACTTCAGCTGCAAAGCCTGTCTTTGGAATGGATCACTTTTAGCCTGCAGGCTCCATGGGGAAGGGGTTTGTGTGAGCAGGAGTGATGCCAGCCTGTGTCCTGGAAAGGGATGCAGTGAAATGGGCAGATCCTGATATCTGCTGGTACTACTGATGCCAGCATCAACTCCTGCCTGGGAGGTCCTTCAGGCAACTTCACAGAAAGGGCTTCCATCATTCTTTAGTGGTTGTGACAACTTGCTGCTTCCCAGTTCTCCACCATCCCTCTGCATTTGGGACCATTTCAGCACCTGTGTCAATGGCCTTCCCTCCTGCCCACCCTGCAGCACTTACAGTCCTTGTCACCTCCCCCTCGCTCCACATCCTTTGCCCAAGTGCTGCCAAAGGCAGCGGAGCTGGCTCAGGATCCCTGTTTGGTTCTGATCTCCAGGATGACATTCAGAGGGACACTTGGAGCCATTCCTAAAGAACCCCAGTGGGATAGACTCTGGATTTCTCCTCACCGGGTGGCTCCTGCTCGGAGTTCTGCACTCAGTGCAGTCCCGTTTGCTCAGCAGCCTTTGCAGCCAGTTATTACCCAACGTGTGGCTCTGCTGCCATCCCAAATCTGCGCTTCCACTGCCCAGCCTGACTGCAAGTGGGGGATGTGCTGGCATGGCCAGAGATTTTCATGGCCAAAATTGTCCAGCACCCTCACGTTTCCATCTGCTCGTTGCTTTGGACAGCACAAATCACCAAACACCCATTTCAGCTGACAAATGTCATTTGTTGCAGATCGCTACAGCCGCACTGCTGATCTACAAATGCACAAAACCCGGCTTTGGCTTAAAAATTAAATTTATTGCAAATTGTTACACCTGCGCTGACCATATAGAACCATACAAATCTCAATTAAGGTTACAAAAAGAAATTTATTCCATTCGGACAAGCACGCTACGTAAAAATATACAACAATTAACTATTCTGCTAACAAAAATTAATTTATTGCAAACCTCTAGAACCACTCACTCTACACAAAGATCACGTGAAATTTAACAACTTAATTTATTACATATTGCTACAACTGTAAAGCCCAATTGGAAATACAAAAATATCCCTATCCCTCTCTAAATAGTCCCATACCAAGAACTCAAGAGACAGAATTATATAACTCCATACATATTTAAATAGAACTGAATAGATATATAACCACAAAAATACACAGATGTAAATACAGATTAAATATTCCATATTCCATACAATACATATAAAAATAGATACATAAACTTATCTATAGACAAATATCACTCTACCAATCTAACAATCCATACAGCAACATCAATGCAAATATAGAGCTGTACATCTGGATATAAATGTAAATATAATTACACCTAGAAACCGATCAATATACATATAAACATATAAAAATAGACATATAACCCTACACAAATATCAATATACCTATTTAAAGAGCCATATAGATCAAACTAAGTCAACAGAAATAGATACCTAGACAACTGTATACATAGGAAATAGAACACACAAAGAACAACATACATATATACACACATATGTAATTACAAACATGTATGTATATATTTACATGCACATATACATAGCAGACATCCATACATAGAACACCATATGTATATATAAATATACCCATACAAACATCAACCTACATAGTGAATATCCATATAATTATCACTCTGGATGTGACATTCTATACATCTTAGGTTAGAACTATAAGCAGAGGGATTGCAGGTGCCCCATCTTCACACGCTCTCCCTCCGTCTCTTCCTCCTGTGCAGTGCAGCCTCACGGACAGGTTCAGCAGATGGGACATCTGGCAAGCAAAAAGAACACCGAGTCAATATCAGGATGTTTCCCGTGGCAGCACCTGCACTTCTGTTAGGGAAGAGACAATCTCAGAGCCTCCCCAGGAGGGTTCCAAAGAAAAAGCAGGATGAGTGAGCCAGGCATTGTGAGCACAGCCCTGGCAGGACTGTCCCGCAGCCCCGGGGAGCACAGCTGGCACAGCTGGCACAGCTGGCACAGCTGCCCTGCCCAAGGACAGCTCCTGTGCCAGCTGGGGCAGCTGTGCTGAGCAGCCCCAGTGTGGGCAGTGCCCATGGCCAAAGCCCACGCCACCCTCAGCCCCAGCTGGCCTCACTGGCCCTGTGGCCTCACCCAAGGTCTCAGGCAGCAGCAGCAAGTCCTCATTCACTGCTGTTGCTGGTGGCCTCCAGCTTCTCCCTGATGGCTCTCGTCAGTCTCTGGATATTCTGAAGACATTCAGGGCAGCTGTGGCAAAACTGAACATGCTGGAGTTGGTGGAATGGCCTGGCAGAGCTGCACTCCTGAACCCCTCTGTGCTCCCTGCTGGCTCCCTCCATCCCCTCAGCCCCGCCATGCCCTCAGCAAACCCACAGCACCCCCGAGGCCCTTCAGACCCCCACAGTCCCTTCAGGCCCATCCCGCCCCCTTAGATCTGCCACCCCCTCAGCCTGTGCCACTTCCCTGTCGCTTCAGTCCCACCATCCCCTGCAGCTCTCCCAGAACCCAGAGCCCCACCATTCCCCTCTGCTCCCCCACCCCTCTCAGCCCCACCATCCCCTCAGCCCCACCGGCACCTCAAGGTCACCGTCCCTTCAGCGTCACCTCTCCTCAGCCCCCTCAGCTCCCTCTGCCTCACCATCCTTCAGCAGCTCCTCACGGGACACCAGCTGCTCCCACTGCTCCCAGGACAGCCAGGGCTGGAACTGCTGCTCCGCCCGGCCCGGCCACCAGCTCGGACCCAGCACGGGAAGAGGGGACAGAGGGGGCACAGGGGGAAAAGCAAGAGATGAAAAGGGAAACAGAGCAGGGAAACAGGTTAGAATGTAGCCTCTACCTGTATAAATATCTGTCTATGTACCTAAATATCCCTATGCCTCTAACTAAATAACTGTGCACATTTATAAATCAAAATCTAAAACAAAATCTAAATCTAAATCTAAATCTAAACTAAATCTAAATCTAAATCTAAATCTAAATCTAAATCTAAATCTAAATCTAAATCTAAATCTATAAAAATGTAACTCTAGACATACATAAATGGAACTATACAAATCTACAGACGTAACTACATATATATAAAGACAATTATATCACATCTATAACTCTATACACAAATTTAACTCTAGAGATCCAGAATTATACTCTATCACTCTACAAATGGAACTACATAGATATAAAAAGACAACTACAGACATCTATAAATAGAACTATGTACAGAGGGATTCCACCTGTTTGATGTTCACAGGCTCTCCCTTGGTCTCTTCGTGGCACGCAGGGCAGCCCTCCTGGAGAGGTAGATCAGATGGATATCTGCAAAGCAAAGGGAAACCTGAGTCAGTATCAGGCCTTCATGCACATTTCCCTTTGGAAGGAATTGTACTTCTGTCAAAGACTGCAAAAGATGGCCTGAAAGGCATGCTCTCACTTGGCAATTTGAGGCCTGCTCTTTAAAGACTAGGAATCACTGCTTTCAAAACTTCGGAAGTTTTGAAGTGTCCCAATAAAGTCGCAGCACCTGCAGTGCAAATGGCACCCAAGAAAGCTTGAAACACAGACAGTCCCAGCTCACACAAAGAACCCAGCCTTGTTCTTTCTCTGTGCTGACACAGACACCTCAGTCCTCACTGAAATGGCTGAAGCTGAAGGGTGATGTGAGCTATGAACTAGCACTGGCCCTGGCATCTAAGAATGTTGCATCACTGCCCTGTGCAATGAGCAACAGCTGCTCCAACATGACCATCAGCTCTGGCATGAAGAGTTGGGAGAGCAAGACCTCCCTACGAGGCCTGCAGGCTGCACCAGCTTTGCTCAAGAATGCAGATCCAAAGTGCTCTCTCTCCCTCTCTCTCCTATTAGTTCTCACTAATCTGGGGTAATTGAAGTTTTCCCCTTAATTATTGGAGTTGTGATTTGTCATTTGTTTGCCCTCAGAGGTTCTACCACTTGTATTTTTAATGTGTCTCACTATAGCTATCAGCAGACTGGTACTACATTGATTTAATGCTTTGAGACAAAAAGCTTAGCCTTCTACCCTGGCTTTTTTGGGATACTTTTTGCTGCTACTTTTTACTTTGTCACCTGTTGCTTCAAGAGCCAATCAGCATTGCCTCCAGAGCAAACCTATCCATGGACTTGAGCTACAAACTGGGACAGCCAGCTTGGTGACACAACTGCCAGAAGGTCAGCTTTATTCACTGCTCTATTGCTACACCACAGGACACAGGCTCAGTGCCTCTGGACAAGTGTGGAAGGCAGGGCTCGGGGAGCTTGTGCCAGTGCAGTATTTGAACCCAGTTTGGTGCCCCAGGAAGCACCAAGCCTGCAGACAAGAACTCAGCTCTTCTGATCTCCCTTCCTGCCAGAGTCAGGCTCACAGCAGCCATCTCACACCTCTCTCATCCAACGTAGGCTCTCTCCTTACCAGGCTCCTCGGGCTCCAGGGAACTCTTCCTGCTGCTCACGGTGCCAGGCGACGCTCCCTCTGCTGCAGCCTTCTGCACAGGCTCCCCTCCTGAAGACTCAGGGGCAAAACCAATATTGTCCTGAAAAGAGGAACAGAAAGAAAGAAACTCAAAGATCACTCACTATTTTCTGCAGGGACACAATAGGTCAGAGCCTGCAACAGTTCCTTCTCTTGAGGAAGAGAATGCTCTGGAGAACTGGCATGTGCGAGTTTACAGATGACAAAAAGACATCACATTGAGCAATACAATATGGACAATTCCAAAAAATCCCATTCCCCACCTTGAATCTGCCTCTCCTCAATGATAAATCGAGAGCAGGCAATGGGTCTGCATATCAAATGAAACAGAGAAATTTTCTGGCAAAGCTGTACAATAACATGCATAAAGGCCTGTACCAATAGAGGAACTGAACGCTTCAGGCAAGTCTGGGAAGAAGCAAGAGTTAAGAGAAAGTGGATTCCTAAATCAAAGAGGGAATCTGTCAAACACAAGGACTAATGGTCTCTGACTGAATTGCTCTTCAACACAGCAGAAGCCCTTGGGCTTAAAGGAGTCTTTAACCATTTCATGTGCAGCACCAACATTGTCCTTCTCCCCAGTTCACAGCTCATGGGGCCTCAAAACCAACACATCTGCCCCCTAAAGCCTCCAGGGCTCACACACTTTCATCTCCTGCTCCTAACGGGGAAGTCTGAGCCCCAAAGGCCTTCAACAGTGGAGAAGATTGACTTCTCAGGCAGACAGTCCAGAAGCTGCCAAAGCTGACAATGTTGAACGTGCCAGTGACACTGAACACATGGAGGGGGCACTAAGGAAGGAGGCCTGCCAGCTCCTGGCACAGGGATGTGCTCCTCCCTACACAGCTCTGAGCACAACAGCCTCACCCAGGCTGCAGCTTTGTTGGGACTGGATGGAAACACAGGTCTCTTCCCACAGAAATGCCCAACAGGAACGTCACAAAGCTCTGGAACACAGAGAGCAGTACTGGCGAGTTCCCCCAGCTGAGGACTTCCCACATAGAAACTTGACTGGAGCCACCAGGTTACTGACAGGACAATAAAGCTGCAGCTCCAGCACATGGACATGTGCATACATACATATCCAAACATGGCTCTGGGAGTGCCTACACACAAGGCAGGGCTCACACAGCAGCAGCAGCAGCAGCAGCAGCCCAGCCCTTGCTTTGCCTCGGGCTTCCAACCAGAAAGAGGCCAAGCCCACATCTGGTGCCCTAACAGAGGCACCTCTCCCATGCCCCTCCCTGCACGGGAGCCTTTGCCCTCAGTGGCAATTCTCCAAACACTCTTCTCTCAGTTCCCATCAAAGACAGCCTGCTGGAACCTACAAAGCTTCCACTTCATCACCACAAATGCCCCTGCACTAGGCATTCTTCCCAGGAAAGGGACAAAGGAGCACCCGAACTTGGCCAACACCTCTCATCCTCACTAAGGGCTATCCCTGTTTTTCTTCCCTCTTCTTTTGGAAACTTTGCTTTACCAAGCCAATCCTTCCCTGTCCATTCACAGCTCAATTCAAGAAGCCTTTCCTTCTCAGCCATGCAACAACTTTCAAAAGCTCTCAGTCCAGCCCCTTTCACCCCTATCCAATGGAGTTACCTGAGCAAAGGGAGACCTTTCAGGCAGGGAGGAAGAAACCATCTCCTCCAGGGTCTCAAGCACCAGGTCCAGATCCAGAGGTGGCAATTCCTCTTCCCCAGGTGCATTCCATGGCCAGCTGGAGGTCATCCAGGCTGCACAACCAGCAGGGCTAGGCTGAGCATCGGGGGCTAAACTGCTCAGTGGGGCTGCAAGAATGCAAACACATTGCTCAGGCTCCAGAGCATGGCTTTGGGACACAGAGCTCTCTTGCTGCCTTGGATCAAACATCACAGGAACACATAGCAAACTCAATGCCAGAAATGTATTCAGATTTCCCAGGGGATTGGAAGAGTGCTTTCTTCTTCTTAGAAAGTATTTATTCTAATTGATATGGATGTAGATGAAAGCACAGATTGTAAAATTGAGCTACACACACGCTACCCTCAGAACACCCTCCAAACCTAGACAAAGGACAGGAAAACCAGAGAGAGATTGTTTTTGTTTGCAAGGTCCTGCTTCCTAGGAGAGTTGACAATTTCTCTCTGATTCACCCTTAAGATGTACACATGACAGAACACTGTGCAAATATTTTAAACGATCACTTTTCATGTTCTTTTTGAAAAGCAAGGTTAGAAACTCTTTCCCTACCTGATGATGTGTAGGCTGGGGAGTGCTGCTCTGAGGATGTGCAGCTGCTGCTCTCTGGACAGACCACGGAAGTGCTTGGATGGTCTAAGGGAGCCGGCGGAGTGATGAGCTCAGGCTGGCACTGAAATTTGTATGTGCCTGGCTCCTCTGATGAAAGCCCAAGACGTTCAGAAGTGACAAACACTTTCCTGGGAGGTGCTGGGAAAGCCTCACACTCCTGAGCAGCTGCACTGGTCCTGGATGGGCCTGGAGACAGCTCTGAATCCTCAGGTGAGACAGCACCAACGTTCTGGCACGAGGGAGCTGTGTAGCAGGGAAGAAAAAAGGAAGCAAAGGGAAGATGGGGTCAGTATTGGTCCTTGGGTGTGTTTGTCTTGGCAGCAACTGCACGTCTATCAGCGCAGAGAAAAGCTCTGATCCTCGCAAGCAGGGTGAGAAAGAAAAAAACAAACCCCAATGTATTCTGGGGCTTTGCAGCAACCAATTCCCTGTCTGTCTAGCTCTCCCCTGGGAGAACCGTCTGGGAGAACAGTCCCACTGCAATTCCTTCTTGGCAGGAAGCAACTGCCAAAAATCCAACTGCCATGTTGTTTCCCCTCTGCTCCAAAGGGGCACAACAACTTTAGCAGCACAGCCTTTTCTATCTCCCCATCAGCTTTTGGAGTTGGCTGCTTCTGAGTTTCTCATAACAACAGACCACTGAAAGTGGATTCAGCCAGCAAGAGCCCAGGTCTACAGACCCACACACGCTGAAATTAACCTGGGAGTTTATTGTAAAAAGCAACCTTGTGGGTGAGGCCGTATTCTGAAGCAGCAACTCTTCTGGGGCACACAGAGCTCATCTCAAGGGCACAGCTTGACCTACAGGACAGACCACCTCAAAAATCTGCAATATCCTATCACCGTCGCCAGTTTGCCTTCATTCAAAGAAAGAGGGGAGTTCACCTAACACTGACCACTTGTCAGGCAATATTTTTTGCCTCACACTCACACCTCAGCAGAGAGGCTGTCTGGAAAATACCCAGGAGATGCTCCAAATTGGGAGAAAGGACAGGAAAAGTAGACCAAGAACTCCTTGCATTCAAGGTCCCTATTCCTAGTCAACGTGACACTTTCCACCTGATTCTCACTTGAGATCTACCCATGACAGAGCACACCGGAAAAATACTTCCAACAGTCACCTGCCAGGAGCTGTATGAAAAGCAAAGGTAGAGATTCTTCCCCTACCTGATGGACTGGCGGCTGGAGACTGCTGCTCTGAAGACATGCAGCTGCTGCTCTCTGGAAAAGCCCTGGAAGTGCTTGGATGGTCTGTGTGAACCAGGGGAACCACGAGCTCAGGGTGGCGTTTGGGTTCCATGCAAACCCGTTGAAGGCTGAAAGGCTTGAGTGTAAACACGCGTGTGCCTCGCTCCTCTGACGAATCCCCAAGAATTCTACAGGTGACAAACACTTCCTTGGGAGGTGCTGGGAAAGCCTCACACCCCTGAGCAGCTGCACTTGTCCTGGATGGGCCTGGAGGCAGCTTTGAATCCTCAGGTGAGACAGCACCAAGGTTCTGGCACAAGGGAGCTGTGTAGCAGGCAGGGAAGAAAAAAGGAAGCAAAGGGAAGATGGGGTCAGTCTTGGTCCTCGGGTCTACATTTCCCTTGGCTGCAACTGCATGTCTATCCACGAAGGGAAAGTCTCAGCTCCTCTCAAGCAGGGCGAGAAAGAAAAAAACGCCCACACCTTCCGGGGCTTTGCAACAACCAATTCCTCGCCCGTTCAGCTCTCCCCTACTCGTTCAACCGTCTGGGAAAACTGTCCCGCTGCAACTCCTTCTTAGCAGGAGGCAACTTCCAGAAAGCCAACTGCCAGGTCTTTTCCCCTCTGCTCCAAAGGGACAGGAGGCTCCCTCCGGCTGGGTCTGACCACGACCGAGCCCTCGGCTCACTCGCACTCACCTGGGGAGAGCTCCCCAGGCATCCCCAGCGCCGGGCAAGGAGCAGCGCCGGGCAAGGAGCAGCGCCGGCCACGGCGCAGGGCTGCGCCAGCTGCAGGCGGAGCGGGCCACGGTGCTGTGAGCGCAGCCCCGGCAGGACTGTCCCGCAGCCCCCGGCAGCCCGGGGAGCACAGCCGGCACAGCTGCCTTGTCCAGGGACAGACAGCCCCCGGGCCAGCCGGGGCAGCTGCCCTGAGCAGCCCCAGCACGGGCAGCGCCCGCGGCCAAAGCCCTCGCCACCCTCGGCCGAAGCCCGCAGCTCCCGTCCCGTCTCACCGGCCCCGCGGAGCTGCTGGAAGCGGCTGGGCTGGCGGCTGCGCACCTCCAGCCCGGCCGCCAGCCGCTGCCTGTTGGCCTTGGTGCGGCGCTTGATGTGGAGCAGGAGGTCGGGGCGGTCGCGGCGAAAGTTGGGGTTGGTGAAGTGGAGCCAGGCGCCAGGATCGCCCGGCACAGCCGCGCCAAACCAGCCCGGCACCTTCTGGAACCCGTACAGGTTGAGCTGGCGCACGAAGCTGCCGAAGCGCGTCGCTTTGAAGGTGTCCGGGGCCGTCCCGAGGGCGCCGGCCGGGCTGAGCAGCTCCCGCTCGAAGAGCGAGCGCTCGACGAGCAGCCCCTGCGCCAGGCTGTCCCAGCGCACGGAGCGGACGCGGGGGCTGTTCACCAGGTACCACAGCCTGGCGGGGAAGGTGCTGGCGTTGAGCCCGGGGGGCAGCGGGGGTCCCTCCATGCCGGGGTCGCTCGCCGACTGGCGCCACAACGCCTCCGCGCAACGGCCGCGGCTGCACCGGCGCCGCGCGGCCTGAGGGGGAGGCCGCGCGCGGTCCCAGCGCGGGGACTCGGCGGGGCCGAGCGACACGAACGAGGCGCCGCGGGCACAGCGCGGCCCTGGCGGCTGGCGGGGCGCGGCCGGGCGGGGGAAGGTGCGAAGCCGTTCTTGCTCTGGGTCGGCTCGTCCTTCGTGCTTTGCTTTGCGGCACAAGCCACCGAGGCTCGCGCAGCAAGGTGCAGAAAGGGGTGCGAGTTGAGGAAGTTCGTGTGTGAACTCTAGAGTAGCACACAGCTATGTCACTGCCTTCACTTTTCATCTGAGATGCTTAGACAATTTTTCCTCCCACACCTGTGATAGCAATATCCCTTAAGGTGATGCAGGTGAGCATGCAGCACTCAAACTGTTCCTGATCTTCTGCGAACTAACTGCTGGTCCTGAACCCATTCTTTCCTGCTTATTTCTATGCTGTACTTGTGGCAAAGGGTGTTCCTGCCAATGTTTTGGGTTACTTGGTCTAACCACAGCACCATGAATAGTAGAAACTGAAGAAATAAATGTGTATTTTTCTGACCAATTGACCTGAGACTGTATTTGGACTTACATTGCTGATGTAAGTAAGAAATTCCTGGCAAACAAGTAAAAAGTCATTGAATTTAGCATATATTTCTTAGATTTCTTGCCTGCTGAATGGGAAACATAATCTCCATCATTTTCTTCCTTCTTACAGATTTGGCATTAAGTAGTATAGGAACACCTAGATTCCGAGTTTTACTTTTGTATAACTAAAAACGTTTGCATAGGACGTAGAATCCTATCAGACAAAGTGAATCTTACTGCAACACCAGGAACAGAGTATTCATGCTTTTTGAGTCCAGTGAATTCAAAAGACAGGTTTTGAAACCTGCTTATCAACACTTTGGTGGCTGCCCTTAGTCTCTGGACTTTAGAGTGTAAGAAGAGAGAACTTATAGTCTGTTAAACAAAAAACAAAACTACAAAGCAAAAAGTCGTAGTAAGTGCCCTGAAAATGCCCCTCAGTTTTGGGATGAACTTGGTGAGAAATGGTTCTTTGTTGAACTTCACAAGCAACTTCTGACTCTTTCTCTGCTTGCTCACTTGGGTTTGTTTTGTCTGCAAACACCATTTCAGGTTAAGTGCTGCTGCCCCCTGACTAAGATCTCCCTGTACATTCCCCAGCCTCAACTTGATGTCTCTATGAACTGTTTTGTGTGATGTCTGCACAAGTCTTGCTAAACTTGAAGCTGTGATTCCCTGATTTGAGTCACCCTGTCTCCTGGACATGCTGCTCAGGTCTGCCAGGATCATTGTCCTCCCTCAAGTGAGCTGAGCTAGAGGAAGCATGCCACGGACATTTAAGAGCCCAGGTACCTCACGAGGAAGAAATTCTCATCATCTGTGCCCATTCAGGCTGTCTGTGAGTCTGCCAAGGGGTAATGGCATTTGTTGCCTGAGTAGCTCCAGGAGGACTAAAGGTTATGGTGAAATATTCTGGTGACTGTGGCAAAAGAACAACACTGGGATTAAGGGGAGTTTTCTGTGATAATTACGTCTCGTTCTAGCTGCTGTCACAGGTAGTTAGTCACTGCCTGAGATAGCTCAGAAGTGACTTTGGAATGCTACTCTTGGATTTTAAATGGTATGGACTATTCCTCATCCAGATGTGTGGCTGTGAGCCTACGTATTTATCAGTGATATACAAACATGTGAGAGAGGCAGACAAATTCTGCAGGGCTCCTGGGCTTCAGGTGTGCCCTCCTGCATCCTTGTGCTTGCTGGAAAATCTTCTTGCCAAGTGATGGATGATACATCTCCCTCTTCTTGTCCAGGAATATCAGCTTGGCAATCTGCATCTTGGAGCTTGTGTCAAGGGAAGTACTGCGAACCTGGACATCTCAAAGACTCAAAAGTTCGCCTCGTATATTTACTGTCCTTCAGTAGAGAATATCTTCTCATTAGGGGAACTGGAAGACATTCTAGACCTAAGCCAAAGTAAAAGAAAACAAAAAAATTAAAGCATCTGTTGTCAGTATTTAGGATAAAGAAAATGCAAATATTTGCAAAAGGTTCAAGTGAAGAAATGAGAATACAAAGAAGGGTTATTAAAGCTAGGAATAAAAATCTGCCTTCTTATGCATCCAACTGCTTTCCAGGTATGCACCTGCTAGGGATTTTACCTTTCTGTATACTGTAAGTCTCAAGCTAAAACCATAGGCAGACAAACCAAGCCAATTAAAAAAAAACTCCGCAAAAATACCTGACCCAACCCAAAATAAAACTAAACTAAATTAAACAAATAAACAAACATAAAACCCATTAAACACCAACCTCCCACCAAACCAAATCAAAAGTAGGTGGAGAATCTTGTTTCCATAATGTCCCCCTTTCGACAAAAACAGTTTAGACCTCTTTTTGAATGGAAAAGGAAAACATACATTCTAGGTAGCAAGATTCAATTCTCAGCTGAATAAAAAAGAAAGGAGGACATTTGGTGTGGGGAGAATTTGACCCTTACTCTTTAGCAAAAAAATTGGTACCTTACTTTCCTGGAAACATCACTTCTAGATATGATATTACACTCAGTCCTGGATCAGCCTTATCAGCACTTATCTGCTGATGAGTACATGTCCTAGGTTACAATATAGATGTATTTAAGTATTCTATTACCACCAGCTGTGGGGCATTAGCTGTTATCACCTGCTAACAGCCCACCCTGGATAACAGACAATGAGCCATCAAGGACCCACTACGACTCATGGACTCATCTCACCCTATTGTGAGATGCTCTGCCCAGGAAGGAGGAGCCAAGCATTCCCACCTGGATATAACCTGTTGGAAAACGCAGTTTTCCAGCAAAACTTATGTTAACTAAATAAACCTGAACAAAGCCTCAGCATACTCAGGCCTTAGTCAAAATCCTAACAAGCTACAGTGGCTTGTTTCCCTGAGAATGTTCTGTGAGAAGATTTCAAGAAGATGCAGCTGTGTAAGGAATGTACGGGAGTGAATTTGTGATTAACAAAGAATGCAGGAGAGAACCCTGATTATGTGAGAACAAACTGCGAATACATGTGTAACTATAATTAGTAACATCTGTAACAGTATATAAGTTTCTCGTTTGGTGAAATAAAATGGAGCTTACTCTATATCTCATATTGAGACTGCTGTGAGTTCCCTCTCGTCGTTATGTCAATAACCTGCTCTTGGAACTGCCTGAGCTAGCCCTGTCTACTGGATTCCCAGAGGACAAGAGCTACCACTGGACCTTCAGCTGCAGACCAGACCTTCACAGGATCACTCCTTCAACTGAACTACTTCAGTTGGACTGCTACCACCACCCTAACGGTGTCAGGCTGTATCTGACTTTGTCAGTGCTTTTTCCTTGCATAATTTCACTTATTTTTAATTTTTCATGTTAATTTTAATCCTGACTTGTGATCTCCCACTGGTTTGTTTTCAAACCAGCACAGTACAGTTAAAATTCTCAGGGTATTTGGGTGTGTAGGGATAAATGTGTGAAAAAGGGCACAAGCCATTTCCTCTGAACTTCTGCTGTTTGTGGGAACAGATATGGGCTCTGAGGATGTTTGTTAAAACTCAGCAACCAAACCCCACTGTTGAAGGCTGAGGGAATGGGTTGGAATTTTCTCCATCCCTGTTATTAGGAAACCAATGACCAGGTGCTCAGAGCCATTAATTCTTTTGTAAGAGACAAAGACTGTGGCTTGGGTGTGGTGAGGGGAGGAGGCTCTGGCCATTGGGACCGACACTCGGTTGTGGGACAGCAGGAAGAGAGCTGCTGTTTTTGCTTCAGGCTGCGACCGCGGGACGTCCAACTGTGCTCTGCCTTCTCCTCCTGGCTGGGTGAGCTCTTGCTGGGCAAAAGGTGCAGGATCCCAACCCTTTTTCTCCGCTGGGAGCACGTGCCTTCCGGCTGCGCTTTTGCAACAACTGCGGAGGAGTGCGGCTGTCTCTGCTGCCTGCTCTGCTCGCCAGAACGCACTGCGGCGTCTGCCGTGACTGCAGACTCCCTGCCCCCTTTGCTGGCTAGCCCGGGTGAGCCAGCCCTGCCCCCTTGGCTGGCTAGCCCGGGTCAGCCAGCCCTGCCGCTCCAGCTAGCCGCTCCGAGCTCTCTGCTGCACTGCTTGCTGCCCATCCCAGCCGCCATTACCAACGCTGTCAGACCGACCTGACCCTGCCCCACAGCGCCACCTGCAGCTGCTCGGGAGTCATCGCACCTGCCCTGCCCGGACGGGAGCTCAACAGCGCCCCTGCTGGCCGTGGATGTAACTGCACCAAATGGGAAAGCGCTTGGCAGCCCAAGTGACAGGGACATCTGTCACCAGGTTTCTGGTTTTTGTTTGTTGTTGTTATTCTTGTTATTGCTTGTTTACTCTGGTATAGATACTAGCAAAGAACTGTTATTCCTTTCCCCCTACCTTTGCCTGAAAGCCCTTGATTCCAAAGTTAAAATAATTCGGAGGAAAGGGGGGGGTCACCTTCCCTATTCTAAGGGAGGGTTCCACCTCTCTTAGCAGACACCTGTCTTTCAAACCAAGACACCCACATATTCAGAGGTCTGAGGCACACTCAACACTCTCTGGCACCAGCTGAGGACTGTGTGCTTCTGTAAAGCCAACACAAAAGATTACCATTGTTAAGGTCAGAGCAATGACATTGTTTAAGAATTTGACATATTTATTGGACAAAATTGTTTTGATGACAGAATGCAATTATTTATTTATTTATTGTTTTATGGACAGCAAAGCAAGTGATTGGAATTGCAATCAAATGTGTCTATTTGAGGCAAACTAGAATGCAAGGCTGATGTTTCATTCTGAGATGTAGATCTTAGTTGTCTTTGTGCTGGACAAACAATAGTATATACTGTTATAAGGAGAAAGAGGTGAAAATGCATAGGGAAAGAAGGAGCATGAGACATCTTGCCACAAAAAGTAGGGCTCTGTGGTTGCTGGTCTCTCATATAGGCCCAGCTTTCTGCCATATGGCCAGCCTCATTATAGTTATGAACCCAGTGGAGAGCAGTAACCATCCTCACTAAAGTAGTGGCAAAGAGAGCATGCTTGCTTGGGTGAATTGATGTTTTGATAGTAAATCTTTGTCTGACCATGAAAGAATAAGGAAAAATCCAAAAATTTTGTAACACCATTTGAAAGAGATGGGGAAAAAAACGATGAACAGTGGAGCTGTCCTCTTCCTCTGGACTGAAATCAACACAACAGTTTCCAAAGTTCAAACCTGAAATCCCTGTCCTTCTGTATAGTTTAATTCCTTTAAATCTTTTCAATTTATTGGCATCAATACCTTGAGCTAACAAAAGTTATTCCAAACCCCTGTTTAGACCGAAGTGTGCTGCTTTTTGTTTTTCTGACTGATGGCATCTATCCCAGAGAGTGTCTGTGGTGTTCATTCAGTTATTTTCTCTGTTACAGTAAGATCTCTGTGTCTCTTTGGAAAGGCTTGGATTTGTGCTCTGTGTTGGAAACAAAACTGGTTTTTACTGGGAGCCCAGCACAGGCGTGTGTCCACCTGGGACGGTCTCATCAGAACTGCAGCAAACTCAGGGTGTTCCAACCTGCCTTGTGGAGTGTTTGATTTCCAAACACACCCTCTTCCATTCTGTCTGAAAACTGTGTGGTTCACACAAAGGGCGTGGTTCTAATATTATCCATGATCTAAACATAAAAATAGCTTGCATACACAGTCTTATAATGTGTTTACAAGGAAACAACATTTTCCTTGGGACTGAAATCACCATTCTTTAGAAATACTGTTACTCATTTCATGCCTCTTCAGGGAATGTATAAAATATCTCCATTACTAAATACACCAAAATGCTGGGTGGCTCTGCAAACTAGGCTACTGGGAGGCGCTGAGGGGATGGGGCAGCTGGTGGCACTGGGCACGTGTGGTTTCAGGGCCCTTTGTGACATACTGTGACATGGACACTACTGATGGGATGTCACGTGGCAGTGTGTCACAGGGCCTTTTATGACCCACCATGAAATGGATGCCTGAAGGATGTGACAGGACAGCATGACATGATGGACATGATGGAACAGCATGGGACAGAGTGAGGATTCTTCATGCAGCCAACTTCCTTCTTGCTGACCTTGTGTTTTCTCTGGATATCTCCTTTCCCTGTGTCAAGAGCCCTGAAGGCCAGACAGCAGGATGGCAGAGGGACCCTCCAGTATGCCCAGGCAGGCCTGGGTGAAAAAGGAGGAGGAAGGCCCTGGGGCTGCCTCAAAATGGCCTCCTGAAGAAATGGAGAATTTCCAGACACTGTGGGCAGGTGAGTGGCACAGCTGGGTCACAGGGCTAGTGATTGCAGCTTGGTCCCATGCCATCCCCTGTGGACATCTCCAGGGAAAGGGGGTAAGAAGGGATGGGGCTGGTCCCCCGTGGCAGTCATGTTTCATTCACTGAACATCCCTGGGCTGGGCCTGCCTGGGGAGCACAGTTCCAGCGAGGCTTGGCTGTGTTCTCCAGCCTTTCCCACAGCCCCTCAGCTCTGACTGTGCCTGGTCTTTGCCAGACCTGGCTGAGAATCTGACAGAAGACCAGGAGCGCACCCGAGAGCATTTCAGCTGTAGAGCTCAGGTACCCACAGCCATCCCTGCCTGGGCTGGACAGGCTCTTGCAGCAGAGCTAAGCACCACCACTGCGGCACTTCATGGGACAAGCCCTCTCTTCCTGGGCTTCCTTCTGCAGAGGTTTTGGGAATTCATCAGGACTGATGATGAACGGGAAGATATCACCATTGCGGCTATTGAGAGCATGGTGTGCTGTGACCCCTATAATGCTGATGCTTGTGCTGCCATGCTGGATTTGCTTGCACAGACGGAAACCGCCAACCTGAAGCGTGTAAGTAGCTGTAGCCAGGGCTCAAGCCTCTGGGGACTGTGTGCTCCCACAAGCCAGGCCCGATGGGCACCCAAAAGCTCCTTAGCCTAGGACAGTGTAGTGGGGAGCAAAGCAATTCTCTGCAGAAGCTGTGGGTATGGCTCACTCTGACAGCAATCCAGCTCTTCCCCCATGTCTCCTCCAGGTGCCAACCATTGTGAAGTTTATCCACCAGTGGCTTGTGTGCAACAAGGATGTGTCTGCTGAGCATAGACTGGACAAGTCCCTTCTAGAGCTGACCCAGGCACACCCCAGGGATGTGGTTGTGACCCTCCTGTGCTCTGCCCCGTCATGTGAAAGGTATGGGGCCCATCTGCCTTTAGATGCCATCACTCTGCAGAGCCCATTGCATATAGGCTGTCAGACTGGAGGATAGTTCCAGGATTCCCTGGCTGCTTCATTTCCCAGCAATGGCATGTCAGCCCCAGAGCCTGCTGCCATCCTTCCTCCCTGACCCTCAAGACTCTGTCACTTGACCATCTGTCCACTGGCAGGGACAGGATTGCTGGGTGTTGCCAGCAAGAGGTTGTGGGCAGAGGCATGGCTGGGGCCAGCCTGTGGCTGCCTAGGCCATGGCTTTGTGTTTGAGACCCCACTGACAGAGAGCTCTGGGCCTGCAGAGCTGCTCTGACCATGTGGAAAGTACTAGTCTCCTCGAGCAGGACTGCAAAGATGGTGCTGTCGGAGTTACCCTGCATTCTGGAGGACTGGCCAAAGCACAGCACATGCACCTCTGATGGGGACAGAAAGCACGTCTTTGCCCTGGCTGTGAGTTTCTCTGCAGACCTTTTCTTGCTCCCAGGGTCACTGTTCTGTCAGCTCTCCATCCTCGCTCACCTCTGCATCTCCCTGCCTCTGGTGCCTTGGAAGGCTGGGCTAGAGGCAGATTCAGGGGCAGCTGGGCTGGCTGCCCCCCTGGTGCCTCCATGGCCGAGAACAATGCCTGAGCATGGTCTCTGGGTGTCTTGTTTTTTGCAGGCAACCAAGGCACTGTGGGAGATCATCCATCTGCCCTTGTCCCCAGAGGCATTGATAGTGGCTCCCTCCCTCTTTGTGGCTCTGCTGATCCAAGTTTTCTGCAGCACAGAGGAGGTACCAGAAGGCATCAATAGGGTCTGGAGGAGATGGCAGAAGAGAGAGCGCTTTCCCATGAATCCCAAAAGGTGCTCCATCCCAGTCTTTCTGTCTCTCCCATGCCCCTGGACCTTGGGCTAGGGCTCTCTCCATGACCTGAGCTTTGCTCTGGACACAGGTTTGTAGTGCTGACAGTGAAAGCACTGCTCTGCCATTTGTGGCTTGAGGATGTAGTGTTGGCAGTCGAACATAAGAGAGGCTGGGACACACTCCTCAACAATGACACCCACCTCTATGCAGTGGGTCTGTTGGCCAGGTGAGAGCCTCCTTCTCCTTGCTGTGCCCATCATTTATCCCCTGCAGATAGGGCAGCCCACACCATCACCAAGGGATGGCCTGGCAGACAAAAAGGCTGGGAGAAGCAGATGCACAGGAGCAGCCATCTCCCAAAGTGTCAGCATTTGTTCCTGGGGGTCCTGGGGTGATGGCACAGAGCAGGGGGACTGTGCAGGCAGCCCCACTGAGGACAGCTGGCTGGGGTAGGGCAGGTTACACTGAGGGCCAGTGACAGAGCCTGGGGGACATGACTCCCCTGAGTGTTTTTCCAGTGTCTTACCCAAAAGCAGCCTGCTGATCTTGGGCACTGCCTTTCTCTTGGTGAGTGGTGGCGTGGAAAGACCAGGCCTGTATTAGTTAGTCTTGGCAGAAGCTTGCTCACCTTGCTCAGGGTTGACATTGCCTTCTTCCTCATGCCAGAGAGATGCGCCGTGTCTCCGGGCCCTTCTGTGACATGATTGCACACCAACTGGTCACGCTGCTCAGCAGGGAGGAGTCACACTGGCAGGTCCCTGCCATGGCATTCCTTGTTGAGGTGATCCTGATGGCGAGCTCTGCCGCACTGAGCTGCCTCCTGACACTCTACTCTCCTGCAGCTGCAGCTGTGAGGGGAAACCAAATCAGTGGAGCTGGGGCAGAGCAGAGGCTCTGCTGTATGCCCTTGGCCCCTTGCTGCTGGGGTGACACTTACCTGCACCTCTGTTTCCTGCCACCCTGGTGCCAGCCCTCTTCCATCATGGCTCTTCAAGGTCAAAGAATCTGAGGCTGCTGAGGGCTGGAGAGCACAGCAGAGTGTGCAAGAGATCTGTGCAGGGCGGGGGGCTCAGGGGCTCTGCACAGGCTCTGCTGCCTTCGGGCTGGGCTGCCTGGGACTCTGCTCCTGCCCTGTGCAGTGCTGGGGTCCTGCCAGCCAGGCACCCCATCACTGTGTGATGCAACCTGTGTCTTTCAGTTCCTGCATTGCTTTGAAACAGAGGAAATGGTTGACACCATCCTGCAGCTCATGTCATGTCATCTGCACAGTGACTGCAAAGAAATGCATCGCTTGGTGCTCAGAGGCCTCCTCATGCTCTGCAACAGTCCCTGGAAGGTGAGAAGAGCTGGCTGAACTTGTGCTGACAGCATGGGGCTGGGTGAGGAATGCTGGGTAATGCAGAAGATAGGACATTGCTGGGTTCTGGGAGCTGTGCCAGCTGCTCCCAACACTTCTGCCTCCCCATTCACCTTTGGGGCAGACCTTTGGCTTCTGGGCCCCAAGGCAGCAGTGTTGGGTTGCACCACCAGAGCGGTTTTGTAGGAGCAGCCTTCCATGGCTTTGCAACACAGCCTTGTGTTCCATGCAGGCCAGAAGATTGCAGAGCCTGACTGAAAGCCTCATGGAACTACTGAAGGATGCAGATGGCGAGCTGGTTGGGCTGACCCTCTCTGTCCTCAGCAAGGTGCTTGGGGACAGCAGTGTGACAATTGCCATCCCCATTGCTCTGCAGCTGGCTGAGGTGCTCCGGCCACTCTTTGACAGTGTAAGATTGTGCCCTCTATCATGGTCCTGTGTGCTGCCAGAAAACTTTGTGTCCTGTGGATTTTAAGGCCCCTGCCCAGGTGGGCCTGGAGCAGCCGATGCTGAGGTCTTGCCCACTTTCTTTCTACAAGGATGCCAGCAACGTGCAACTCCTCTCCATTTGCCTATTCCGAGAAATGATGGCCTATGTAGAGAAAAAGGGAAAAAGGCCCCTGAAGATGTGTGTGCGCCAGAGTCTGCTCCCACTGTTCTACCATCTGTATGATGAGAACCAGCGTGTGGCAGATGTGAGGATTCCAAGCTGCTGGTGTCCCAAGGGGAGGTGGCTCACTGTTCTCTTGCCCTGATGACTCACACATTGCAGCTCTCCAGCCTTCTCCTGGCCTTGCCTACAGAGACACAGATCCTGTGCCCTAGGCTGTGGTAGCATCTCCTGGTCTCTGCTGCTCTCCAGGCCTCTCTGGATACCCTGCTTCAGGCAACCAAGTTTCTGAAGAAGAGGAAGTTCACGCGACTGTTGGAGAGGGAGCAGCCATGGAGATGTAGTGAGTGCCTGGTAAGGACAGTTCCAAAACCTGAAGCACAGCCTGAACAAGCCCTCTGCCCCCAATACGCAAAGTGTGTGTGGCTGGCAGCTGTGCCCCTGCCCAGTCCTGCACCCATTGCCACCAGCCTGCGCCCCACATGCTGCTCTTTCCTGTCGGCCTGTGACCCCACAAGCTCTCCTCCAGGCTCCTTCCCCCGCAATCCAGGGTGCCAATGGAGCCCTGGCCCAGCTGTGCTTTGGCAGCAGAATGACACCAAGGCTCACTACAGAGTACCCAGCCCTCTGCTCCCTTCAGACTCCGACACCAGCCACCTGCTGGCTGTGTGTCAGGAAAGTCCGAGCAGGAAAGCCCAGTCCTGGGCACAGGGACCAGCTGGCCAAGGCAGAGAGTCTGTACTTCCCTCCATGCCCTTGCACTGTCTCCAGCTGGCAGAGGACAGAAGCACAACAGATGAGTACCAACACCAGTCCCTGGCATACCTGCAGAGCTCGCAGGAGTCCATGCGAGAGATGGCCATCAAGTTCATTGGTGAGCCAAGACCCCAGGGCCCCTCCTGCCCCACTGCAAATTTGTCCCAGTGATGGCTGCTGCTCTGGCAACAGGATTTAGCTCAGTGACTGTGGAGCCCTGACTCCCCAGTTCAGGGCCACAGTCCCTTGGGGCTGCTGCCACCCTTTCTCACCCTGGGGTGTCACAATCTGTGAAGGTCCTGGACTCAGCCCTGCCAGGGGAGGAGAGCATGTGGCTGGGCTGGCAGTGCTCATGTGGAGGAGCTGAGCCACTGGGGCCGTGACAGGTTCTGTGTTCCCAGGGCTAATCGGGCAGCACGTGAGGGGACGACGGCAGGAAGAGTTCCAGATCATCTGTGATGGTGAGTGAGGGCAGTGGGGTGTCACCCAGGGCTAAGCAGGGAGGGGTAGAGAGCCTGGGCAGTGATCTTTAATTCCTGCCCCATCTTGGGAGAGCTCTGCTCCCTGCACAGACGAAGGGCAGTGCAGGCAGAGCAGAGAAAGCCTTAAGAGGCACGTGGGGTATTTGTAGCCAGCACCTTCCAGGTCACCCATTGGCCCCTGCTCCCTCCTGGCTATGGGAACAGCTGGATGGGATGCTCCTGGCAGGAGGGCTCCTGGGGACCCTGCAGATCTGCAGCCTAACCTTGTGTCCATTCTTCTGTGTTCCAGCCCTTCTAGGCATGACAAATGACATCAGTCCCTCTATCTCAACCCTGGCAGTTCGAACACTGAACAGCATAAGAACTGCACAAAGAAATCGATTGCCTGGCCCATTGCAGCTGTTACAAGACCAGCTCCACAGGGTGTGTAGGAGAGTACCTTCACTCTGGGTCTGTGGGTGGCCATGATTTGCTAGCTGTGAGCAGAGCTGATCCCTGGAGCTCTGTCTCCTGGGACCACCTAAGGCTGTGAGAAGGGCGAGTGGCTCCTGGCCTCCTGACCCATAGGACAGCTTTCTTTCATCACAGCATGGCAATACAAAAACTGTGTATGGTAATAAAAACTGTGTTGTCATTCACAGAGGGCTGGAAGCTTTTTATTTTGGCTGCTAGTGTCCACAGGATATTGGGGAAGAGTTGTCCTTATGCAGCAAGTTACCCAGCTACCCAGGCCGCATGGTAGGAAAAGTGGCCAGAAGCCTCTTGGCCCTTTGGTGGTTCTGCTGAAACCTTAATGCTGCTGACAGAGCTGATGGGCAGATTCCAGAGCTGGGGAGAATCCCTGAGAAATTTTTCTTTGGAAAAGTCTATGAATGCTCTCCCAGCCATGAAGTGCCATCTGTGTCCTGCCCATGTGTTAGTGGCTGGATTGTTGTGTGTCTGAGGTGTCTCTTGAGCCAGCTGCTTTGGAGCTTCTTCACCAAGGAATGGATTGTGATACAACATCACATTCTGCTTGTATTTGGGCACCGGCAGAGCCTGGACCAGTCTGGCTCAAGCTTGGAGTGCCACAAAGCAAGACTGCTAACGGGAGCAGCTCGAGGCCCTCAGCTCTCCCCAGCCTGCTGGGACAGGCAGACATGGCCATGGGGACAGAGTAGAGCTATCTGGTCTGCCAGAACACTCGGAAGGATGAGAATTCTGCTCTACCCTGTTACCATCAGTTCTGCCTGGGCTGCATCCTGCAATGGGCAAAGAGAAATCCAGAGTGCCCACTCTGCAGAAGAATGAGAGAAGCTGTCAGGTTTTCTGAGTAGGATGAACTCAGTCCAGGGCAGAAGTTTGCCATCAGCTCCCCCTGAGAATTGCTAGACTCTGGGAGCGAGAGCTTCTGACCACCTCTCTGAAAACAGCCTGTGATATCCCTTCCATCTTCTCCACAGGGAGCTCTGTCCCCAGCTGAGCAGGGGGCTGCAGGGCCGGAGCCTGTGGATGCCTTCTGCCCTAGGTGTGGGCAGAACTTTACAAAGAAAGATGTCATCTGCTGGAGCAGGGGTGGCCTTGGCTGCACCAGAAGATGAAGGGAATATGCCAGGACCAGAGGTGGCTGGTAAAGAATTCAGAGCAGCATCCTGCATGCCCTCTGTGCCTATGGTCAAGATGCTGAATCCTTGGTGCCAGAGCTGCAGCCTCTCCTCGACATAGATGCACCAAACCTCTCTGGTCCGTGGCCTCCTCAATGTCCTTGTTGGCCAGTGCCACGAGGAGGCCCAGAGGCTGCTGCTGTGCTCTGGTGCTGTCAGGGGTGAGAACAAAAGCCCTGTGGCCAGAGCCAGCTCCAGCTCCAGCAGCTCCAGCAGCTGCAGCTGCGGCAGCTCCCAGGAGGAGACTCCTTCCAGAAGCCCTGCTGGCTCCAGTGGGGAAGACCAACACACACACTGGAGAGCAGCCTCCCAACACACACTGGAGAGCAGCCTGCCCTGCAGCCATCCCTCACCTGCGCCCGTCCCTGCAGAGCAGGACCTGCCCCAGAGGACCCAGGGCAGCACGTGGTGACAGTGACGTGTCCCTCTGTCTAGAGCAGAAGTCACAGCCCCTCTGCTCCTGGCTGGGACCGGGGCTGCTTGCCCAGGATGCCCTGGTGTCCCACAGAGAGGAGGAACCCAGGGTGCCAGGACTCTGCCCAGCCCTGCAAAAAACCACCCTGGCAGCCATGTGTTACGAACGGAGACAGGAGTTTAGATGAATCTCTGCCTTTTGCCCAGGCCTTTAGCAACAGGCAGTAGCTCTGTTGGGGTGGCCAGCACCCTAAGACCCGATCTTGATTGAAAGTTTGTTCATAGTGGCTGATTAGATCTAATATGGCATAAATTATCATTTATTAGACACAGAAAATAACAGACATAAGACTTAGGACAAAACCACATACTACACAGGAATAAAATAAAAGTAACTACTAGCAGAGAGAATTCAGCACACAAAAAGGCACCTATTATTATAGCAAGCAAGAAATAATATAATTTAGGAGCCAATGTATCTTACCAACGCCAATCTGGTGCTGAAGTATACCTCGGAATCCTTTCACTCAATCCCCAGGGAAGTAACCAGCAGAGCCTGGGTCCAGACTCTGGGGAGAAGCCCTTGCACATTTTCAGAGTGTGTGTAGGAGAATTCTGCCTCTGTGATATTTTGCGTGTCTTTTATGGTGTAAAAGTGTGTCTTTTGGTGACATATTTATTTTTTTCATCCCTTTTCACATCTGCTCTCCACACCAAGATGTGGATTCTTAGTTGGAGACTCCAGACTGTTGGGCACCAAGAGATAACCCCTTGATGGGCTTTTGACCCAACCTGGGTTATCTATACACCAGCCATGAAGACAGAGAGAGACGGGGGGACATCCTGCCGCACCATGCTAATGAGGCTCCTGCAGCCATTTAGTCAAATGAGAGGAAACAAATGTCTCTTTCCCTGACACAATCTCTGGGCACAGAATTTCTTCCACTTCTCCTGCTGCCTTTCCCTGACCCCACACCCCACAACTGACCAGGAACCCCAGGGCTGCATGAAATGCTGTGTGAGCCATGATGACTGAAGTGCTTCTGAAAAAAAACACTGGGGTGATATTTTCAAAGAAGTCATGAATGAAAGATAGACCAACCTTGCAGTCAATCATATGCCAGAAGTTTCCATTATTTAAATATCAGACTGCAATAAATTAGTAAAAAAAAAGTTTCAGAAAGAAACTAAATCTCCCACAGCTGTTGGCTTTCCTCAGCTCCATGGCCTATGTATTGCTAGACTAACTTCTAAGAATATTAATTGCACTGACTTGTTGGAGAGTGACCACAAGGTCTCATATCTGTGGAGAGCAGTGACTCAAATAAGCTTGTCAGAAGCATCTTCAGCTGTCCAAGTGCAGCAGAAAAACATATTCTCTGCTTCATGACTGTGTGGCAACAGCTGCTAGTGTGGATTTGTCAGTGTTTTGTGGATGTGTGATGGATTATTCCTAGGAAGGAATTGTGTGCTCAGGCACAGTGTGATTGCTTCTATCTCTTATAACTACTCCAATCAGATGATGGCCAAAGCTTTTAGGTAAAAAGCACCATGACAGAATAATTCACAATATTCGCCAAGCTACCCCTGCGGTTTTGATTTTCTTACTAATTAGGTTCAGTGTCTGGCCCCAACAAATCAATCTACAAAAATAGGCAAACCTCAGCATGCAAATTAGAGTGCCAGTCTTGCAGCTGCTATTTATGCAGTATATGCAAACAACTTTTCAACATATTTGCAAAAAAAATCTATTAGTTCTTTTCATGCCTATCCAGAACCTGACTTTCTCCTCTTTTTATTTTGATTTGAGATCAAAGCACCATTATTTTCTGGACAGAGAAGTAAGAACCATCTGCAAACACAGGCTACAGGTGTGAACCTGCATTG
The DNA here is from genome assembly GCF_008360975.1 of Lichenostomus cassidix. NCBI lineage: Eukaryota > Metazoa > Chordata > Aves > Passeriformes > Meliphagidae > Lichenostomus > Lichenostomus cassidix. Next base: position 25,396 of record NW_028147473.1, read on the forward strand.
CAGGAACTGAGCTGTAGCTCAGAATTAGAGGCAAGAAGTGGTGCTGTGGCAAATGTGAATGTTTAGTGTTGACATAGGAGCCTTGTGCAATGCCCTACTGGCTCATGGCCCACATTGTTACAAACTGTCCATCTGGTGCTACAAAGAGTGTAGAAGAACTGACTACAAGTAAAGAAAAATAGCCAAAATGTTCATTTTGTTAATATGATGAACAACGAGTATCTAATATTACAGCCCTCATAGAAGTGAGTATTCACTTAGTAGATGCTGGCGGTTTTAATTTGAAATCAATGGATCTGTATAAATCAAGTTGTCAATACAAATGAATTTGCTCTATCATCTAATTAAAAATACCTCATTGTTGATATGCTTAGTAGAAGTTTGCAAAGGGAGCACTGATTACCTTTTCATTTTTTCTTTAGTGGCTATTCTGCAGGAAAGGTTTTACAGACTAATCAGTTTGGATGTAATTAAAATGCCAGTACATTTCCTATAGCCATTTTGGTATCAGAACAAAGCCATAACAGTGCACAGCCTTTTAAAATACATTTTAAAATAAATTTTTAAATCAATGGCCTGAGTAGGACTCAGAATAAAAACTCTATCAAACTTCAACTCCACTGGAAGATTCTCTTCCTTGTCACCCTGTGAATAAGCTCTACATTCACTTTCTGAATTGGCTGTTGCTTTTTCAAGATGGAAAGTCCCACTTACGGTGGTTTTGGAATGGTTAGGAATTGGGGAAGGGTCTCTTTCCTTCATCAGCTCCACACTGCAGTGCCTTTGAGACAGGGCCCACCAGCCTGTTTTCGTGGTACTTCTACATGAGGCAGAAAATGCAATTGCATTTCCAGCCAAAATTCCCCACCCCATGAGGAGTGGGCAGCCAGAGCATCCTGTGCAGATACAGCCTGCAGCTGTGACTCCAGAGGGTTTCGGTTCCTGCCCAGCGCAGCAGGTGTGTCTCCTCTGTGACTGCCCCCCTTTTCCCTGGTGCCCATGGATAGGAGGTACGAGGCTCTGCAAGGGGAAGGGAACAGGGTGGGGATGTCTGCTGGCAGTAGAGTGCAATGGAGAGCAAGCAGTCCAGGATGCTCCTGGAGTGTGAGACAGAGAACTTGTGACACAGCTGGTGACTGAGCCAGTGAGGGAAGGCGCCGCTGGACCAGCTGTTTGTGAAGAGAGAAGGGCTGGTGGGGCACTTCCCTTCCCTTCCCTTCCCTTCCCTTCCCTTCCCTTCCCTTCCCTTCCCTTCCCTTCCCTTCCCTTCCCTTCCCTTCCCTTCCCTTCCCTTCCCTTCCCTTCCCTTCCCTTCCCTTCCCTTCCCTCCCCTTCCCTTCCCTTCCCTTCCCTTCCCTTCCCTTCCCTTCCCTTCCCTTCCCTTCCCTTCCCTTCCCTTCCCTTCCCATGCTGGGAGGCTTGGAGGTGATCATGAAATGCTTGTGTTCAATTCCCAGAGAAGGAAGGAGAAGTGTTGGGAAAATGTTTACTGTAACAAATTCTGAATTCCTTAAGCTTTGACTCACAGTGCTTAGTCCTGTATTCTCCCATACCAGTGATTAATGGGTGCAAGTGGATATGTTAGCCTTGAAAATAAACACAGTGGGCCTGCTAAAAAGACAGCTGAAATGTATTCAAGGAGAAGAAACTAGTTTTAGAAGGCTCTTGACAATAGAAGGAGAATTTGAGGAATGGGATGTTCCCCAAATGAACACCAGAGACCCTCAAGACACCCCGAGTCTCATTGTCAATAATTTAGGGGAAGTGATTTAACTATGAGAAACACCTTACAGGAGGGTTAGCCTGTGTGTTTCAGCAAAGTAACAAATGTGTCTTATTTCCATGGATAGAAAGTAATAGGTGAGATTGCTGGATGTGCAAGTGTCAGGGAAGTGATTCCTCATGCACCCAGCACAGAAATAAGGTAATGCCTCCTTTGTAACACTGAGGTTGCAGTGGGGATTGGGCCCTGCTTGGTAACCTTCCTTTTGGTCACTTCTATTGAGCAGTTAAGAAAGGTCAAAATGAAACCATTTCCAGCTGTTTCCCCCTGGTTTATGTTTCTGAGGGCCAAAGCTCTGTGGTGCAGGTGGCCCAGGTGTGTGCAGAGAAATGCAGCCTCACAAACCCTTTGGTTGTCCCACAAGTTGTCATTACTTGTTCCCAGGTGTGCCCAGCTCTGGCAGGAGAAAGAGCCTGCAGTGCAGTGGTCGCCGTGCCCTGCCCAGCCGGGGCTCTCTGGCACAGAGCAGCAGCAGCAGCAGCAGCACCTTTCAACCTGCTCCTGCCTTGGCTTCCCTGGGAGCCAGAAGCCTCTGGAAATCAGCACTGCCAGTCGCGTTCCCAGCTTGGAGCAGCTCCTGCTGGTGGGCAAATCCTGCCAGTTCTACTGCTTGCAAAGAGGAATAAAGGCTGGAGTACAGGCAAACATACAGAGGAGCCCTGGGCATATCCAATAATTGTTCAAATGTATTGGGGATTTGTTAGGAATTATTTGAGCTGTTATGCCAGTAGTGCCTTCTCTGCTGGTTCCATGCAATGCTTTGGGCCATTTTCTTGGTGTGGCTTCCTTGTGAGATGGTTTGGGCCCATCTCAGTGTTCACTTGGGGTACAGGCTGTACATGCTTGGGGCACTCTTTGAGTTACTCTTGGATCCCTTGAACAACAGGGTTTGGCCTACGAGGGGTGTCTTGCTGCTTGGTGACAGAGAACTTCCCAGGTTCTTTTGTGTTTGCTCTAGGGACAGTTGGGTTGCTTTGCGTAAATCCACAGAGCAACGCAGAGCGGCTCCTTTATGAGGTCAGGGGATGGTTGCCACATCCTCGTGGTGTCATCAGAAGGTTGCCTTGGTGCACAGAAGGCCTCCATGTCAGACCAGCTCTTGGGCTTGCTCAGTGCAGCAGGATCCTGCTGGTTGAGGCATTGTCAGTGTGCAGCTGCACCCTGACGGGAGCCTTGTTTTTCTTGCGTTGGAGCACAGCGTGCAAACCTGCACAGCAGTGCTCAAATCATGGAGGAAGTTGCTTTTGCATTTTTCTCTTTTTATGGATTTGCCTATTCCACATATTACTTGTCACATTTGGCACGTAAGTAGAGCTTTTCCCTGGGTGTAGCATAATGCAGCTTTTGAATCTCTTCCTGCTCTTTCTCAGTAACTGAGCTGATTTTGAAACAAAGACACCATTAGGATGCCACTGGTTTGGTGAAACTTCTGTCAAAACATTCAGCTTAGAAGGGAGTGTCTGTAGCCAGGGGGATCAGGCAGCATTGCAAGGGAACCTGCAAGGGTTCTGCTCTTGGGACGGGAGGGTCTGTGGCAGCAGAATCTGTCCTTTCCTCAGTTTGCAGGGTCAAACAGGAGAACTTCCAAAAAGGCAGGCTGGGAGACCTTCTCAGAAGGCTTTCTAAAAGCTCTGCAGTTCTCCCCTGCGGAGAAGGGAAAGCTTTTTATAACAAAATGTTTTCATTAGTGGATTTGACAGTCTAACTTGACCCTCTACTGAGTACTAAACTAGGGATTCCCTTTGCAATGAAGTGCAAAGTCCAAAAGAGTGAGTGTCTGCTCCTGACCCCTGGACAAGACACTATTGTCCTGTTCTCTCGCTGGCTGTGTGAAAGAACTGTGTCTCCTGGAGGGATGTTGTGAAAGGAAAATGCTCTCTGCTTGGAGTGACTTGTTCTGTGGGAATCACCAGCACAGGCAGTTTTCTCACAGCATCTCGTTAATTTTCCCTTGTTCACTGCAGGTCACCTGATCCATGTGTTCAGAGGTGCCAAACCCAAGGTGAGTGAGAAAAGAACCTTTGATATTCCTGGTCTTAAAGAATTGTGGAGCAAGCTGTGAGCTTGGCCTGTTGCAGTAGAGTGTAGAGGGCCAGCTGGGCGGGCTGAAAGAAAGTCCATTTCCATATCTAAAACAGCAATAACAAAGGCAGGGCTAGTGGATTGATAATCTTCACTTCCAAGCCTAAAAATAACTAAAAGATGAGTTTTACAGAGAGAAGGTGGTTTGCTGCTTGTACCCACGGTGTAATGCCAAATTCAGAACAATTTGCAGTAATGTTGAAATAGTGAATTTTAATTTAGTTGGAGCAACATAGAATCAAA
>NW_028147474.1:0-2906 GCF_008360975.1 Lichenostomus cassidix
GCCACTACCCACTCAGGGGAGTATTGTGATAATAGCTGCAAGTTCCCCACACCCCTTTCTTAACGACTGTACTTGTCACCTATTGTCCTGCCTTCCCTACTCCACATAGTCCTAGCCACGCCCCCAGTTTTCCCTATTGGTTCCTGTACCCTAACCCCACGTGGCCCTGGCCACTCCCTCGGGTTTCCCCTATTAGTTCCTGTACTCCTAACTCCGCCCCTGTACCTCCCCTGTACCCAGAGGTCACTGGGCCTGTGTGCTGTCCCTGCCCCTCTCTGTTTCCCTATAAAACCCCTTACCCTCCGCCATCTTGCTGTCTATGCTCCATGTGTGTTTATGCTCCACACGTGCTGAGCATGTGAGGCCTTCGCCCTCGAGGCATCTCTGCCTCGGGGAGGTCGTTGGCCTCTGCTGCACCATGCGAATAAACATCTTCCATGGACACAACGCATAGACCCTCCTCGCCTCCTTTATCACCGCCGGTTATGGAAGCAGACGAACCAGAGCTAGCCTTATGGCTCCCCAGCCGGTGAGAGTGCAGTGTCCAGCCCTGGAACAGAGGGTTTGGAGCTCTGAGGTGCTGAACCGGGCTAGGTAGAAAAGCTCTAGGGTAAAGTCTGCTGCAACATCCTCTAAACCGCAACAAATGGCGCCCAACGTAGGCAAAAGCCACCCTGGAAAGCGTCCCCCTGCAGCCGCAACTGCGGCAGGGGAGCAATCGCATTTGGGAAGCCATTTCCCCAACGAAAAGCTTGCATTCAGCGAAAAGACCGAAGGGGTGGCCGGTAGCCTCTGGAAAAAAGTCGCGCTTTTCAAAGAGGTCAGCCGAACGGCGGTAGACCATCCCGAGTGCTTTTTTTTTGATTCTCCGTGCTTAGTAAGCCCGCTGGAAAGCCCCTTGGGAGGGGAGCTGGTGGAGACCTAGTTAGCTTGGTACGGGGGTCCCTTTTTTCTTTTTAATTTGTTCTTTTTGCCTCGGGGTGGGTGGAGGGTTTGAGGTAGTGTCTTGTCGAGGTGAAGGGAGTCGCGCTCCATGCGAAATCTCGACAAGAAAAAACCCACTTCTAACAAGGGGAGACCTAAGTTTTGTACCCCCATTTTAGGAGAAGTTTTTCTTATAAAATTAGACATATTTTATAAAGAATGGAAAATCAGCTGTTGTGTGGGAAATTTTTGCGCGCGAAAGATAAAGTAAACTAATCTGTATTTTGTTTTATTTAGTTATCTAGCAGTGAAAAACCCTTGTTCTCTCCCTAATAAGCACCTTCCCCTGCATGTATCCCCCAACATGGTGCCGACGATGTGTTAGTGGCACCCCCTCCTCCACCAGCTCGTACTCCCCCTCTGTCCCTCAGGAAACAGCTGATCGTACGTTTTTCAGCCTCTCCTGTCCCTTTCCCGGGTTAGAACTGGCCACTCTAACTCGAGATCCCTGCTAACCTCCTTTCCTGTGCCCCAAACCTCAGCCGAGCTGACTCCACGTGTTTTCCAATATGGCGCTGGCCGCATGGTCAGGCACGCCATGTTGTCTTCTTCCCCTTGAAATTTTCCCGGGCTTGCTGAAGCCCCACCCCCTGCATTCCTCGTGTTTCGTTGTAGCCCCTCCCCCCGCGTCGGTGGGCGCTCCCTTCGGTTACAGATCCCTCCCCATCTGAGTGTTTCCCTTCGGTGCGGGCCCCTCCTCCCATCCTCTCAGGTGTTCCTCTCAGCCAGAAGCAGCTATGGCCTGGCCAGGAGCAGAGCCGCACCTCCAGTTGCCCGCGGCAGGCTCGGAGGAGCCGGTGGGGCTGCACCTCTATCTCCCCGCGGCAGACACTGCCCCCGGAGCCCGGTGGAGCTGCGCCAGAGCAGTCCCTGAAGCTGTGCTGCCGTCTGGCTGTGCTGGGGCCTAGTAGAACTGTTCCAGACCCGGCAGAGCCACAGCAGGGAAGAGCTGTGTGTCACCCAGCGGAGCTGCGCTGCGTCCAAAGTTTTCTCCCTCTCCTAAGCTGAGAAAGACTTCGGTGACAACCCCGTTGCTGCTGCAAACCCTGCCTTCATCTTAGCAGCCCCAGCAAAAGAAAAACAAACTACAAACATGACTGCAGTCCGAAAATTCAGCCTGTACTGAATTCCAACATCAAAATCAGCCAGCTGCATCATCGTTTTCCCCATACTCACAGCAAAACTAATTTTGTCATTGCTTTACATTATGTTGTTTTACCATTTTCCTGTTTAAAAATTTACTATGAAAGTTTTTAAGAAAAGCCTTTCCCTCTTTAATTTAGTAAAAAATGGGGAAATATTGTGATAATAGCTGCAAGTTCCCCACACCCCTTTCTTAACGACTGTACTTGTCACCTATTGTCCTGCCTTCCCTACTCCACATAGTCCTAGCCACGCCCCCAGTTTTCCCTATTGGTTCCTGTACCCTAACCCCACGTGGCCCTGGCCACTCCCTCGGGTTTCCCCTATTGGTTCCTGTACTCCTAACTCCGCCCCTGTACCTCCCCTGTACCCAGAGGTCACTGGGCCTGTGTGCTGTCCCTGCCCCTCTCTGTTTCCCTATAAAACCCCTTACCCTCCGCCATCTTGCTGTCTATGCTCCATGTGTGTTTATGCTCCACATGTGCTGAGCATGTGAGGCCTTCGCCCTCGAGGCATCTCTGCCTCGGGGAGGTCGTTGGCCTCTGCTGCACCATGCGAATAAACATCTTCCATGGACACAACGCATAGACCCTCCTCGCCTCCTTTATCACCGCCGGTTATGGAAGCAGACGAACCAGAGCTAGCCTTATGGCTCCCCAGCCGGTGAGAGTGCAGTGTCCAGCCCTGGAACAGAGGGTTTGGAGCTCTGAGGTGCTGAACCGGGCTAGGTAGAAAAGCTCTAGGGTAAAGTCTGCTGCAACATCCTCTAAACCGCAACA
>NW_028147475.1:0-2970 GCF_008360975.1 Lichenostomus cassidix
GGAGCTGGGCAGGAGGAACCCCCAGGGCAAGGCGCTGAGCCCTTGTTTTTCCCCCAAAGCAGGATTTGTCATTGCCAAGGCATGGCCGGATGGAGGAGGAGGAAAAGGCCCGGAGATGCAGCCGGAGCTCGGAGCTGGGGGAGAAGCCTGAGGGCAGAGAGAAGCCCCACAAGTGTGGGGAATGTGGGAAAAGCTTCAGGTGGAGATGTGAGCTGATCTGCCACCAGAGGATCCACACTGGGGAAAAGCCCTACGATTGCGTGGAATGTGGGAAGAGCTTCAGCCACAGCTCCTCGCTGATCAAGCACAAGAAGATCCACACTGGGGAGAGGCCCTATGAGTGTGGGAAGTGTGGGAAGAGGTTCCAGACCAGCTCTGATCTCCTCCTCCATGAGCACATTCACACCCAGGAGAGGCCCTTCCGCTGCCCTGACTGTGGGAAAGGCTTCAAGCACAACTCCAACCTCATCAGGCACCGGCGCATCCACACTGGGGAAAAGCCCTACGACTGTGGGCAATGTGGGAAGAGCTTCAGCGACATCTCCTCGCTGATCAAGCACAAGAAAATCCACACTGGGGAAAAGCCCTATGAGTGTGGGAAGTGTGGGAAGAGCTTCAGCCGGATGTCCACCCTGATGCGGCACCAGGTGATCCACACTGGGGAAAAGCCCTACGATTGCACGGAATGTGGGAAGAGCTTCAAGAGCAATTCCAACCTGATCCAGCACAAGATAATCCACACCGGGGGGAGGCCCTATGAGTGTCCCACATGTGGGAAGAGGTTTCAAACCACCTCCAATCTCCTCGTCCATGAGCGCATTCACACCCAGGAGAGGCCCTTCCGCTGCCCTGACTGCGGGAAGGGCTTCAAGCAAAACTCCAACCTCATCAGGCACCGGCGCATCCACACTGGGGAAAAGCCCTATGAGTGTGACGAGTGTGGGAAGAGCTTCTCCAGGAGCTCTCTCTTGACTCAGCACCAACGGAGGCACCAGTGAGGGAAGCCCTGCGAGTGTCCCGAGTGCAGGAAGAGCTTCATTGCTGCTCCAACTCCATCCGTTGTGGGAAGATCTGCAGTGGATGATCTCCAGTGATCCCCGTTGGGCAGAATCCTGGTCACCCCCGTTCCAGGTGATCCCCGTCGGGTGGGGGAATGTGTTTTAAATGGTCAAATTTTTACTTCTTCTCCTGCTCTGAGTTTGTTAGCAATAAATTCAATTCACATATCCAATTCCGAGCCTGTTTTGTGCACAAAGGTGTTGGATGAGGGATCTCTTAGCCAGGTCCTTCTATCAGCTCAGGAAGCCTTGGTTCAATTTTCTCTCCCCATGGCGGCTGTGCAGGGCAGTGAGAGAGCAGCTCTGCTGGGTGCCTGGCATGGGGCCAGCGTCACCCCACTGCAATGTGCCATGGTCTCGTGTGGCCCTGTGCTCTGGAGCCAGCGCTGCTGTTGCTTTTTCCTTGCTGATGGTTTTCTCTTTTGCAGGAAAGGCTTGTGAAGTGCCCCCGCTGTCCCTGGCGTCCCCTGGGCGCCGGCAGCCGCGTCCCTTGGCCTGCTCCCCCTGGGCCGTTGCAGGGCGGCTGGCGGAGGCTGGGAGCTGCCGTGGGGGCCGTGGGGCTGCCCCGGGGGCTGCGTGCCGAGGCGGGGCCGGGAGGTGCGGAGAACTTGGTCGCTGTTTGCAGAGCAATGGCGCCTTGGGCCCGGGCCCGTTGCAGGGCTGTTCCTCATGTGCGGCTTTGGCCTCGGCCAGCCCGGGGGGCACTGAGAGCGCGGGGCTTGGGCTGTGCGCTGTGCAGAGCCCGCGCCTCGCTGCCCTTGGCTGGCTGTGCTGTCACTCGGGATTGTCCCAGCGCCATTGCTGCTCGGTGCCAGCGAGCGGGGACAAGGCCGGCGCCGGTGTCGCCCCCAGGCAGGCAGGCAGGCAGGGCTTTAGTGGGGCAGCAGCGGCGCCATGGTGGGAGCGTGTGTGCGGCCCGGGAGCGGCGGCAGCGGGCGGAGCCCGGGGAGGCGGCGGCGGAGCTCGGAGAGGCTGTCCCAGCGCAGGTGGGAGCCGCGCTGCCTTGTGCCGGGGCTCGGGGCTCGCTGCGGGCGGATGGAGGGGATGCAGGGGGCGGCAGGGGGGCTGTGGCGGCTTCCTTCTCCCGTCTCCCTCCCTCCCTCCCTCCCTCCCTGGCTGTGCCGCCGTGTTGCCGCTGGCCTGTCACAATGTTAGAGTAAAACAGCAGCGATTCCAGAGCACTGCTGCTTTTGAGAGTGAAACTCCTGACATTTCATGAGTGGTAAATCTGACCCCAAATGAAACCTCAAATATTCAGGAGATGACAAAATTCACAGTGATAGCAATTAAAGATGAAATCAGCTACCAGGGAGGGGGAGGATTGCTTTGGGATTCAGTTCTTCAACCTTCATTAGGAAGACTGGGAGCAAATCCAAGTGCATTTTGTGGAAGGATGGACTTTGGGATCCTCAGGTGAAACCCAGGACTCCTCCCAGCTCTTTCTCCTGGCAAGAGCAGAGAAATTGTGAAGAGAACCAGAAGTTTCTGCCCCTGGGAAATGGAAAATTGGGATTTTTGGTAGGCACAGGAGCTGTTTATTCCAAATTAAACACCCTGCAAGGGGAATGAAGTGGTGATTTTGTCACAACTGTCAGTGAAATGAGCGCCTTTTCCATCTAATTGAATTCAAACTGGGGAAATGATGGATAATTCATGGATTTTTGCACCTGCCCAGCTCTCCAGAACGTCATTATTAGGAGGAAATTTACTGGAAAAAGGTTTGAAATTCTCTGATGTTAATGTTCTGGATTTTGAAATTCCCTAGGTTAAATTCAACTGAGCAGGAGACAAACTGTGAGGGAGTTGCAGACCTGCCTAGGCATGTTCAGGGCATGGATCAGGAATTATTGATTATGATCTGGAGTTTTGAAATTACCCATAAAGATTTTATTGCTTTGGCTAATCATACTTG
>NW_028147476.1:0-2896 GCF_008360975.1 Lichenostomus cassidix
CATATTTATTGTGATAATAGCTGCAAGTTCCCCACACCCCTTTCTTAACGACTGTACTTGTCACCTATTGTCCTGCCTTCCCTACTCCACACAGTCCTAGCCACGCCCCCAGTTTTCCCTATTGGTTCCTATACCCTAACCCCACGTGGCCCTGGCCACTCCCTCGGGTTTCCCCTATTGGTTCCTGTACTCCTAACTCCGCCCCTGTACCTCCCCTGTACCCAGAGGTCACTGGGCCTGTGTGCTGTCCCTGCCCCTCTCTGTTTCCCTATAAAACCCCTTACCCTCTGCCATCTTGCTGTCTATGCTCCACGTGTGTTTATGCTCCACATGTGGCTGTGCATGTGAGGCCTTCGCCCTCGAGGCATCTCTGCCTCGGGGAGGTCGTTGGCCTCTGCTGCACCATGCGAATAAACATCTTCCATGGACACAACGCATAGACCCTCCTCGCCTCCTTTATCACTGCCGGTTGTAGAAGCAGACGAACCAGAACTAGCCTTATGGCTCCCCGACCGGTGAGAGCGCAGTGTCCAGCCCTGGGACAGAGGGTTTAGAGCACTGAGGCGCTGAACTGGGCCGGGTAGAGAAGCTCTAGGGTAAAGTCTACTGCAACATCCTCCAAAACCGCAACAAATGGCGCCCAACGTGAGGCAGAAGCCACCCTAGAAAGCATCCCCCTGAAGCCGCAACTGCGGCAGGGGAGTAGTCGCATTTGGGAAGCCATTTCCCCGACGAGAAGCTTGCATTCAGCGAGAAGACCGAAGGGGTGGCCGGTAACCTCTGGAAAAAAGTCGCGCTTTTCAAGGAGGTCGGCCGAACGGCGGTGGACCATCCCGAGTGCTTTTTTTTGATTCTCCGTGCTTGGTAAGCCCTCTGGAAAGCCCCTTGGGAGGGGAGCCGGTGAAGGCCTGGTCGGCTTGGTACGGGGGTCCCTTTTTTCTTTTTAGTTTGTTCTTTTTGCCTCGGGGTGGGTGGAGGGTTAGAGGTGGTGTCTTGTCGAGGTGAAGAGAGTCGCGCTCCATGCAAAATCTCGACAAGAAAAAACCCACTTCTAACAAGGGGAGACCTAAGTTTTGTGCCCCCATTTTGAGAGACGTTTTTCTTATAAAATTAAACATATTTTATAAGGAATGGGGAATCAGCTGTTGTGTGAGAAGTTTTTGCGCGCGAGAGATAAAGTAAACTAATCTGTGTTTTGTTTTATTTAGTTATCTAGCAGTGAAAAACCCTTATTCTCTCCCTAATAAGCACCTTCCCCTGCATGTATCCCCCAACATGGTGCCGGCCATGTGTTGGTGGCACCCCCTCCTCCACCAGCTCGTGCTCCCCCTCTGTCCCTCAAGAGATAACTGATTGTACGTTTTTCAGCCTCTCCTGTCCCTTTCCCGGGTTAAAACTGATCACTCTAACTCGAGATCCCTGCTAACCTCCTTTCCTGTGCCCCAAACCTCAGCCGAGCTGACTACACGTATTTTCCAATATGGCGCCGGCCACATGGTCAGGCACGCCATGTTGTCTTCTTCCCCTTGAAATTTTCCCGGGCTTGCCAAAGCTCCACCCCCTGCATCCCTCGTGTTCCATTGTAGCCCCGCCCCCCGCGTCGGTGGGCGCTCCCTTCGGTTACAGATCCTTCCCCATCTGAGTGTTTCTCTTCGGTGCGGGCCCCTCCTCCCATCCTCTCAGGTATTCCCTCTCAGCCAGAAGCAGCTATAGCCTGGCCGGGAGTGGAGCCGCACCTCCAGTTGCCCGCAGCAGGCTCGGAGGAGCCGGTGGGGCCGCATCTCTAGCTCCCCGCGGCAGACACTGCCCCCGGAGCCCGGTGGAGCTGCGCCAGAGCAGTCCCTGAAGCTGTGCTGCTGTCCGGCCTTGCTAGAGCCTAGTAGAACTGTTCCAGACACAGCAGAGCCACAGCAAGAAAGAGCTGTGTGTCACCCAGCGGAGCTGCGCTGCGTCCAAAGTCTTCTCCCTCTCCTAAGCTGAGAAAGACTTCATCGACAACCCCGTTGCTGCTGCAAACCCTGCCTTCATCTTAGCAGCTCCAGCAAAAGAAAAACAGACTACAAACATAACTGCAGTCCGAAAATTCAGCCTGTACTGAATTCCAACATCAAAATCAGCCAGCTGCATCATCGTTTTCCCCATACTCACAGCAAAACTAATTTTGTCATTGCTTTACATTATGTTGTTTTACCATTTTCCTGTTTAAAAATTTGCTATGAAAGCTTTTAAGAAAAGCCTTTCCTTCTTTAATTTAGTAAAAAATGGGGAAATATTGTGATAATAGCTGCAAGTTCCCCACACCCCTTTCTTAACGACCGTACTTGTCACCTATTGTCCTGCTTTCCCTACTCCACATAGTCCTAACCACGCCCCCAGTTTTCCCTATTGGTTCCTGTACCCTAACCCCACGTGGCCCTGGCCACTCCCTCGGGTTTCCCCTATTGGTTCCTGTACTCCTAACTCCGCCCCTGTACCTCCCCTGTACCCAGAGGTCACTGGGCCTGTGTGCTGTCCCTGCCCCTCTCTGTTTCCCTATAAAACCCCTCACCCTCTGCCATCTTGCTGTCTATGCTCCACGTGTGTTTATGCTCCGCATGTGCTGAGCATGTGAGGCCTTCGCCCTCGAGGCATCTCTGCCTCGGGGAGGTCGTTGGCCTCTGCTGCACCATGCGAATAAACATCTTCCATGGACACAACGCATAGACCCTCCTCGCCTCCTTTATCACTGCCGGTTGTAGAAGCAGACGAACCAGAACTAGCCTTATGGCTCCCCGACCGGTGAGAGCGCAGTGTCCAGCCCTGAGACAGAGGGTTTAGAGCACTGAGGCGCTGAACTGGGCCGAGTAGAGAAGCTCTAAGGTAAAGTCTACTGCAACATCCTCCAAAACCGCAACAC
>NW_028147477.1:0-2917 GCF_008360975.1 Lichenostomus cassidix
GTAGGACGAAATCAGCAAAGTTAAAAATACTATGCTATTGGGATAATGGCTGCAAGTTCCCCACACCCCTTTCTTAACGACTATACTTGTCACCTATTGTCCTGCCTTTCCTACTCCATGTGGTCCTAGCCACGCCCCCAGTTTTCCCTATTAGTTCCTGTACCCTAACCCCACGTGGCCCTGGCCACTCCCTCGGGTTTCCCCTATTGGTTCCTGTACTCCTAACGCCGCCCCTGTACCTCCCCTGTACCCAGAGGTCACTGGGCCTGTGTGCTGTCCCTGCCCCTCTCTGTTTCCCTATAAAACCCCTTACCCTCCGCCATCTTGCTATCTATGCTCTACGTGTGTCTATGCTCCACACGTGGCTGTGCATGTGAGGCCTTCGCCCTCGAGGCATCTCTGCCTCGGGGAGGTCGTTGGCCTCTGCTGCACCATGCGAATAAACATCTTCCATGGACACAACGCATAGACCCTCCTCGCCTCCTTTATCACCGCCGGTTGTGGAAGCAGACGAACCAGAGCCAGCCTTATGGCTCCCCGGCCGGTGAGAACGCAGTGTCTGCCCTGGGACAGAGGGTTTGGAGCACTGAGGCGCTGAACTGGGCCGAGTAGAGAAGCTCTAGGGTAAAGTCTGCTGCAACATCCTCTAAACCGCAACAAATGGCGCCCAAGGTGGGGCAGAAGCCACCCTGGAAAGCGTCCCCCTGCAGCCGCAACTGCGGCAGGGGAGTAGTCGCATTTGGGAAGCCATTTCCCCGACGAGAAGCTTGCATTCAGCGAGAAGACCGAAGGGGCGGCTGGTAGCCTCTGGAAAAAAGTCGCGCTTTTCAAGGAGGTCGGCCGAACGGCGGTGGACCATCCCGAGTGATTTTTTTTGATTCTCCGTGCTTGGTAAGCCCTCTGGAAAGCCCCTTGGGAGGGGAGCCGGTGAAGGCCTGGTCGGCTTGGTACGGGAGTCCCTTTTTTCTTTTTAGTTCTTTTTGCCTCGGGGTGGGTGGAGGGTTAGAGGTGGTGTCTTGTCGAGGTGAAGGGAGTCGCGCTCCATGTGAAATCTCGACAAGAAAAAACCCACTTCTAACAAGGAGAGACCTAAGTTTTGTGCCCCCATTTTGGGAGAAATTTTTCTTATAAAATTAGACATATTTTATAAAGAATGGGGAATCAGTTGTTGTGTGGTAAGTTTTTGCGCGCGAGAGATAAAGTAAACTAATCTGTGTTTTGTTTTATTTAGTTATCTGGCAGTGAAAAACCCTTGTTCTCTCCCTAATAACCACCTTCCCCTGCATGTATCCCCCAACATGGTGCCGGCCATGTGTTAGTGGCACCCCCTCCTCCACCAGCTCGTGCTCCCCCTCTGTCCCTCAGGAGACAGCTGATCGTACGTTTTTCAGCCTCTCCTGTCCCTTTCCCGGGTTAGAACTGATCACTCTAACTCGAGATCCCTGCTAACCTCCTTTCCTGTGCCCCAAACCTCAGCCGAGCTGACTCCACGTGTTTTCCAATATGGCGCCGGCCGCATGGTCAGGCATGCCATGTTGTCTTCTTCCCCTTGAAATTTTCCCGGGCTTGCCAAAGCTCTACCCCCTGCATCTCTCGTGTTCCGTTGTAGCCCCTCCCCCCGCGTCGGTGGGCGCTCCCTTCAGTTACAGATCCCTCCCCATCTGAGTGTTTCTCTTCGGTGCGGGCCCCTCCTCCCATCCTCCCAGGTGTTCCCTCTCAGCCAGAAGCAGCTATGGCCTGGCTGGGAGCGGAGCCGCACCTCCAGTTGCCCGCGGCAAGCTCGGAGGAGCCGGTGGGGCTGCACCTCTGGCTCCCCGCGGCAGACACTGCCCCCAGAGCCTAGTGGAGCTGCGCCAGAGCAGTCCCTGAAGCTGTGCTGCCGGCTGGCCGTGCTGGGGCTTAGTGGAACTGTTCCAGACCCGGCAGAGCCACAGCAGGGAAAAGCTGTGTGTCACCCAGTGGAGCTGCGCTGCGTCCAAAGTTTTCTCCCTCTCCTAAGCTGAGAAAGACTTCGGTGACAACCCCATTGCTGCTGCAAACCCTGCCTTCATCTTAGCAGCCCCAGCAAAAGAAAAACAGACTACAAACATGACTGCAGTCCGAAAATTCAACCTGTACTGAATTCCAACATCAAAATCAGCCAGCTGCATCATCGTTTTCCCCATACTCACAGCAAAACTAATTTTGTTATTGCTTTACATTATGTTATTTTACCATTTTCCTGTTGTTTAAAAATTTGCTATGAATGTTTTTAGGAAAAGCCTTTCCCTCTTTAATTTAGTAAAAAATGGGGAAATATTGGGATAATGGCTGCAAGTTCCCCACACCCTTTTCTTAACGACTGTACTTGTCACCTATTGTCCTGCCTTCCCTACTCCACATAGTCCTAGCCACGCCCCCAGTTTTCCCTATTGGTTCCTGTACCCTAACCCCACGTGGCCCTGGCCACTCCCTCGGGTTTCCCCTGTTGGTTCCTGTACTCCTAACTCCGCCCCTGTACCTCCCCTGTGCCCAGAGGTCACTGGGCCTGTGTGCTGTCCCTGCCCCTCTCTGTTTCCCTATAAAACCCCTTACCCTCCGCCATCTTGCCGTCTATGCTCCACGTGTGTCTATGCTCCACATGTGTCTGTGCATGTGAGGCCTTCGCCCTCGAGGCATCTCTGCCTCAGGGAGGTCGTTGGCCTCTGCTGCACCATGCGAATAAACATCTTCCATGGACACAACGCATAGACCCTCCTCGCCTCCTTTATCACCGCCGGTTGTGGAAGCAGACGAACCAGAGCTAGCCTTATGGCTCCCTGGCCGGTGAGAGCGCAGTGTGCAGCCCTGGGACAGAGAGTTTGGAGCACTGAGGCGCTGAACTGGGCCGAGTAAAAAAGCTCTAGAGTAAAGTCTGCTGCAACATCCTCTAAACCGC
>NW_028147478.1:0-2949 GCF_008360975.1 Lichenostomus cassidix
TTTCTGTTGCGGTTTAGAGGATGTTGCAGCAGACTTTACCCTAGAGCTTCTCTACCCGGCCCAGTTCAGCGCCTCAGTGCTCCAAACCCCCTGTCCCAGGGCTGGACACTGCGCTCTCACCGGCCGGGGAGCCATAAGGCTAGCTCTGGTTCGTCTGCTTCCACAACCGGCGGTGATAAAGGAGGCGAGGAGGGTCTATGCGTTGTGTCCATGGAAGATGTTTATTCGCATGGTGCAGCAGAGGCCAACGACCTCCCCGAGGCAGAGATGCCTCGAGGGCAAAGGCCTCACATGCACAGCCACATGTGGAGCATAGACACACGTGGAGCATAGACAGCAAGATGGCGGAGGGTAAGGGGTTTTATAGGGAAACAGAGAGGGGCAGGGACAGCACACAGGCCCAGTGACCTCTGGGTACAGGGGAGGTACAGGGGCGGAGTTAGGAGTACAGAAACCAATAGGGGAAACCCGAGGGAGTGGCCAGGGCCACGTGGGGTTAGGGTATAGGAACCAATAGGGAAAACTGGGGGCGTGGCTAGGACTGTGTGGAGTAGGGAAGGCAGGACAATAGGTGACAAGTACAGTCGTTAAGAAAGGGGTGTGGGGAACTTGCAGCTATTATCACAATATTTCCCCATTTTTTACTAAATTAAAGAAGGAAAGGCTTTTCCTAAAAGCTTTCATAACAAATTTTTAAACAGCAGGAAAATGGTAAAACAACATAATGTAAAGCAATAACAAAATTAGTTTTGCTGTGAGTATGGGGAAAACGATGATGCAGCTGGCTGATTTTGATGTTGGAGTTTAGTATAGGCTGAATTTTCAGACTGCAGTCATGTTTGTAGTCTGTTTTTCTTTTGCTGGGGCTGCTAAGATGAAGGTAGGGTTTGCAGTAGCAACGGGGTTGTCACCGAAGTCTTTCTCAGCTTAGGAGAGGGAGAAAACTTTGGACGCAGCGCAGCTCTACTGGGTGACACACAGCTCTTTTCTGCTGTGGCTCTGTTAGGTCTGGAACAGTTTCACTAGGCCCCAGCACGGCCAGACAGCAGCACAGCTTCAGGGACTGCTCTGGCGCAGCTCCACCGGGCTCCGGGGGCAGTGTCTGCTGCGGGGAGCTAGAGGTGCGGCCCCACCGGCTCCTCGGAGCTTGCTACGGGAAACTGGAGGTGCGGCTCCGCTCCCGGCCAGGCCATAGCTGCTTTTGGCTGAGAGGGAACACTTGAGAGGATGGGAGGAGGGGCCTGCACCGAAGAGAAATACTCAGATGGGGAAGGATCTGTAACTGAAGGGAGCGCTCACCGACGCGGGGGGAGGGGCTACAACGGAACACGAGGGATGCAGGGGGTGGAGCTTCGGCAAGCTTGGGAAAATTTTAAGGGGAAGAAGGCAACATGGCGTGTCTGACTATGCGGCCGGCGCTATATTGGAAAACACGTGGAGTCAGCTCGGCTGAGGTTTGGGGTACAGGAAAGGAGGTTAGCAGGGATCTCGAGTTAGAGTGGCCAGTTCTAACCCGGGAAAGGGACAGGAGAGGCTGAAAAGCGTACGATCAGCTCTCTCCTGAGGGACAGAGGGGGAGCACGAGCTGGTGGAGGAGGGGGTGCTACTAACACATGGCCGGCACCATGTTGGGGGATACATGCAGGGGAAGGTGCTTATTAGGGAGAGAACAAGGGTTTTTCACTGCCAGATAACTAAATAAAACAAAACACAGATTAGTTTACTTTATCTCTTGCGCGCAAAAACTTCTCACACAACAGCTGATTCTTCTTCCTTATAAAATATGTCTAATTTTATAAGAAAAACTTCTCCCAAAATGGGGGCACAAAACTTAGGTCTCCCCTTGTTAGAAGTGGGTTTTTTCTTGTCGAGATTTCGCATGGAGCGCGACTCCCTTCACCTCGACAAGACACCACCTCTAACCCTCCACCCACCCCGAGGCAAAAAGAACAAACTAAAAAGAAAAAAGGGACCCCCGTACCAAGCCGACCAGGCCTTTACCGGCTCCCCTCCCAAGGGGCTTTCCAGAGGGCTTACCAAGCACGGAGAATCAAAATAAAAGGCACTCGGGATGGTCCACCGCCGTTCGGCCGACCTCCTTGAAAAGCGCGACTTTTTTCCAGAGGTTACCGGCTGCCCCTTCGGTCTTCTCGCTGAATGCAAGCTTCTCGTCGGGGAAATGGCTTCTCAAATGCGACTACTCCCCTGCCGCAGTTGCGGCTGCAGGGGGACGCTTTCCAGGGTGACTCGTGCCCCACGTTGGGCGCCATTTGTTGCGGTTTAGAGGATGTTGCAGCAGACTTTACCCTAGAGCTTCTCTACCCGGCCCAGTTCAGCGCCTCAGTGCTCCAAACCCCCTGTCCCAGGGCTGGACACTGCGCTCTCACCGGCCGGGGAGCCATAAGGCTAGCTCTGGTTCGTCTGCTTCCACAACCGGCGGTGATAAAGGAGGCGAGGAGGGTCTATGCGTTGTGTCCATGGAAGATGTTTATTCGCATGGTGCAGCAGAGGCCAACGACCTCCCCGAGGCAGAGATGCCTCGAGGGCAAAGGCCTCACATGCACAGCCACATGTGGAGCATAGACACACGTGGAGCATAGACAGCAAGATGGCGGAGGGTAAGGGGTTTTATAGGGAAACAGAGAGGGGCAGGGACAGCACACAGGCCCAGTGACCTCTGGGTACAGGGGAGGTACAGGGGCGGAGTTAGGAGTACAGGAACCAATAGGGGAAACCCGAGGGAGTGGCCAGGGCCACGTGGGGTTAGGGTATAGGAACCAATAGGGAAAACTGGGGGCGTGGCTAGGACTGTGTGGAGTAGGGAAGGCAGGACAATAGGTGACAAGTACAGTCGTTAAGAAAGGGGTGTGGGGAACTTGCAGCTATTATCACAATAGGTTTCGACTCTCACCTCTATTTTAAGCTAATAACTCGAGCCTTTACAAACAA
>NW_028147479.1:0-19134 GCF_008360975.1 Lichenostomus cassidix
AAGGCACAAAGGCACCTCCGGAGGTCAGGCAGAGCAGCAGGAGGCAGAGTGAGCAATTCACCCCGAATCTCTCCAATTCACCCCGAATCGCTCCAGTTCCCTCAGTCACACACCTCCCCACCCCGGCTGGCTCCCCTTTACCCGTGCACGCCAGGTAGAAGGTTCGCTCAACGCGCTCGTCGGGGAACACCGGCGCGGCGGATTGGAGTCTCCGGTCCCTCTCCGCCGGGCTCAGCTCCCGGGCCCACTCGGGCACCCGCGGGCATCTCCTCCTGCCCCTCACCGGGACGGTGACACCCCACAGAGCCGCGCCGGGCCGCAGCAGGGACTGCGCAGCCTGAGGAAAGGCGACAGCAGTGAGTGAGCCAACGTTTGTTAATCGTTTATTAAATTCCCCTCACGCCTCGCAGGCGCCGCGGCCCTCCGCGCTCTGCCTCACCCACAGCGCTCACCCCGCGGCCGCACAGCCCTCCCAGCCTCCCGCAGCCGCTCCCCGCAGCCTCTCGCAGCCTCCCGCGGCTCCCCGCCGCCCCTCAGCCGCTCCTCTCGGCCGCACCTTCCAGCAGAGCCGCGGCGCGCTGCGGCCTAACTCCGCCGCCATGGCGGCCGCCATCTTGACCCGCCGCGGGGGATGGCGGGAAGGTGGGGGTGTGGGCGGGGCCAGCGCGGGGTGGGCGGGGCCATGGCGCGGTGGGCGGGGCCGAGCGGGGCGCGCGCGCGGGAAGGGGCGTGGCCGGCGGGAGCACGCGGCGCGCCCGAGAGTGGAAAATTCCATCGGCTGCGGAGCGCGGGGGGCGTGGCCAAGGGGAGGCTCCGCCCACCGTGAGAGCTGGGGGGGTGTGTGGTGCAGTGCGGGGGGTGGGGGAGGGGATGGGGGGATGGGATGGGGGGATGGGGGGGAGTCCCTCTCGGGGCACGGGAGACAGGAGGGGGATCCGCACCTGCCCCGTGCGGGGGTGTTGGGGGGGTTGGAGACCCCCGGGGCAGCGGGGTCACCTCTGGACACGCAGAGCTCCCCAGGACATGCACAGACCCCGCTGGTCATGCAGAGCACCCCATGACACGCAGGACCCTCTGGTTACACAGAGCCCCCCAGACAAGCAGAGACCCCCATGACAGCAGGGTCACCTCTGGACATGCATAGCCCCCCAGATCAGCAGGGGTCTCCTGGACACACTCCGAGCCCCCCAGACCCGCAGGGTTACCCCTCAGGACCCCCCCGGACCCACAAAGCCCCCCGGACACTCAGAGCCCCCCAAACTCCCGCCCCCCCAAGAGCTCAGTGGGGTTTGTCTGAGGCTTTTGGGGTTTCACATCCCCGCAGCTCCTGGGGTGGGGGCGAGGGGGACCGAGGGCTGGGGACCCTCCGGATGTCCCCGGGGGTCCCTCTGAATGTCCCCTGGGGTCCCTCTGAATGTCCCCGAATGTCCCCAGGGGTCCCTCTGAATGTCCCTTAGGGGTCCCTCCGAATGTCCCCAAGGTCCCTCCGGACGTCCCGGGGGTCTCTCTGAATACCCCTGGGGTCTCTCCGACTGTCCCCGGGTGTCCCTCTGAATGTCCCCGGGGGTCTCTCTGAATGTCCCCGGGTGTCCCTCTGAATGTCCCTCGGGGGTCCCTCCGAATGTCCCCGACTGTCCCTCGGGGGTCTCTCTGAATGACTCCGGGTGTCCCTCTGAATGTCCTCCGGGGGTCCCTCCGAATGTCCCCGGGAGTGTCTCTGAATGTCCCCAGGGGTCCTTCCCAATGTCCCTGAATGTCCCCGGGGGTCCCTCTGAATACCCCTGGGGGTCCCTAGAATGTCCCCGGGAGTCTCTCTGAATGTCCCCGGGGATCCCTCCGAATGTCCCCGAATGTCCCCGGGGGGTCTCTCCGAACTCCCCCCGGCGACACCCCAGAACTCAACCCCAACCCATCTCATCCCAAACCCCAAACCCCAAACCCCATTCCCTGGAAACCCCAATCCCCGCGGGGACACCCTGGCCATGCTCATCGCCACGGGGAGCTCCGGGCTAGCCCAGCCGGGCGGTGACTAGCCCAGCCCGGCGGTGACTAGCCCGGGGGGAGCCTGGCCGCGAGGAGCTCCGGGCTAGCCCAGCCGGGCGGTGACTAGCCCGGAGGGCTCGGGGGCAGCGCCTGGCCGCTGGGAGCTCCGGGCTAGCCCAGCCCGGCGGTGACTAGCCCAGGGGGCTCGGGGAGGGGAGCCTGGCCGCGGGGAGCTCCGGGCTAGCCCAGCCCGGCGGTGACTAGCCCAGCCCGGCGGTGACTAGCCCGGGGGGCTCGGGGAGGGGAGCCTGGCCGCGGGGAGCTCCGGGCTAGCCCAGCCGGGCGGTGACTAGCCCAGCCCGGCGGTGACTAGCCCAGCCGGGCGGTGACTAGCCCAGCCCGGCGGTGACTAGCCCAGCCGGGCGGTGACTAGCCCGAGGGCTCGGGGGCAGCCTGGCCGCGCTCCCAGCTGGCCCGGGGCTGTTGATTTTGGCTCCTGGGCCAGCTGGTTAATGTGTACTGACGGCTGAGCTGCGCTCGGAGCGATGATCCGCCGAGCGCCGGGGAGAGGGGGGATGGAGCTGCATCCCAAATTTTGGGGTGATGGTCACTGCTGGGGATGGAGCTGCATCCCAAATTTGGGGTGATGGTCACTGCTGGGGATGGAGCTGCATCCCGAATTTGGGGTGATGGTCACTGCTGGGGATGGAGCTGCATCCCAAATTTGGGGTGATGGTCACTGCTGGGGATGGAGCTGCATCCCAAATTTGGGGTGATGGTCACTGCTGGGGGAGCCAGGGGGATGGAGCTGTATCCCAAATTTGGGGTGATGGTCACTGCTGGGGATGGAGCTGCATCCCGAATTTTGGGGTAATGCTGGCTGCGGGGGGAGCCGGGGGGGATGGAGCTGCATCCCAAAATTTTGGGGTGATGCTCAGGAGCTGAGCCCCCGTGAGTGGGGGTGTGGCACCTCCATCCCAAATTTTTGGCTTGATACTCACTGCTGAGGGAGCCAGGGTGGGGGGATGGAGCGGCATCCCAAAAATTTGGGGTGATGCTCACTGGGGGTGAGCCAGGGTGGGGAGATGGCTAAAATCCCAAAATTTTGGAGTGATGCTCAGGAGCCGAGTCCCCGTGAGTGTGGGTGTGGCACCTCCATCCCAAAATTTTGGCTCGACGCTCACTGGCAGGGAGCCGGGGCGGGGAGATGACTAAAATCCCAAAATTTTGGGGTGATGCTCGCTGTTCAGGCCTCCGGAGGTGGGGGTGTGGCACCTCCATCCCAAAATTTTGATGTGGGTGTGGCACCTCCATCCCAAAATTTTGGCTCGATGCTCACTGGAGAAGGGGGAAAACCAGGAGAGAGCTCTTCCCGCTGCACTCCCGGTGGGAAAAGTGGATCTTCTGGAAAACAGGGATGAAGCGCCGAGGTTTTGGGGTCACTCTGGGGTTTTGGGGTCACTCTGGGGTTTTGGGGTCACTCTGGGGTTTTGGGGTCCCTCTAGGGTTTTGGGGTCACTCGGGGGTTTTGGGGTCACTCCAGGGGTTTTGGGATCACTGCGGGTTTTTGGGGTCATTCTGGGGTTTTGGGGTCACTCTGGGGTTTTGGGGGGTCACTGCGGGGTTTTGGGATCACTGCGGGGTTTTGGGGTCACTCTGGGGTTTTGGGGTCACTCTGGGGTTTTGGGGTCCCTCTAGGGTTTTGGGGTCACTGCGGGGTTTTGGGGTCACTCTAAGGTTTTGGGGTCACTCTGGGGTTTTGGGGTCACGCCGGGGTTTTGGGGTCACGCCGGGATTTTGGGGTCTCTCGGGTTTTGGGGTCACGCTAGGGTTTTGGGGTCACTTCTGGGTTTGGGGTCCCTCTGGGGTTTTGGGGTCCCTCTAGGGTTTTGGGGTCACTGCGGGGTTTTGGGGTCCCTCTAGGGTTTTGGGGTCACTCTAGGGTTTTGGGGTCACTCCGGGTTTTGGGGTCACTCTAGGGCTTTGGGGTCCCTCTGAGGTTTTGGGGTCCCTCTGAGGTTTTGGGGTCACTCGGGGGTTTTGGGGTCACTCTGAGGTTTTGGGGTCCCTCTAGGGTTTTGGGGTCACTGCGGGGTTTTGGGGTCACTCTAGGGTTTTGGGGTCCCTCTGGGGTTTTGGGATCACTCCGGGTTTTGGGGTCCCTCTGAGGTTTTGGGGTCTCTCTGAGGTTTTGGGGTCACTCTAGGGTTTTGGGGTCACTCGGGGGTTTTGGGGTCACTCGGGGGTTTTGGGGTCCCTCTAGGGTTTTGGGGTCACTCCGGAGTTTTGGGGTCACTCTGGGTTTTGGGGTCCCTCTGAGGTTTTGGGGTCACTCTAGGGTTTTGGGGTCACTCTAGGGTTTTGGGGTCCCTCTAGGGCTTTGGGGTCACTCTGGGGTTTGGGGTCACTCTGGGGTTTTGGGGTCACTCGGGGGCTCGGCTGTGACAGTTGGGGATGGAGATGTCACTCGGTGATGTCCCCAAGTCACCTGTGACCTCCCCTTTTGCAGAATCGCCCGAGGGACAGCGGCTCGGGGGTGGCATCGGGGCTCGGCAGGAGCCCCAAAGTGTCCCCAAAGTGTCCCCAAAGTGTCCCCAAAGTGTCCCCAAAGTGTCCCCAAAGCTCCCGGCGGGGATCGGCGGCGTTTGCCTTCGTCCTTGTGCAACTCGCCCGAGGGAGGGAGGGAGAGGACGGGCAGAGCTGCACGGACACGGGGATGGGGAAAAACGGGAAAAACGAGAAAAACGGGGGGAAAAATGGGGAAAAACCGGGAAAATCAGGAAAAAAAACAGGGAAAAGCCAAGGGAAAGCCAGGGGAAAACCAGGGGAAAACCAGGGGAAAACCAGGGGAAAACCAGGGGAAACACCAGGGAAAAACCAGAGAAAGGATGGGAAAAGCAGGGAAAAATCAGGGGAAAAGCTGGGGAAAACCAGGGAAAAGCCAGGGGGAAACCAGGGAAAAAGAAAAAGGGAAAAAACAGGGAAAAGTCGAGGAAAAACCAGAGGAAACCAGGGAAAAATCAGGCAAAACCAGGAAAAATCAGGATGAAAAGCAGGGAAAAACCAGGGGAAAAGCAGGGAAAGACCAGGGAAAGCATGGGAAAAGCTGGGGAAAATCAGGAGAAAACCAGGGAAAAAATCAGGGTGAAAACCAGGAAAAACCAGGGGAAAACCAGGGAAAACCAGGGAAAAAGAAAAAGGGAAAAGCCAGGGGGAAACCAGGGAATAAAACCAGGGAAAAACCAGGGGGAAACTAGGAAAAAACCAGGGAAAAACCACAGAAAATCAGGGA
Organism: Lichenostomus cassidix; assembly: GCF_008360975.1. Lineage (NCBI taxonomy): Eukaryota > Metazoa > Chordata > Aves > Passeriformes > Meliphagidae > Lichenostomus > Lichenostomus cassidix. The sequence goes on from NW_028147479.1 coordinate 5,276, forward strand.
AAAATCAGGGGGAAACCAGTGAAAGCATGGGAAAAGCAGGGAAAAAGCAGGAGAAAACCAGGGAAAAATCAGGGAAACCAGGGAAAAACCAGGGAAAAACCAGGGGGAAACCTGATCAGAGGGAAAAATCAAAGGAAAAACGGGGGAAAAAGAGGGAAAAAATGGGAAAAGCAGGGAAAAATCAGGGAAAACCAGGGAAAAACCAGAGTGAAAGCCAGGGAAAACCAGGAAAAAAAAACAAAAACCAGGGAAAACCCAGGGAAAAGCGCGTCCCAGCCCCCCGGGAATGGCGCGGAGCTCGGAGCGCTGCTCTCCCCGCGCCGCCGAATGCCAGAGATTCCTGAGCTAAGCCAGGCGGGATTAGCCCCAAAGTGCCTCCGGCTGCTCCCTGGGCCAGGGGAGGGGAAAGTCCGGGGAGAGGGAGGGAAGGGAGAAGGGAAGGGGAAAGAAAAAGAAAGGGAAAGGGAAAAAGGAGAAGGAGAAGGAGAAGGAGAAGGAGAAGGAGAAGGAGAAGGAAAAGGAAAAGAAAGGGAAAGGAAAAGAGGAAAAGGAAAAGGGAAGAAGAAGAAGAGGAAGAAAAGAAGAAGAGGAAGAAAAAGAAGAAGAGGAAGAAAAAGAAGAAGAGGAAAAAAGAAGAAGAAGAAGAAGAAGAAAAAGAAAAAGAAAAAGAAAAAGAAAAAGAAGAAAAAAAGAAGAAGAAGAAGAAGAAGAAAAAGAAAAAAGAAAAAAGAAGAAAAAGAAGAAGAAGAAGAGGAAGAAAAGAAAAAAGAAAAGAAGAGAAGAGAAGACAACAGAAGAGAAAAGAAAAGAAAAGAAAAGAAAAGAAAAGAAAAGAAAAGAAAAGAAAAGAAAAGAAAAGAAAAAAGAAAAGAGAAAAGAAAAGAGACAAGAATCTCTCGGGAATTTTCTTTTTCCCTTTCTTCGCTTTTTTTTTTTTTTTTCCTCCCCTTGTTTTCACTAACTCGAAAGGAGCCCTGGCAGCGCTCGGTGGGCTAATTCCAGCTCCTGCCTTGCTCGCCGCCCGTTTGTCCCCAGGCTGTCCCCAGGCTGTCCCCAGGCTGGCACTGCAGGACAACCCGGGACAGGAGGAGGAGGAGGAGGAGATTTCCCCTCGGCTCGCTCTTTTTCCCTTTTTTTAAAATTAATTTTCCCCCTGAATTCCGGCTGCCAGCAGCATCTCCCACCTCCCGCGCGGAGCTCAAAGCGCCCTCGGCCGGCGCGAGCCCTGCGGCCACCAAGTGTCGCCGGGATGTCACCCGGTGACCCCGCGGCCAGCCGGGATGGGAATTAGAGCTCCGAGGAGACAATCCCCGCCGGGCCGAGCGGCTCTGCTCCGGGAATAGCTTGATCCCGCCGCTGACCTCCCCGCGGCACCGCCGGTGACACTCGCCGCTGGCCACCAGGACACTCGCCGGTGGCCACCAGACACTCGCCGCTGGCCACAAGCCTGCCCAGGGCTGCCAGGCGGATTTTAGCCCCGGCAAAGCCCCCCGGCAGGGCTGTGACACAGCTGTCACCCGGCTGCGGTGGCTCCGCGTTGTCCCCAGCGCGGCACAGCCGGGTGGCTCCCATTCCCCCCATCCTGGCTACCAACCCCGCGGGGAGCCTCCTCGCCACACAGCCCTTCCCTGGCCGCGGGGCTTTGCCGCCAGGATGCCACAAAAGCTGGGGACACTCCCCGGGCGACACGCCACAGCGTCCCCGCGCCCGGAGGGTGGTGGCAGGACGGAGCAGGGCGGCAGCTGCCCGAACCCCCCGCGCCGCTCCAGCTGTTTCCAGCTGTTTCCAGCTGTTCCCCTTGTCTCCTTTTCCCTCCCCGCGGCTCTGCAGCACAATGCGGCCCCGCGGCAGCCCCGGATGAACCCGGGCTGGGTTGTTTTTTTGGAGGGATGCGCTGAGAGCTGGCTGGACTTTCGACCCGTCCGCGGTTCGTGCCGCCGAGTCCTTCGGCTCCTCCTGCTCCTCCTGCTCCTCCTGCTCCTCCTGCTCCTCCTGCTCCTCCTGCTCCTGCTGCTCCTCCTGCTCCTCCGGCTGGCAGGGAATACCGGCTAGGTCCTTGTTCCCTCCTCGAACTCCTTCTCCCGACCTCGGATCCCATTCCCCTCCTTGAATCCCATCTCCCTCTCCAGAATTCCTGCTCCCCTCCTCGAATTCTTCCTCCCTCTCTTGAATTCCTGCTCTCCTGAAATCCCATCTCCCTCTCCAGAATTCCTGCTCCCCTCCCAAAATCCCATCTCCATCACTTGAATTCCTGCTTCCTTCCTCGAATTCCTGCTTTCATCCTCGAATTCCTGCTCCCCACCTCGAACACTTTCTCCCGACCTCGGATCTCATTCCCCTCCTCGAATCCCTGCACCCTCTCTTGAATTCCTGCTCCTCTCCTCAAATCCCATCTCCCTCTCCAGAATTCCTGCTTCCATCCTCGAATTCCTGCTCCCTCACTTGAATCCCTGCTCGCCTCCTCAAATCCCATCTCCATCACTTGAATTCCTTCTTCCCGTCCCAAATTCCTGCTCCTTTCTCAGATCCCTGCTCCTTGAATCCTCTCTTCCTCCTTCGGATCCTCGTTCCCTCCTCAAATCCCCATTCCTTCCTCAAATCCCACTCCCTCTCTTGAATCTCTGCTCCCCTCCTCGAATCCCTGCTCCCTTATTTGAATTCCTGCTCCTCTCCTCGAACTCCTGCTCCTTGAATCCCCTTTTTTCTCCTTCAAATCCCCATTCCTTCCTCAAATCCCCATTCCCTCCCGAAATCCCATCTCCTTCCCCAGAATCCCTGCTCCCCTCCCCAAATTCCTGCTCCCTCACTTGAATTCCTGCTTCCCTCCTGGAATTCCTGCCCCTTGAATCCCTTCTTCCTCCTTCGAATCCCCATTCCTTCCTCAAATTCCCATTCCCTCCTCAAATCTCCATTCCCTCTCTCTGCTCCCTGCTCCTTGAATCCCCTTTTTTCTCCTCCAAATCCCCATTCCTTCCTCAAATCCCCATTCCCTCCCCAAATCCCAATTCCTCCATTTGAATTCCTTCTTCCCTCCTCGAATTCCTGCTTCCCTCCTGGAATTCCTGCTCCCCTCTCAGATCCCTGCTCCTTGAATCCCCTTTTTTCTCCTTCAAATTCCCATTCCATCCTCAAATCCCCATTCTATCCTCAAATCCCCATTCCTTCCCAAATTCCCATTCCCTCCCAAATCCCCATTCCCTCCCCAATTCCCATTCCCTCCCCAAATCCCCATTCCCTCCCAAATTCCCATTCCATCCTCAAATCCCCATTCCCTCCCCAAATTCCCATTCCCTCCCCAAATCCCCATTCCATCCTCAAATTCCCATTTCATCCCCAAATTCCGATTCCCTCCCAAATCCCCATTCCATCCTCAAATTCCCATTCCCTCCCAAATCCCCATTCCCTCTCAAATTCCCATTCCATCCTCAAATTCCCATTCCATCCCCAAATCCCCATTCCCTCCCCAAATCCCCATTCCATCCCAAATCCCCATTCCCTCCCCAAATTCCTGCACCCTCACTTGAATTCCTGCTTCCCTCCTGGAATTCCTGCTCCCCTCTCAGATCCCTGCTCCTTGAATCCCCTCTTCCTCCCAAATTCCCATTCCATCCTCAAATTCCCATTCCATCCCAAATCCCCATTCCCTCCCCAAATCCCCATTCCCTCCCAAATCCCCATTCTCTCCCAAATTCCCATTCCATCCCCACATCCCCATTCCCTCCCCAATTCCCATTCCCTCCCAAATTCCCATTCCCTCCTCAAATTCCCATTCCCTCCCAAATTCCCATTCTCTCCCAAATCCCCATTCCATCCTCAAATCCCCATTCCATCCCCAAATCCCCATCCCCTCCCCAAATCTCTGCTCCCTCCCTCCCTGGCTCGGCACTAACTTATCTTTTTAAACACCAATTTTAACAAAAAATTAATCTCTTTGGGGAAGGAACAGGATTAAAAAAACCCCAAAAGGATCGATCCCAGTTTCCAGCGGTGGAAGGCAAAGGATGGTATTTTTATTATGGATTTTTTTAAGCTTCCTGCTGGTGTTTGTCACACTCCCAACCACTCGGGACACGAATTTCCCTGGAATATTGTTCCTTCCGTGGTGTCCAAGGATTTTCCAGAATTTTCCAGGAGATCCCGGAATGAGCTGGTGGAACCCCGAAGGGCTGCGGGACTTTGGGGTCTTCCTGCCCCCCAAAAAATTCAGATTTTTTAATTTAATTTATAAGATGTGAGCCTGGCCACCAAGGGTTTTCCTGGAAGGGTTATCCTGGAAGTCCAGGTTTTACCTGGATGCTGCATTTCAGGGATGAGGAGGAAGAGGAGGAAGAGGAGGAAGAGGAGGAAGAGGAAGAAGAGAAGAAGGAGGAGGAGGAAGAGGAGGAAGACGAAAAGGAAGAGGAGGAGGATTAGGATTTTTTAAAAAAATTTTTCAAAAATTCAAAAGGAAGGATGAGGAAGAGGAGGAAGAGGAGGAAGAGCAGGAAGAGAAGAAGGAGGAGGAGGAAGAGGAGGAAGAGCAGGAAGAGAAGAAGGAGGAGGAGGAAGAGGAGGAAGAGGAAAAGAAAGAGGAGGAGGAGGAGGAGGAGGATTAGGATTTTTTTTTTAATTTTTTCAAAATTTCAAAAGGAAGAATGAGGAAGAGGAGGAAGAGGAGGAGGAAGAGAAGGAAGAGGAGGAGGAGGAGGAGAAAGAAGAGGAAGAGGAGGAAGAGGAGAAGGAAGAGGAGGAGGAGGATTAGGATTTTTTTTTTAAAATTTTTTCAAAAATTCAAAAGGAAGGATGAGGAAAAGGAGGAAGAGGAGGAAGAGCAGGAAGAGGAGGAAGAGGAGGAAAAGAAGAAGGAAGAGGAGGAAGAGGAGAAGGAAGAGGAGGAAGAGGAGGAAGAGGAAAAGAAAGAGGAGGAGGAGGAGGAGGATGACTTTTTAAAACTTTTTTCAAAAATTCAAAAGGAAGGATGAGGAAGAGGAGGAAGAGGAGAAGGAAAAAGAGGAAGAGGAGGAAGAGGAGAAAGAAGAGGAGGTGGAAGAGAAGAAGGAAGAGGAGGAAGAGGAGGAAGAGGAGAAGGAAAAAGACGAAGAGGAGGAAGAGGAGGAAGAAGAGGAGGAAGAGGAGGAAGAGGAGGGAGAGAAGAAGGAAGAAGAGGAAGAGGAGAAAGAGGAGGAGGAAGAGGAGGAGGAGGAAGAAAGTGGCTGTTGGCTCAGGGTGGGGAGAAAACCAACCCAAATTAGCCAAGAGGACAGAACACCTCCCTGCTCCATTTTTGGGGCAAAATCCAAGAGGTTTTGGCTGATTTTAACATTTTCCAGCCCTGGAGGTTGGTGACAGTCACACCCTGAGCTCTGCTGCCTTGTCTGGGGGCTCAGGAGGGGCTGAGAAAAGGGAAAAGGGGTTTGTGTCCCACAGATAAATGGGGTTAGGGGTGTTTGGGGGGCTGGAGGGGGTAATGGGAACCCCAGAGAAACCCCAAGGTGGGCAGAGTTTGGGATCTGGTGGGAAAAGTGGGAAATAAAAATAAAAAATTCAATGTAGAGGAGATTAAAGAGGGAAATTCGGGTGAGTCGATAATAGGGACAAAGTTCTGGAGCCTCATTATGGGAACAGTGGGATCCCCGTTATGGGAACAGTGGGATCCCCGTTATGGACACACCAATATCCCAATTATGGGAACAGTGGGATCCCCGTTATGGGAACAGTGGGATCTCCATGATGGGAACAGTGAGATCCCCATTGTGGGAACAGTGGGATCCTCATTATGGACACACCAGGATCCCCAGTATGGGAACAGTGGGATCCCCGTTATGGGAACAGTGGGATCCCCATTATGGGAACAGTGGGATCCCCATTATGGACACCCCAATATCCCCGTTAGGAACACACCAATATCCCCATTAGGGAGACACCAATATCCCCATTAGGGAGACACCAATATCCCCGTTATGGGAACACACTGGGATCCCCATTAGGGACACACCAGGATTATGAACACACCAATATCCCCATTATGGACACACCAATATCCCCATTATGAACACACCAATATCCCCATTAGGGACACACCAATATCCCCATAATGAACACACCAATATCCCCATTATGAACACACCAATATCCCCATTAGGGACACACCAATATCCCCATAATGAACACACCAATATCCCCATAATGAACACACCAATATCCCCGTTATGAACACACCAATATCCCCATTATGAACACACCAATATCCCCATTAGGAACACACCAATATCCCCATAATGAACACACCAATATCCCCATTATGAACACCCCAATATCCCCATAATGAACACACCAATATCCATAATGAACACACCAATATCCCCATTATGAACACACCAATATCCCATTATGGACACACCAATATCCATAATGAACACACCAATATCCCCATTATGAACACACCAATATCCCATAATGAACACACCAATATCCATAATGAACACACCAATATCCATAATGAACACACCAATATCCCCATTATGAACACACCAATATCCCCATTATGAACACACCAATATCCCCATAATGAACACACCAATATCCCATTATGGACACACCAATATCCCCATTATGAACACACCAATATCCCCATTATGGACACACCAATATCCCCATTATGAACACACCAATATCCATAATGAACACACCAATATCCCCATTAGGAACACACCAATATCCCCATTATGAACACACCAATATCCCCATTATGAACACACCAATATCCCCATTATGGACACACCAATATCCCCATTATGAACACACCAATATCCCCATTATGAACACATCAGGATCCCCATAATGAACACACCAATATCCCCATTAGGAACACACCAATATCCCATAATGAACACACCAATATCCCCATAATGAACACACCAATATCCATTATGGACACACCAATATCCCATTATGAACACACCAATATCCCCATTAGGAACACACCAATATCCCCATAATGAACACACCAATATCCATAATGGACACACCAATATCCCCATTATGAACACACCAATATCCATAATGAACACACCAATATCCCATTATGAACACACCAATATCCCATTATGAACACACCAATATCCCCATTATGAACACACCAATATCCATAATGAACACACCAATATCCCCATTACCGGGAGGTGGGCGTGGCCTGACGAGCCGTAAGGGGCGTGGCCTAGCGGAGGGGGCGTGGCCTCCCGGGGCGCGCACCCGCGCACGCGCAGTCTCCCCCACCGCTTACGCAACTCCTCCCCGCCGCCTTTCCCCCCCCCCCCCGCGCGCCCCGCCCCGCCTCCAGCGCGCGCTACGTGCGCGGCCGCGTGGCGCCGCCGCGCGCACGCGCACGCGCCGTCCGCGTGCCTGCCTCCCTCCCTTCCCCGCCTCCCCCCCCGTTCCCTCTCCGCTCCCCGCACTCGCTCCCCCAGCCGCGGCCGCCTCGAGCCGGGAGCGCGCGCGCGCCCCCGCCCCTCCCTCCTCCTCCTCCTCCTCCTCATCTTCCTCATCCTCCTCCTCATCATCATCCTCCTCCGCTCCCGCCGCTCCTCCCGCCGCCGCTCCCTCCCGCCGTGCCCGCGCGGAGCCGCCGCGTCGCCCTTCCCGCGCCCCCCCCCCCGCCCCGCCGCCGCCGCCCCGCCGGGGGGGGCGCAGCCCCGCACCCCCCGCGCTCCCGCCATGCCGGAGAAGCGGCCGTTCGAGCGGCTGCCCGCCGACGTGTGCCCCCTCAACTATGGGCTCTGCCTCAAGCCGGACCTCATCGACTTCACCTTCGAGGGCAAGCTGGAGGCCGCCGTGCAGGTAGGGCCCCCCCTTTCCCCCGCTCTGCCGCCTCATCCTCCTCTTCCTCATCCTCCTCCTCCTCCCGCCCCGCCCCCGAGGGTCTCACAGCCCGCGGCCCCCATAAGGGACCCCTAAGTCCCCATTAGGGGACAGCTCGGTCCCCTCCCCACCCCCGGGGGTCTTTCACCCCCTGCCCTCAGGGGATCTCTCGCCGCCCTGCCCCGCCGGGCCCTGAGGGACCCCCGAGCTGCCTTCAGCCCCAGGGCCCTGAGGGACCCCCGAGGGACCCCCGAGCTCCTCTCAGCCCTAGGGCCCTGAGGGACCCCCGAGCTCAGCCCCAGGGCCCTGAGGGACCCCTGAGGGACCCCCGAGCCCCGCTCAGCCCCAGGGCCCTGAGGGACCCCCGAGGGACCCCCGAGCTCCCCTCAGCCCCAGGGCCTTCAGAGACCCCCGAGCCCCCCTCAGCCCCAGGGCCTTGAGGGACCGCCGAGCTCCCCTCAGCCCCAGGGCTCCCCCAGCTCCCCTCAGCCCCAGGGCCTTGAGGGACCCCTGAGGGACCCCTGAGGGACCCCAGGGCCCTGAGGGACTCCCGAGCCCCGCTCAGCCCCAGGGCCCTGAGGGACTCCTGAGCTCAGCCCCAGCGCCCTGAGGGACTCCTGAGGGACCCCCGATCTCCCCTCAGCCCCAGGCCCTCCCGGCAGGTGCAAGAGGCCCCTGAGGGCTCCCGCCGCCTCTCCTCCCTCTCTGCCCATTCATGCCGGATGGCCAAACCCTCTCCAAACCCCCCGGGGACCCCCAAACCCCGCCGGGCCCGGGGGAGCCCCACCCAGCCCCGCTGCGGGATCCCCGGGCTGGCCCGGCCCGGCGTGAGGGATCCCCGGGAAGAGCCCGCCCGGGATCCCCGGTACCCCCAGCCCCTCGGCGACCCCCGGTGTTGCCCTGCCCGGCCCCGCTGCCATCCCGGCACAGATCGGCATTTTGCTGGAAAAGCCAAAAAAAGCCGTGAAAGGAGAAGTCCCCCCGGTGCGGCTGGGTGAAGGGAGGCTAGGCCTCGGTGTCATGGAGAGCGCCGGGGAAAAAAGGGTTTGCGGAGCCCAAACGCCGCGTTTTTCTTCTGCAAGGCACGGAAAAAATCCTCCTCGCCGTGCTCGTGCTTGGAGCCGGAACCAGTTTGGTGAAATCCTTCGAGTCTCCCCAGTCATTCCCATTGGTTGCTCTGCCAACATTCCCCAAATTCGCTTTCAAATTCCCTTTTTTTTTCCTTGAGATCGGTGCAGAATCGCGAGGGGACAACCGGGTTTTTTATTTTCCTCGCTAAAAGCCATGCGGGTCGCGCGGAGAGCTTTAAAAATATTTGAGGAGAGGGGTGGATATTTAAAAACCTGGCGACGTGAGCAGGTTTGAGTCTCGCCCTGCCGGAGGGGTGGTTCGAGCTCGTTTTAAAGCCAGGTAATAAATACGAGGAAGGCAATAAACCTGCAGGATGGGAAGCACAGGTAGAGTAGAGAGCAGAGTTATTCCCTGGGCAGGGCCCAAGGCTGGGCATGATGGGGAATCTTGTGACTTTGGGGACCCGCAGGAGCCCAACCAGAGATGAGTAACTTGGCTGTCATGTGACAGAAATATTGAAATCCTAAATCTCCTCGCGGATTTGGTGCTGGTTGGATCCCACCCTCCTGCTGCTTTTGGGGTGTTTGGGCTCGAGAAATCCCTGATTTTTTTCTACTCCCAGCCGCCTATTGCTGTCTTTGCCCCTCAATTTCTGCTCCCCGGCCCTGCCGCAGCTGTGGGGCTGTAAATGGGATCACTGAACTCATCCCGGTTAAAAATAACCCTCGGGGGGAGGGGAGCAGTGGCTTTTTAAGCTCTCCGAGGAGAGGAGTGGTGAGCAGCAGCCTCGGGAAGTTCGCTGGGATCCAGGAATATACCCCCAGGCTTCTCCCTGGCAGGGTTTGCAGGTTTGGAGTTGATTTTTGAGGATTGTTTGATGCGTCCAGGTGAATTCCCGCCGTGAATTCTGCATTTCCCCGCCGCCCAGGGGGGAATGGGGAATGGAACTGGGGAGCAGCAGTGACCCGACAGGTTCCAGGCTGGAAAAAAATCCCTTTTTCACATCCTGGTGTTCCCACAGGAATGAGAAGAGGGAAACAAAAAAAAAATAACCCAACCGAAGCAGAGGGCGAGGTTTTTAAAACAAATCTAAAGAATGTATCTTTATTTTGGATAACTTTTAACACCGTGAAGCCAGCAGGCCACGGCCCAGCTGGGAGGGAGGGAGGGCAGGGAGGTGGATCCGGGCTGAGTTCACCTGCCTGGGAAATCTGGAGAGCTTTTCCCAGTGCCAAAACCACGGGGAAATTCCAGAAAATCAGAGTGGAATTGTTCTGCGCTTTGATGGGGAGAGGAACAACCAGCTCAGCCACAGCATGCCTTTGTCCATCGTTTGTACAAAAAAAAATAATAACTATTACCGTGTTCTTACTGAGCTGGTGTGGAGTGTAGGAAATGAGATATTTGTGTGCTTTTGGGGTCAAATTCAGGTATTTGTGTGGCTCACTTTAGGACCTGTTGGCACTTTTCCCCTGCACCTTGTCCTGAGGTGGGACAGAGCTGCCCAGAGATGTTGTTTCCACCTTTGGAATGCTGTAAACTCATCGAGGCAAAAGTGGGTTTGCCTCAAAACACAAAATTTAGATTTTTTGGGGTGAGGGAAATCCACGTTCTGCCTCCTCCTGAGGATCCAGCTGTTGTTTTTTAAACACCAATCAACACTAATTGCAGCTCCTCTGCTCCATCCCAGCTGGATAATTGCTGGACAGACAACAACCCTCATCAGGTTCTTCCACCTGTGATGCTTTCAGACCCGCGGGGTGACACCAGAAATCAAAAAAACCAAACCCCAAAAACTTTCCAGGGCCTCAAAAGTGCTTTGTTTGCTCTGTTTGCTTTGTTTTTTTGGCATCTTCGAGAGCAGAGTGGAATTAGCTCAGGCCGTGATGTTCACTCAAGGTATTACAAGTAAACACTTGAGCATTCTTACTCACCCCACTAATAGGATTTCAAATTCTTCCTCTGTGGGAGAATTTTTTGGGCTTTCAAACCCTAAAAAAACAAAATATCCCCAGCCTTGGCTTTGGGGCAGGACACTTGTGTTGGCTTTAGGACCTAAAAATAACCTGCGACACTTTGTGCCACAATAATAAATGTTGCACTTGCATGGCAACTCCAGATAATCTTCAGGGGATAAAACCTCTGGTGATGCAAAAGATAAAGAGAGGCAGAAAGGCCTGGAGTGGTTTTTAGAGCCTGAAAAAAGGAGTTGGACCTGTTTGGGGTTTTTTTTGTGGCACTTGGGATGTCCTGCTGGGGGAATTGTCACTGTGGGTGAAGGAATCGGCCTGAAATCTGCCTCCTGAGCGGTTTAATTTCGGTTTAATTTCGGTTTGATTTCAGTTTAATTTCATTTAATTTCGGTTTAACGTCCCAACCCTTCGTTGCTGAGCTGCTGAAGGCTCTGCTAACCCATCTATTCCGATTTTTTTCCGATTTTTCAAACGGCACAATTTGCGGTCACGCAGCCACTTTTGAAGTCCGCGCCGTTGTGTAACAATTACATAAACCAACAGCACAGAATTCCCATTTATCACAGCTGAAAACCCCAAAAAATCCTTAAATGAACTATTTCACAAAAAAAAACACCCAAAAAAAACCCCAATCCCAGCTGGGACAAAGGGTGGAAGCTGGAAAGGAATCTCCTCCTCACCCTGCTGATTGTTCTGCCACTCCTGTCATCCCCCAGCAGCTCAGTTTGATTTGTGGAGGGCGTGGGGACCGAAAAATTCAGATTTTTGGGGTGGAAATGGCTCATTTGTATGATTCTCTGGGTGATTTAATTGATTATTTAATTATCCAGGCTGGTTATCAGCGCTGGGCACTGGCATTACTCACTGTCATGTCTGGGAGAAGTTGAATTTCTTTGATTTTGCACTTTCCTTGTGGCTCCTGGGAGGATTGGTTGGAACAAAGGTTGGGACAGAGAGGGGATGTGTGGGGTTGTGGTGTTGGGAGGGAACGGCAGTGGGACAAAGGGCTGCAGGGTTTGGGGTTTTATATTTATGGTCTTCAGATTTGGGGTTTCAAATCTTTTGGGGTTTCAAATCCGTGTTCTCCAGATTTAGGGTTTTAAATCCTTTGGGGTTTCAAGTCCATGTTCTCCAGATTTAGGGTTTCAAATCCTTTAGGTTTTCAAATCTATGTTCTCCACATTTGGGGTTTCAAATCCTTTAGGGTTTCAAATCCATGTTCTCCACCTTTAGCATTTCAAATCCATGTTCTCCAGTTTTAGGGTTTCAAATCTTTTAGGCTTTCAAATCCATGTTCTCCAGATTCAGGGTTTCAAATCCTTTGGGGTTTCAAGTCCGTGTTCTCCAGATTTAGGGTTTCAAATCCATGTTCTCCATCTTTAGGGTTTCAAATCCATGTTCTCCAGATTTAGGGTTTCAAATCCTTTGGGGTTTCAAATCCGTGTTCTCTAGTTTTAGGGTTTCAAATCCATGTTCTCCAGATTTAAGGTTTCAAATCCATGTTCTCCACCTTTAGGGTTTAAATGCTTTAGGTTTTCAAATCCGTGTTCTCCACCTTCAGGGTTTCCAATCCTTTGGGGTTTCAAGTCCGTGTTCTCCAGATTTGGGGTTTCAAATCCTTTGGGGTTTCAAATCTGTGTTCTCCAGATTTAGGGTTTCAAATCCTTTAGGGTTTCAAATCCGTGTTCTCCACCTTTAGGGTTTTAAATCCTTTAGGGTTTCAAGTCCATGTTCTCCACCTTCAGGGTTCCAATGCTTTGGGGTTTCAAATCCATGTTCTCCACCTTTAGGGTTTCAAATAATTTTCCACCTTCAGGGTTTCAAGTCTGTGTTCTCCACCTTTAGGGTTTCAAATCCTTTAGGTTTTCAAATCCGTGTTCTCCACTTTTGGGGTTTCAAATCCTTTGGGGTTTCAAATCCTTTAGGGTTTCAAATCCATGTTTTCCAGCTTCAGGGTTTCAAGTCCTTTAGGGTTTCAAATCCATGTTCTCGACCTTTAGGGTTTTAAATCCTTTAGGGTTTCAAATCCGTGTTTTCCACTTTTAGGGTTTCAAATCGCTTGGGGTTTCAAGTCTGTGTTCTCCACCTTTAGGGTTCCAATGCTTTGGGGTTTCAAATCCATGTTCTCCATCTTTAGGGTTTCAAATCCGTGTTCTCCACTTCTAGGGTTTCAAATCCCTTGGGGTTTCAAATCCATGTTCTCCACCTTTAGGGTTTTAAATCCTTTAGGGTTTCAAATCCGTGTTTTCCACTTTTAGGGTTTCAAATCGTTTGGGGTTTCAAGTCCATGTTCTCCACCTTTAGGGTTTCAAGTCCTTTAGGGTTTCAAATCCATGTTCTCCACCTTTAGGGTTTCAAGTCCTTTAGGGTTTCAAATCCGTGTTCTCCACTTTTAGGGTTCAAATCCTTTAGGGTTTCAAGTCTGTGTTCTCCACCTTCAGGGTTCAAATGCTTTGGGGTTTCATATCTATGTTCTCCACCTTTAGGGTTTCAAATCCTTTAGGGTTTCAAATCCATGTTCTTCACCTTTAGGGTTTCAAAGCTACGTTTTCTGCCTTTAGGGTTTCAAATTGATGTTTTCCAGCTTTAGGGTTTCCAGTCCACATTCTCCACCTTTAGGGTTTCAAATCTGCATTCTTCAGTTTTAGGGTTTCAAAGCTGCGTTCTCTACCTTTAGGGTTTCAGATCCACATTTTCCACCTTTAGGATTTCAAATCTGTGTTCTCCACCTTTAGGGTTTCAAATCCAGTGTCAGATTTAGGGTTTCAAATCACATTCTCCACCTTTAGTGTTTCCAACCTTATGTTCTCCTGTTTTAGGATTTCCAACCTTATGTTCTCCTGTTTTAGGATTTCCAACCTTATGTTCTCCTGTTTTAGGATTTCCAACCTTATGTTCTCCACCTTTAGGCTTTCAAATCTACATTCTTCAGCTTTAGGGTTTTAAATCTACATTCTCTGCCTTTAAGGTTTCCAATCC
>NW_028147479.1:19632-71023 GCF_008360975.1 Lichenostomus cassidix
CCCAAACCTCCACCAACACCTTCCACCCTTGAGCCTCCAACCCCAAACCTGGCCGCGCAGACAAACTGAATTTCTTAACGCCTTTTTATTTTCCTCCCTCTCCTCCTTTCTCTCTGAACCCTGAACTTGAAATTCAGGAAAAGCCTGTGCTCGGCGCTGCTGCTGCCGCAATCCTGCCAAACCTGGCAGCGGCACCGGGCTGAGCCACGCGGCGCGGTGACACCGCCGTGTCCCCGTGTCACTGTGGTCCCCTGGGAGCCGCGGCAGGGCTCTGGGGTTTGGGTTTGGTGGGTTGTGTTGGTACCCGGGGGTGGTGGGTGATCCTAAATCCTCCCTTGGGGTTGGTGGTGCTGCTTAGTGCTCAGTCAGGGTCGGCTGGGCGTTATTTGGGGTTTGGGGACTGTGGGGTTGGGGACAGTGTGGGGTCGGGGACAGTGTGGGGTCGGGGACAGTGTGGGTCGGGGACAGTGTGGGTTGGGGACAGTGTGGGTTGGGGTCAGGGGTGCTGGGTGAGGGTGGGTGCTGTGGGATTGGCTGCATACTGGGATTTAGGGTCTCTTCCCAGTTTATGGGGTCAGGGATACTGCGTCCTATGGGATTAGCTGCAAACTGGGATTTAGGGTCTCTTCCCAGTTTATGGGGTCAGAGATGCTGCAGGACCAGCTCCAAACTGGGATTTAGGGCCTCTTCCCAGTTTATGGGGTCAGGGATGCTGGGTCCTATGGGATTAGCTCCAAACTGGGATTTAGGGCCTCTTCTGAGTTTATGGGGTCAGAGATGCTGCTGAACCAGCTCCAAACTAGGATTTAGGGCCTCTTCCCAGTTTATGGGGTCAGGGATGCTGGGTCCTTTGGGACCAGCTCCAAACTGGGATTTAGGGTCTCTTCCCAGTTTATGGGGTCAGAGTTGCTGCAGGACCATCTCCAAACTGGAATTTAGGGCCTCTTCCCAGTTTTTGGGGTCAGGAATCCTGGGTCCTATGGGATCAGCTCCAAACTGGGATTTAGGCCTCTTCCCAGTTTATGGGGTCAGGAATTCTGGGTGCCAAGTGGGCCCTATGGGATCAGCTCCAAACTGGGATTTAGGGCCTCTTCCCAGTTTATGGGGTCAGAGATGCTGCAGGACCAGCTTCAAACTGGGATTTAGGGTCTCTTCCCAGTTTATGGGGTCAGGGATTCTGGGTGCTGCAGGAATGACTCCAAACTGGGATTTAGGGCCTCTTCCCAGTTTATGGGGTCAGGGATACTGCATCCTATGGGATTAGCTCCAAATTGGGATTTAGGGCCTCTTCCCAGTTTATGGGGTCAGGGATCCTGGGTGCTGCAGGACCAGCTCCAAACTGGGATTTAGGCCTCTTCCCAGTTTATGGGGTCAGGGATGCTGGGTCCTATGGGATTAGCTCCAAATTGGGATTTAGGGCCTCTTCCCAGTTTATGGGGTCAGGGATCCTGGGTCCTTTGGGACCATCTCCAAACTGGGATTTAGGGTCTCTTCCCAGTTTATGGGGTCAGAGATGCTACAGAACCAGCTCCAAACTGGGATTTAGGGCCTCTTGTGAATTTATGGGGTCAGAGATGCTGCAGGAGTGGCTCCAAACTGGGATTTAGGACCTCTTCCCAATTTATGGGGTCAGGGATTCTGGGTCCTATGGGATCAGCTCCAAACTGGGTTTTTAGGGTCTCTTCCCAATTTATGGGGTCAGGGATTCTGGGTCCTATGGGATCAGCTCCAAACTGGGATTTAGGGTCTCTTCCCAGTTTATGGGGTCAGAGATGCTGCAGGACCACCTCCAAACTGGGATTTAGGGCCTCTTCCCAATTTATGGGGTCAGGGATGCTGGGTCCTTTGGGACCAGCTCCAAACTGGGATTTAGGGTCTCTTCCCAGTCCCACATGGAGCCACTCACTGGGAGAAACCACAGGGAAGCAGAGAGGTCATCCTGGGCAGCTGCCCAGCCCCAGGACGACCTTTTCCTCTCATTAAAAAAGGGAAAAAAAAACCCCAAACCCGGGATTAGGTTTCACCTCGGTGCAATCCCATTAATAAACCAAGTTCTTCTCCGGCAGGCAGCGAGACCTGATTTGAAAAAAGGAATGGAGATAGATGACCTATTTTAAGCTCTCAAGTTGGAAAATATCGACCTGGCTGCCCGCGGCCCGCCAGCGGCGGGGCAGGCTGTGCCAGCTGGCTCGGGTGGCATTCCCAAATCCCGCTCGGCTGTCCCCCGGGTTCGGGATGTCCCCATCTGGCTGTCCCCAAAGCTCCTGGAGCTGCTGGCTTGCCTTTCTGCCCGGGATTCGTTAAGGTTGCGCTAATTGCCGGCTTGGCGCGGCTTGGAGTGGCGCAAGGCTGGTGGCTGCTCGGTGTCACCGCGGTGGTGACGTTCCCGGGGGTTTGGTGTCCCCAGGGCTTGGGGGAGGTGGTTTTTAGGGTGGTGGGGTCAGTGGTGGGTTTTGGGGACAGAGGGTGAAGCTGGAGTTGGGTTGTCCTGAGGGAAGAGGGGATGAGTTGTCACAGAGTGGCCAGAATGAGGCGGTGGTGACCTTAGGGGTGGACGCTGGGGATGGTGGCTGTGGGGACAGACCCTGGTGGCAGTGGGGGTGAACCCTGGTGGCAGCGAGGATTGACCATGGTGACAGTGGGGATGGACCCTGATGGTCATGAGGATGGACAGTGGTGACCATGAGGACAGACCCTGGTGGCCATGGGGTGGACGCTGGTGGCCGTGGGGATGGTGGCTGTGGGGACAGACCCTGGTGGCAGTGGGGGTGAACCCTGGTGGCAGTGAGGATTGACCACGGTGACAGTGGGGATGGACCTTGATGGCCATGGGGATGGACCTTGGTGGCTGTGGGGATGGACAGTGGTGGCCTTAGGGATGGACCCTGGTGGCCATGGGATGGACCCTGGTGGCCATGGGGTGGACGCTGGTGATCATAGGGGTGGGCCCTGGTGGCCGTGGGGATGGTGGCTGTGGGGACAGACCCTGGTGGCCATGGGGACAGACCCTGGTGACCTTGGGGATGGTGGCTCTGGGGATGGACAGTGGTGACCATGGGGATGCACCCTGGGGACAGACCCTGGTGGCCATGAGGACAGACCCTGGTGACGGTGAGGATGGACCCTGGTGGCTGTAGGGACGGACCCTAATGACCATGGGGACAGACCCTGGTGACCATGGGGACTGACCCTGGTGACCATGGTGATGGACAGTGGTGACCATGGGGACAGACCCTGGTGACCATGGGGACAGACCCTGGTGACCATGGTGATGGACAGTGGTGACCATGGGGACAGACCCTGGTGGCCATGGGGACAGACCCTGGTGGCCATGGAAATAGACAGTGGTGACCATCAGGGTTGGACCCTGATGGCCATGGGAACAGACCCTGATGACCATGGGGACAGACCCTGGTGGCCATAGGGACAGACCCTGGTGACCATGGGGACAGACCCTGGTGACCATGGCGATGGACAGTGGTGACCATGGCGATGGACAGTGGTGACCATGGCAATGGACCCTGGTGACCATAGGGACAGACCCTGGTGACCATGGGGACAGACCCTGGTGACCATGGGGACAGACCCTGGTGGCCATAGGGACAAATCCTAGTGACCATGGGGACAGACCCTGGTGACCATGGCGATGGACAGTGGTGACCATGGCGATGGAGAGTGGTGACCATGGCGACGGACTCTGCCCTCGCCCCAGCGGGATCCCTACCCTTCACCCAAAACCCTATTGCCGCCGGAATTTGGGATGCCAGCAGCCACCCCAGGCTGGTGACACCTTCCCGCCACACCCCCGACCCCGAGGCCGTGTCCCCTCCGGCGACCACCCCGCCACGTCCCCACCGCCCCTCTGTCACCCCCCATCGGTGGCACCCCCGACCTGTCACCGTGCCCACGGCCACCATCCCCCCGCCCGCCACCCCCCGAGGGTGACAGAGGGTCCCTTGATGGCGCCGAGCGCGTGGGGCAGCCCCGGGGCGGGTGGCACAGGCCGCGGTGGCTCCGGGTGACAATCGGGCCATTGTGGCACATAGTGGCTCTTTCTCTGCCGCGCCGGGCGGGGGCCGCTCTGCGGTGACAGCGCTTTTCGGGGTCCCCGGCGCGGCTGGCGGTGACTGGCGTGGCGCTGAGCGGTGTGACACTGATGTCCCCAGCAGGGGAGGGGAGGCGACACGAGCGGGACGCGCGTGGGCTGCGGAAAAATGCCGGGAAAACGCTGGGCTGTGGCTCTGCTGGACCTCAGTGTCCCCAAAGCCGTGTCCCCAAAGTCCGTGCTGTGCCTGGGGGGACCTCAGGACCCTCCTCGGCTCTTTATTTCCCCATCCAGCTGTGGGGTTTGTCACTCGCTGTGCTGTCCCAAACCACAGGGACACCACCAGGCGTCACCTCAATGGTGTCCCCAAAGCCACCTACTGTCCGTACTGTGCCTGGGGACACTTCAAGACCCTCCTCGGCTCCATTTTCCCCATTCAGCTGTGGGGTTTGTCACTCGCTGTGAAGGGACAGTGGCACCACCAGGCATCACCCCAACGGTGTCCCCAAAGCCACCTCCTGTCCGTGCTGTGCCTGGGGACACCTCAGGACCCTCCTTGGTTCTTTATTTCCCCATCCAGCTGTGGGATTTGTCACTCGCTGGGAAGGGACAGTGGCACCACCAGACATCACCCCAACGTGTCCCCAAAGCCACCTCCTGCCCGTGCTGTGCCTGGGGGGACCTCAGGACCCTCCTCGGCTCCATTTTCCCCATCCAGCTGTGGGGTTTGTCACTCGCTGTGCTGTCCCAAACCACAGTGACACCGCCAGGCATCACCCCAACGGTGTCCCCATATATTTGGGGGTGCCACCCCGCCACTGTCCCCACCCCGGGCTGTCCCCCCAGGGGCTGGGAGGAGCACCAACCTCCCCCCCGACCTCTCCGGCTGCGATTTTCCGCCGCGGAGGAGCTGCGGAGCGGCGCAAGGTGCCTCTCGGAGCCGCCGGGGAGAGGAAATGGCTCATTGTTAGGCTCGGCTGGAAAAAAACCAGAAAGCCGAAAAAACTGCCCGAATGAGGCCAATTCTATTTGAGGGTTTCCACGGGAAAAAACAGGAAACGGAATGCTGGTCGTTTTCTAGGCTGCCGATAAGGCTGGGTTGGGGTCAGGGGGGGAGGAGGAGGAGGAGGAGGAGGAGGAGGAGGAGGAGGAGGATGAAGGTGACCCCAGGGTGGTGTTCGTGCTCCTCCTTCCTCCTGAGCTGCGAGATAAAACTCCTCCTCGGAGTGGTTGTGGTGTTCCCTGCTGGCTCTGGAGAGTGTCCCCAAGCTTGTCCCCTGCCTCAGAGGGTTTGAGGGGACACCAGAAGTCCATCTGGGTGTCCCCAGCCTTGTCCCCTGCCTCAGAGGGTTTGAGGGGACACCAAAAGTCCCTCTGGGTGTCCCCAAGCTTGTCCCCTGCCTCAGAGGGTTTGAGGGGACACCAAAAGTCCCTCTGGGTGTCCCCAAGCTTGTCCCCAACCTCGGAGGGTTTGAGGGGATGCAGTGTCCCCAGAAATCCCTCTGGGTGTCCCCAACCTTGTCCCCTGCCTCGGAGGGTTTGAGGGGACACCAAAAGTCCCTCTGGATATCCCAAACCTTGTCCCCAACCTCAGAGGGTTTGAGGGGATGCAGTGTCCCCAAAAGTCCCTCGAGGCGTCCCCAACCTTGTCCCCAGCCTCAGAGGCTTTGATGGGACGCCAAAAGTCCCTCTGGGTGTCCCCAACCTTGCCCCCAACCTCAGAGGGTTTGAGGGGACGCAGTGTCCCCAAAAGTCCCTCTGGGTGTCCCCAGCCTTGTCCCCTGCCTCAGAGGCTTTGAGGGGACACCAAAAGTCCCTCTGGGTGTCCTCAACCTTGTCCCCAACCTCAGAGGGTTTGAGGGGATGCAGTGTCCCCAAAAGTCCCTCTGGCTGTCCTGGGATGTGGCCCTGGGACACCATGAGCATCCCACGGCCCTGTGGGACCAGGACTGTCCCCTGGGGGTGTGTCCAGTTGGGGACACCAGGAGTGCCCCCGTGGCACTCAGCAGAGCCAGGATGGAGCAGCCATGCCCTGCATTGGTGACATGGAGCTTCTGTCACTTCAGCGCGGTGACATCAGCCGGTGACACCTGCGGGGCCATTCACGGGGACAATCCCGGCTCAGGAATTCCTCCGGCGGTGGGGACAGCCACAGCCACGTGGCCGGAGAGCCACAGTGGCCACCAGGGGTGGCGAGGAGAGGCCGGGAAAGGACACGAGGCTCTCTGGCCTCATTCCCAAATTTCCCTGGATGTGACAACAGGGGACACCCTGGCTGGGCGGGTCACCTCAGGAGTGACATCGCAGCGGATCCGGAATGCCAGGAGGGGACTGGATTTGGTGACAGGAGCTGGCAGAGGAGACAAAAGTTGGCGTTGGGAAGGAAGGAAGGAAGGAAGGAAGGAAGGAAGGAAGGAAGGAAGGAAGGAAGGAAGGAAGGAAGGAAGGAAGGAAAAGGAAGGAAGAAGGAAGGAAGGAAGGAAGGAAGGAAGAAAGGAAAAAAAAAAAAAAAAAAAAAACAAAAGGAAGGAAGGAAGGAAGGAAGGAAGGAAGGAAGGAAGGAAGAAGGAAGGAAGGAAGGAAGGAAGGAAGGAAGGAAGGAAGGAAGGAAGGAAGGAAGGAAGGAAGGAAGGAAGGAAGGAAGGAAGGAAGGAAGGAAGGAAGGAAGGAAGGAAGGAAGGAAGGAAGGAAGGAAGGAAGGAAGGAAGGAATGAAGGAAGGAAGGAAGGAAGGAAGGAAGGAAGGAAGGAAGGAAGGAAGGAAGGAAGGAAGGAAGGAAGGAAGGAAGGAAGGAAGGAAGGAAGGAAAAGATTTCCTTCCCCGCGTTGACACCCAACCCGGAGCGGCAGGAATGTCACCGGGATGGTTTGTGGCTTCTCCTTGGCTCCGGTGTCACCCGGGTGATGTCAACACCCGGCTCCCGGCCGCCCTGGGCGATGGGGATGTGGATTTGGGATTTGGGATTGTTTGGGATTTGGGGGCGGTGCCCACCCAGCCCCTCAGCGCTGGATGTCCCCATGCTGTCCCCAGAGGTGGCATTGAGGACGGGGACACCCGTGGGCCCTGGTGGCTTTTCCCTGTCCCTCCGAGGGGTCTGTGGCTCCTCCTGGGCTCCGGTGTCACCCGGATGATGTCACCAGCCGGCTCCCGGCAGCCCTGGGTGATGGGGATGTGGATTTGGAATTGTTTGGGATTTAGGATTTGGGACTGGGGACGGTGCCCACCCAGCCCCTCAGCGCTGGATGTCCCCATGCTGTCCCCAGCGGTGGCACTGAGGTCGGGGACACCCAGCCGTGAACCCTGGTGGCTTTTCCCTGTCCCTCCGAGGGGTCTGTGGGATCTCAGGAGGCGCTGCTGACAACCAGACCCTGGGAAAAGAGGTTTTTTGGGAATCTTCCCTATGCTCGGAGCAAACCCCGGCAGCATTCCCACCCTCCCCGGTGGATCCTGCCCGGAATTGAGGAGGGGGCGTTCCGGGGGGCTGCAGCACGCCGGGGGGCTCGGGGAGGGAGAGTGAGCTTCCTCCAAACCCCCCCGAAATCCCCGCTGAGCCGCAAAGCTCCTCAGCCCCGGCTCGAGTTAAAGAGAATTAAAATGTTTTCTCCCGCCGATCGCTAATCCCGCGGGCTGCGGAGCTGCCAGCAGGGATGGCCGGGTGCTGCTGGGGTGGTCAGCTGGGCACTGCCCGTCCTGTGGTCAGCTGGGCACTGCCCATCCCGTGGTCAGCTGGGTGGTGTCCCTTCCCGTGGTCACCTGGGCATTTCCCATCATGTGGTCACCTGGGCACTGCCCATCCTGTGGTCAGCTGGGCACTGCCTTTCCGTGGTCAGCTGGGCACTGTCCATCCCGTGGTCAGCTGGGTGTTGTCCCTCCCGTGGTCACCTGGGCACTGTCCCTCCCGTGGTCAGCTGGGTGGTGTCCCTTCCCGTGGTCACCTGGGCACTGCCTTTCTGTGGTCACCTTGGCATTGCCCATCCCGTGGTCACCTGGGCACTGTCCCTCTCATACTCACCTGGGCACTGCCCATCCTGTGGTCACTGTCCCTCCCGTGGTCACCTGGGCACTGTCCCTCTCATGCTCACCTGGGCACTGCCCATCCTGTGGTCACCTGGGCACTGCCCATCCCGTGGTCACCTGGGCACTGCCCATCCCGTGGTCACTGTCCCTCCCATGGTCACCTGGACATTGCTCACCCCGTGGTCACCTGGGCACTGTCCCTCTTATGGTCACCCGGGCACTGTCCCTCCCATTCTCCAGCCACTCCACCCCAGCTCAGGTCCAGCTGCATCCCCACCCTCCTCCTTCCTGCAGGGGACCCCCGATCTCGGCTCTTTTTGGGGTCTCACCCCCCCAAACCCTGCCTGGACCCCCCGATTTCAGCTCTTTTTGGGGTCTCACCCCCCCAAACCCTGCCTGGAACCCCCGGGGGATGTGTGTGACCCCCGATCTCGGCTCTTTTTGGGGTCTCAGCCCTCCAAACCCTGTGTGTGACCCCCGATCTCGGCTCTTTTTGGGGTGTCACCCCCCCAAAATCCTACCTGGAACCCCCGGGGGGATGTGTGCGACCACCGATTTCTACTCTTTTTGGGGTCTCAGTGCCCCAAACCCTGTGTGTGATCCCAGATTTCGACTCTTTTTGGGGTCTCATCCCCCCAAATCCTTCCTGGAACCCCCGAGGGATGTGTGGGACCCCCGATCTCGGCTCTTTTTGGGGTGTCACCCCCCCAAACCCTGCCTGGGACCCCCGGGTGACCTGCGAGCCCCCCGACCCTTTCCCCCCCGGCAGCAGCTTTGCCATAAAAGGCCTGGAAATCCCTTATTGTCTCCCAGGCCCTTTCTCCTCCTCCAAAATCCTATTAAAATCTCATTTTTCTGACCCTAATCTCAGCCGGGATTAGCGGCCGGAGGAGGGCGGCTGTTGGTGGCAGCGCTGCCAGCTGCCTGTCGCTGTCGCTGTCGCTGTCGCTGTCGCCTGTCGCTGTCGCTGTCGCCTGTCCCTGCCCAGAGGGTGACGTTATCCTCGCCGCGTGCCAGGGGTGGCGATGGCGCGGCTGGCAGAGCCGCAGCTGGTGGGGACAGGACGTGTGTCCCCAGCTGGGACCGCCGGCTGCATGGCGGCGATGTCACCGCGCTCAGGGCGGGGAGGGGTGGTGACAGCGGGGTGGCATCGGGGTGAAAGATGGAGGTCCTTCAGTACGGGCAGGCGTGTCCCCAGGTCCCCCATGTCCCTGTGTTTTCAGGGCCGTGTGCCTCCTGTCCCTGTGTCCCCATGGCCTTGTGTCCCCTTGTCCCCGTGTCCCCATGGCTGTGTGTGTCCCCATGACCCTGTGTCCCCATGGCTGTGTGTGTCCCCTTGTCCCTGTGTCCCCATGGCTGTGTGTGTCCCCATGTCCCTGTGTCCCCAGGGCTGTGTGTCCCCATGTCCCTGTGTCCCCATGGTCGTCTGTGCCCATGGCCGTGTGTCCCCCTGTTGCTGTGTCCCCTTGTTCCTGTATCCCCAGGGCCGCGTGTCCTCCTGTCCCCATGTCACCAAGGCCATGTGTCCCCCTGTCACTGTGTCCTCCTGTCCATGTGTCCCCCTGTCCCTGTGTCCCCATGTCCCTGTACCCCTATGGCCATATGTCCCTATGGCCCTGTGTCCCCCTGACCATGTCTTCCCCTGTCCCTGTGTCCCCCTGCCCACATGTCCCCTGGCCGTGTCCGCACACCCGCTGTCCCCCTGGCTGTGTCCCCATGCCCGTGATCCCTCTGTCCGTGTGTCCCTCTGTTCATGTGTCCCCTGCCCGTGTGTTCCCATTCCCGCTGTCCCCCGGCCATGTCCCCCTGCCCATGTGTCCCCCTGCCCGCTGTCCCTCTGTCCGTGTGTCACTCTGTCCATGTGTACCGCTGTCCCTCTATCCCCTGGCTGTGTCCCCATGCCCGTTATCCCCCTGTCCATGTGTCCCCATTCCCACGTCCCCCCGACCGTGTGTCCCTCTGTCCGTGTGTCCCGCTGTCTCTCTGTCCGTGTGTCCCCATTCCCACAGTCCCCCCGGCCGTGTCCCACTGTCCACATGTCCTCTCTCCGTGTGTCCCTTTGTCCATGTGTCCCTCCGCCCGCTGTCCCCATGCCCGTATGTCCCCATTCCCGTATGTCCCCATTCCCGCGGTCCCCCTGGCTGTGTCCCTCTGTCCGTGTGACCCCCGGCTCGCTGTCCCCCGGCCGTGTGTTCCTCTGTCCATGTGTCCCCATTCCCGCTGTCCCCGGCTGTGTCCCACTGTCCCCTGCCCCTGTCCCCCTGCCCGTGTCCCCCTGTCTCTGTCCCCCGGCCGTGTCCCCATGCCCGTGTCCCCCTGCCCGCTGTCTCCCGGCCGTGTGTCCCTCTGTCCATGTGTCCCCCATGCCCGTGTGTCCTTCTGTCCATGTGTTCCTCTGTCCATGTGTCCCCCATGCCCGTGTGTCCCTCTGTCCGTGTGTCCCTGCCCACATGTCCCCTGTCCATGTGTCCCCCTGCCCGCTGTCCCCCGGCCGTGTGTCCCTCTGTCCGTGTGTCCCCCTGTCTGTGTGTCCCTCTGTCCGTGTGTCCCTCTGTCCATGTGTCTCCCCGCCCGCAGTCCCCCTGCCCATGTGTCCCCATGCCCGCATGTCCCCTGGCCGTGTCCCCAAGCCCGTGATCCCCCTGTCCATGCGTCCCCCCTGCCCGCAGTCCCCTGGCCGTGTCCCCATGCCCGTGTCTCCCTGTCGTGTGTCCCCCTGCCCGTGTCCCCATGCCCGTGATCCCCCTATCCACGCTTCCCCTGCCCCTGTCCCCCTGCCGGTGTCCCCAGGGCCAGCCGCGGTGGCAGTGCATGCCGGGATCTCCGCCTTCCCCTCCTCTCCCGTATTTAGGACACTCCTGAGCAAAACACGAGCTGCTCTGGAAAGCCTCCAGCCTGCTGGCATTCCTGGGGCTGCCAGGGCGGAATCTGTCCCCGCCAGCGCCGCCTGGCCTTGCCCGGCCAGTGTCCCCTCTTTGTCACCCCCTGCCAGGGATTGGGGACACCCTCAGTGTTCCCCTGCCAGGACTTGGGGACCTGCGTGTCCCCTCCCTGTCCCCCTGCCAGGCCTTGGGGACACCCTCAGTGTTCCCCTGCCAGGGCTTGGGGACCCGCTTGTCCCCTCTTTGTCCCCCCCCGCCAAGCTGGGGGACCCCCTAGTCCCCTCTTTGTAACCCTGCCAGGGCTTGGGGACCCCATTGTCCCCTCCCTGTCCCCCGTGTCAGGGATTGGGGACCCCCTCCTTGTCCCCCTGTCAAGCTGGGGACCCCCTCGTCCCCTTCTTGTCCCCTCCTGACAGGGCTTGGGGACCCCCTGGTCCCCTCTTTGTAACCCTGCCAGGGCTTGGGGACACCCTCCGTGTCCCCCTGCCAAGCTGGGGACCCCCTCGTCCCCTCCTTGTCCTCCTGATAGGGCTTGGGGACCCTCTTGTCCCCTCTTTGTAACCCTGCCAGGGCTTGGGGACCTGCTTGTCCCCTCCTTGTCCCCCCTGCCAGGGCTTGGGGACCCCCTCCGTGTCCCCCTGCCAGAGCTTGGGGACCCCCTCGTCCCCTCCTTGTCCCCCTGCCAAGCTGGGGACACCCTGGTCCCCTCTTTGTCACCCTCGCCAGGGCTTGGGGACCCCCTCCGTGTCCCCCTGCCAAGCTGGGGACACCCTCTTCCCCTCTTTGTCCCCCCCGCCAGGGCTTGGGGATCCCCTGGTCCCCTCTTTGTAACCCTGCCAGAGCTTGGGGACACCCTCGTCCCCTCCCTGTCCCCCTGAAAGAGCTTGGGGACCCCCTCGTCCCCTCCTTGTCCCCCTGCCAGGGCTTGGGGACCCGCTTGTCCCCTCCCTGTTCTCCTGCCAGGGCTTGGGGACACCCCCTTGTCCCCTCTTTGTC
Source organism: Lichenostomus cassidix (assembly GCF_008360975.1). Lineage (NCBI taxonomy): Eukaryota > Metazoa > Chordata > Aves > Passeriformes > Meliphagidae > Lichenostomus > Lichenostomus cassidix. The sequence continues at coordinate 31,573 of NW_028147479.1, forward strand.
CCCCCTGCCAAGCTGGGGACCCCCTCGTCCCCTCCTTGTCCCCCCTGCCAGGGTTTGGGGACACCCTCCCTGCCACCCTCCGGGCTGCTGGAGGAGGGACAGAGGGAGGTGGCAGGGTGACACGCCAGCTGCCTGTCCCCGGGCTGGGGCGAGGCCACTGGTCTGCCCCGGCGATGGCACCGGGTGACAGCGGGGTGGCCCCGGGGACGAGCTGGTGGCAGCGGTTTGGCTCCCATCCCGAATTGTCCCCTCTGTGGTGGCTGTGCGGAGGTGGCCTTGGGGACACGGCTGGCCTTGGGGACACAGCTGGCCTTGGGGACATGGCTGTCCTTGGGGACACAGTTGGCCTTGGGGACACGGCTACCTTTGGGGACACGGCTACCCTTGGGGACACGGTTGCTCTTGGGGACATGGCTGTCCTTGGGGACACGGCTGGCCTTGGGGACACGGTTGCTCTTGGGGACTTGGCTGGCCTTGGGGACACAGTTGGCCTTGGGGACACAGCTGTTCTTGGGGACACGGCTGTTCTTGGGGACACGGCTACCCTTGGGGACACGGCTACCCTTGGGGACACAGCTGGCCTTGGGGACACGGCTGTCACCCCAGGAGCTGGGGCTCTTTTGGCACACAGTCACCTCACCTTGGGGACATTCCGGAGAGGTCACCGTGACACCGCCGCTGTCCCCTCTCCGCCACCTCTCGTCACCCTGGGGCTGCGCGCTTGGCATCGCCGTGCCTTGGTGACCAGGAGGGGACAGGAGGGGACAGGATGGGTGACCAGTGACCAGGAGGGGCCAGCAGGGGACAGGAGGGGTTACCGGTGACCAGAAGGGGACAGGAGTGGACAGGATGGGTGACCAGTGACCAGGAGGGGACAGGAGGGGACAGGAAGGGACAGAAGAGGGACAGGAGGGGACAGGAGGGGTTACCAGTGACCAGAAGGGGACAGGAGTGGACAGGAGGGGTGACAGTGACCAGGAGGGGACAGGAGGGGACAGGAGGGGACAGCAGGGGAACAGGAGGGGACAGGAGGGGTGACAGTGACCAGGAGGGGACAGGAGGGGACAGGAGGGGACAGAAGAGGGACAGGAGGGGACAGGAGGGGTGACAGTGACCAGGAGGGGACAGGAGGGGTGACCGGTTACCAGGAGGGGCCAGCAGGGGACAGGAGGGTTTTCCGGTGACCAGAAGGGGACAGGAGTGGACAGGAGGGGTGACAGTGACCAGGAGGAGACAGGAGGGGACAGGAGGGGTGACAGTGGCCAGGAGGGGACAGGAGGGGACAGGAGTGGACAGGAGGGGTGACAGTGGCCAGGAGGGGACAGGAGAGCTGACAGTGACCAGGAGGGGACAGAAGGGGACAGGAGTGGACAGGAGGGGTGACAGTGACCAGGAGGGGACAGGAGGGGACAGAGGAGGGTGACAGTGACCAGGAGGGACAGGAGGGGTGACAGTGACCAGGAGGGGACAGGAGGGTGACAGTGGCCGGGAGGGGACAAGAGGGGACAGGAGGGGTGACAGTGACCAGGAGGGGACAGAAGGGGACAGGAGGGGTGACAGTGACCAGGAGGGGACAGGAGGGGTGACAGTGGCCGGGAGGGGACAGGAGGGGACAGGAGGGGACAGGAGGGGTGACAGTGACCAGAAGGGGACAGTACGGGTGACAGCGGCCGGGAGGAGGGGACAGCCAGCCCCGCGGGCTGCAATGCCAGCAATGTCCGGCATTTCCCGGCGCGGCCGCACGTGCCTCGCTCTCCTCTTCCTCCAGCACGGCAGGAATGCGCCTGGGGACCCCCTCGAGCGGCGACAGGGACAGGGACAGGCCGGGAGGGAGGGGACAGGCCAGGGGGACACTGCCGAGGTGCTGCTCTTCTCCAATTCCTACCCGATTTTTGGTTTTTTGGGGGATTTGGGGAAAGGGATTTGTCCAGGCGCTGGTGACAAACGTGGTTTGTCACCCCAGGCGTCCCCAGCATGGCAGGAATGTGCCTCAGGACCCCCTCGAGCGGCGACAGGGGACAGGGACAGGCCGGGAGGGAGGGGACAGGCCACGGGGACACTGCCAGCCTCCCCAAGGTGCCGCTCTTCTCCAATTCCTACCCGATTTTTGGTTTTTTGGGGGATTTGGGGAAAGGGATTTGTCCAGGCGCTGGTGACAAGCGTGGTTTGTCACCCCAGGCGTCCCCAGCATGGCAGGAATGCGCCTCGGGACCCCCTCGAGCGGTGACAGGGACAGGGACAGGCCGGGAGGGAGGGGACAGGCCAGGGGGACACTGCCGAGGTGCTGCTCTTCTCCAATTCCTTCCCAATTTTTGGTTTTTTGGGGGATTTGGGGGAAAGGGATTTGTCCCCGTCGGTCACCCCAGGCGCCGGTGACAAGCGCGGTTTGTCACCCCAGGTGTCCCCAGCATGGCAGGAATGCGCCTCGGGACACCCTCGAGCGGCGACAGGGGACAGGGACAGGCCGGGAGGGAGGGGACAGGCCAGGGGGACACTGCCGAGGTGCTGCTCTTCTCCAATTCCTGCCTGATTTTTGGATTTTTGGGGGATTTGGGGAAAGGGATTTGTCCAGGCGCCGGTGACAAGCATGGTTTGTCACCCCAGGTGTCCCCAGGGGTCCAGCACGGCAGGAATGCGGCTGGGGACCCCCTTGAGAGGCGACAGGGACAGGGGACAGGCCAGGGGGACACTGCCGAGGTGCTGCTCTTGTCCTTATTCCTGCCCGATTTTTGGTTTTTTGGGGGATTTGGGGAAAGGGATTTGTTCCCGTCGGTCACCCCAGGCGCCGGTGACAAGCTTGCTTTGTCACCCCGGGTGTCCCCAGGGGTGGGTGGCTCTGGGGGACAACAAGGACCTGCAGTGTCCCCAAAATCAGGGATGAGACTGGGGGAGCTCTGGGTGGGAACAAGGTGGGATTCCAGCTGGGAATTGTCCTTGGAACCAAACCTTTGTGTCACAGGCACTGGGACAGGGTTGGGGTGCCCTGGCTGTTTTTGGGGGACATTTTTGACTTCCATGGGGCTCTTTTGGCTTCCTCGGGGCTGTTTTGACCTCCATGGGGCTCTGTTGACCTTCAAGGAGCAGTTTTGGCCTCCAAAAGGCTGTTTTGGCCTCCATGGAGCTGTTTTGGCTACCAAGGGTCTGTTTTGACCTCCATGGGACACTTTTGGCCTCCAAGGAGCTCTTTTGGCCTCTGTGGGGCTCTCTTGACCTCCAAGGGTCTGTTTTGGCCTCCATGGGGCTCTTTTGGCCTCCAAGGCGCTGTTTTGGCTACCAAGGGTCTGTTTTGGCCTCCACAAGACCGTTTTGGCCTCCAAGAGTCTATTTTGGCCTCCACGGAGCTGTTTTGGCCTCCAAGGAGTTGTTTTGGCCTCCAAAAGGCTGTTTTGGCTTCCCAGGAGCTGTTTTGACCTCCAAGGAGCTGTCTTGGCCTCCATGGAGTTGTTTTGGCTACCATGGGGCTGTTTTGGCCTCCAAGGAGCTCTTTTGGCCTCTGTGGGGCTCTTTTAGCCTCCACAGGACCATTTTGGCCTCCAAGGAGCTGTTTTGGCCTCCAAGAGTCTATTTTGGCCTCCACGGAGCTGTTTTGGCCTCCAAGGAGTTGTTTTGACCTCCAAGGAGTTGTTTTGACCTCCAAGGAGTTGTTTTGACCTCCAAGAAGTTGTTTTGACCTCCATGAGGCTCTTCTTGACCTCCATGGGGCTCTTTTGGCCTCCATGGGACACTTTTGACCTCCAAGGGTCTATTTTGGCTTCCACAGAACTGTTTTGGCCTCCAAGGACCTGTTTTGGCCTCTGTGGGGCTCTTTTGGCCTCCAAGGGTCTGTTTTGGCCTCCATGGAGCTGTTTTGACCTCCCTGGGTCTGTTTTGGCCTCCCAGGATCTATTTTGGCCTCCCCAGGACCGTTTAGGCCTCCAAGAGTCTATTTTGGCCTCCAAGAGCCTATTTTGGCCTCCACAGAGCTGTTTTGGCCTCCAAAAGGCTGTTTTGGCCTCCCAGGACCTGTTTTGAGCTCCAAGGACCTGTCTCAGCATCCAAGGACCTGTCTCAGCCTCCACAGGGCTCTTTTGACCCCTACGGAGCTCTTTTGCCCCCCTGGGGACATTTGTCCCTCGGGGTGCTGGTGGCATGTCCCCTCCCCTGCCCGGGGGCTCTGCAGGGACACCGAGGGGACCTGGGGGGTGTCAGAGCCCCCCGTGGCTGTCCTGCTGTCACAGAGGGTGACAAATGTCCCCCTGTCCCCAACATCATCCAGTGCCCTGCGGGAAGGAAAGAAGGAAGGGGCTGGGAGGAGGAGGAGGAGGAGGAGGAGGAGGAGGAGGAGGAGGAGGAGGAAGCAGGGAGGGTGAGATGCTGCCCGGGGTGATGGAGGAAGAAGGAGGAGAGTTGGAAAGAAAAGAAAAGAAAAGAAAAGAAAAGAAAAGAAAAGAAAAGAAAAGAAAAGAAAAGAAAAGAAAAGAAAAGAAAAGAAAAGAAAAGAAAAGGAAAAAAAAATTAAAGGGAAAAAAATGAAAGGGGGAAAGAAAACGAAGGGAAAAAAATGAAAGGGAAAAAAAATTTTAAAAAATGAAGGGGAAAAAATGAAGGGGAGAAAAATGAAGAGAAAAGAATGAAGGGAAAAAATGAAAATTAAAAATGAAGGGAAAAAAATGAAGGGGGAAAAATGAAGAAAATAAAAAACGAAGAGGGAAAAAATGAAGGGAAAAAATGAAGGGAAATAAATGAAGGGAAAAAATGAAGGGGGAAAAATGAAGAAAATAAAAAACGAAGGGGGAAAAAATTAAGGGGAAAGAATGAAGGGAAAAAATGAAAGGGAAAAAAAAATTTTAAAAAATGAAAGGGAAAAAATGAAGGGAAAAAAGTAAGGGGAAAGAATGAAGGGGAAAAAATGAAGGGAAAAATTTAGGGGAAAAAATGAAGGGGGGAAAGAGGAAAGGGAGAAATGAAAAGGGAAAAAATGAAGGGGAAAGAATGAAGGGGGGAAAATGAAGAAAATAAGAAAAGAAGGGAAAAAAAACCCGGAGGGGGAAAAAAGTAAGGAGAAAGAATGAAGGGAAAAAATGAAGGGGAAAAAATAAAGAAAAAAAAAAAGAAGGGAAAAAATGAAAGGGAAAAAATAAAGGGGAAAAAGTGAAGGGAAAAAAGTAAGGGGAAAGAATGAAGGAAAAAAATGAAGGGGAGAAAAATGAAGGGGAAAAATGAGGGGAAAAAATGAAGGGAAATAGATGAAAGGGGAAAGAATGAAGGGGGAAAAATGAAGATAATTAAAAACTAAGGGAAAAGAAAAACGGAGGGGAAAAATGTAAGGGGAAAGAATGAAGGAAAAAAATGAAGGGGAAAAATTAGGAAAAAAAATGAAGGGGGAAAAATGGAGGGGAAAAAAAAGAAGAAAATAAAAAAGAAGGGAAAAAAAGAGAAGGGGGAAAAAAAAGAAAAGGAAAAAAAATAGAAGGGAAAAAGAAAAAAATCATAAAAAAAAAAAAAAAATAGAAATAACAGGAAAGTCCTGGCAAAGTGACACCGCAGGCGGCCGGCTGGGGGCGGGGGGTCTGCCCGGGGGCGGTGGGCTGGGCGCTGATCGCTGCCAGCAGCTGGAGCCGCAGCCGGGCCGTGTGTCCGCCCTCCGTCCGTCCGTCCGTCTGTCCATCCCTCCCTCCCTCCCTCCCTCCCTCCCTCCCTCGGCCGCCGTGTCGCTCGGGGGGCTCTGAGCCAACCACCCGCCTCTCCTCCACCTCCCCATGGGGATCCCCACCGCCTCCTGAGCCCCCCAAAACCCCCGCGGGATGGTAGAGGAGAGCTCCGGCGGGACCTCTCGGGGGTCTCGGCGGGGATTTGGGGGTCCCTGCCGCCCGCCGCCGACCCCCGAGCCCAAGCGGCTGTGGAGCGTGGAGCGCTGCGGGCGGGGCTGGAGGTTGGAGCGGCCGGTCGGGGTGGATTGCAGCCTGCCCGAGCCTCGCTGCATCTGGCTGAGCAGCCTGCGGAGGCACGCCGCCGGGACCCCCGCGACCCCCCGGACCCCCGGGACCACCGGGACCACCGGGACCACCGGGACCACCGGGACCACCGGGACCCGGCAGCCCCCCGGTGCCCGGCGGAGAACGGAGCGGTGCCGCCGGGTGAGAGCAGCGAGCGCGCCGGGGGCGGTCGGGGGGATTTGGGGGTCGCAGGGGAAGGGTGGGTGTGTGTGACAGCACCCTGGTATGTCCCATTCGTGTCCCCTTCGTGTCCCCTTCGTGTCCCACTCGTGCCCCACTCGTGTCCCCTTCGTGTTCCCATCCGTGTCCCCATCCGTGGGGGGGGATTTGGAGGGGTTGGGGGTCACGGCTGTGTGTGTCACATCACCCCTGGTATGTCCCATTCGTGTCCCACTCGTGTCCCCTTCGTGTCCCCTTCGTGTCCCACTCGTGTCCCACTCGTGTCCCCTTCGTGTCACATTCGTGTCCCCTTCGTGTCCCCCTTCGTGTCCCCCTCGTGTCCCCGCTGTCCCCAGCGAGTGCGCCGGGGGCGGTGGTGGGGATTTGGGGGGGTTGGAGGTCACGACTGTGTGTGTCACAGCACTCTGGTGTGTCCCCTTCGTGTCCCCTTCGTGGTCCTTTGGTGTCCCCCTTCGTGTCCCATTCGTGTCCCCGCTGTCACCTCGTGTGCCGATCGGTGTCCAGGGTGGGGGACAAATGGGGGACAAATCCCTGGGGGACAGAATGAGGGAAAAGCAGGAATGGGGCACCGGTACACCTGTCCCCATCGTGTCCCCTTCGTGTCCCATCCTCTTCCCATCCGTGTCCCACTCGTGTCCCCGCTGTCCCCTCGTGTGCCCGATCAGTGTCCAGGGATGGGGGACAATTCCTGTCCCCCAAAATGAGAGAAAAGTCCCTTTATTCAGCAAGAGTGGGACGCTGTCACTCCTGTCCCCATCGTGTCCCCGCGGGGGTGGCTCGGTGACATGGCGGACCTGGTGACACCTGAGCCGGTGGCAATCCGGGTGACCCGGCTGGGGTGGTCTGGATGTCACAGGCGTTGTCCCCCCGTGCCGATTTGGGATTTGGGAATGCTGGGATGAGGAGGATGAGGAGGATGAGGACACCAGGGTGAGGCGACATTAAGGCAGAAATTCGGGAGGTGGCACACGGCTCGACGACAAACCGAGGTGACAACTCGCGTGACAACCTGCGCGGCTGTCAATCCGAGGCCACCACCGGCTCCTCCAACACCCAAAACCCTCCAAACCCGCTCTGGCTGCAGAGGGAAACTGAGGCACAACACCCTTCCATAGCAACACCCCCCACCTAGCGCCGCATCCGCCGTGCCACGGCGACATGTCCCTGTCCCTGTCCCCATCCCCGCCGGTGTCTGCAGCCACCCGAGCCCGGCCTGTCCGCTCGGGTTAAAATCAGCGGCGCGCATTCAGCTGTCAGCTTAAAAATAATCCCGGCGAGCCGGCGGCCGACACAATGGAGGGCGCAGATGGGGTTGGGCGCCGCCGGGATGCTGAGGGGCTTTTGGGGATCTCCCGGGAGCTCCTGTTGCCATCTGGGTTGGGGTTATCCATCGGGATAGGGATTGTGGGGTCGGCAATGGGGTTTTCTGGATCTCCTGTGGTGGTTTTTTGGGGTTTTCCGGTTCTCTTATAGATTTTTTTGGGGTTTTCTGGCTCTCCTGCAGTGTTTTTTTGGGGTTGTCCGGTTCTCTTACATTGTTTTTTGGGGTTTTCTGGTTCTCCTGTAGTGTTTTTTGGGGTTTTCCCTCTCTCCTGCAGTGTTTTTTTGGGGTTTTCCGGTTCTCCTGCAGTGGTTTTTTGGGGTTTTCTGGTTCTCCTGCAGTGGTTTTTTGGGGTTTTCCTGCTCTCCTGCAGTGGATTTTTTGGGTTTTCTCGCTCTCCTACAGTGGGTTTTTGGGGTTTTCCGGCTCTCCTGCAGTGTGTTTTTGGGGTTTTCCTGCTCTCCTGCAGTGTTTTTTTGGGGTTTTCCTGCTCTCCTGCAGTGGTTTTTTGGGGTTTTCCGGCTCTTCTACAGTGTTTTTTTGGGGTTTTCCGGCTCTTCTACAGTGTTTTTTTGGGGTTTTCCGGCTCTCCTACAGTGTTTTTTGGGGGTTTTCCGGCTCTCCTACAGTGTTTTTTTGGGTTTTCCGGCTCTCTTACAGTGTTTTTTTTGGGGTTTCCGGCTCTCCTGCAGTGTTTTTTTGGGGTTTTCCGACTCTCCTGCAGTGATTTTTTGGGGTTTTCCTGCTCTCCTCCAGTGTTTTTTTGGGGTTTTCCTGCTCTCCTGGGGTGTTTTTTTGGGTTTTCCGGCTCTCCTGCAGTGTTTTCCGGCTCTCCTGCGGTGTTTTTTGGGGTTTTCCGGCTCTCTTATAGATTTTTTTTGGGGTTTTCCGGCTCTCCTGCAGTGTTTTTTTGGGGTTTGTGGAGGGTGGGAGCGCCTAACTTTTATAGGGGATGCAGGGCAGTGTCCTCACCGTGAGAACCTCATTTTTGGGGTGACCAAACCCCCCTGGTCACCCCCGTGGCTCCGTGCCGGACAGAGGGACAACCCGGCCGTGCCGTCAGCTCTCCCCACCGGCAGCGAAAAGGCGAACTCAGCACAGGCCCAGACAAAGGCTTTTTGTGCCCTTTGTGTCCCTTGTCCCCAATCCCCTCCCCGCCGCCCAGCCATCGCTTCCACCCAGACAGGCCCTGAATTTTTAACACCCTCAGCCCGGGCTGGCCCTGCTCGGGGGAAAAGACACGATCCTGGTGGATCCCCAGCCTGTCCCTCATCCCCAATTCCCCCGAATTTTGGGTGGTGCCAGCCCAGCAGGCAGTGCCCTCTGCTCCCTCCCCGGCCAGATGTGCTGCCAGATGTGCAGCGCTGTGCTGAACCTTCCTGAACTCATCCCAGGTGTTGGGATCAGGTTGTTTCTCGGTGCTGGGAGAGCTGCCCGTGGCTGTTCTGGTTTCTCCACAGCCCTGTTCCCTCTCTGGGGTCTTGGTGGATCTCTGCCTGGATCCCAGATTCCCAAATTCCCCTGGATTTAGGATGAATCCACATCCCCCTGGCTGCTCCGGCCACTGTCCCCTGCCAGATACCAGGTCTCTGCCCAATTTTGGGAAGTGTCACTCATCCCAGCACCTCCCAGATTCCCAATTCCCCTGGATTTGGGATGGATCCACATCCCCTTGGCTGCTGCAGCTTCTCCACAGCCCCATTCCCTCTCTAGGAATCTCTAGGACCCTCTCTGGGATCCTGGTGGATTCCTGCCTGGATCCCAGATTCCCAAATTCCCCTGGATTTGGGATGAATCCACATCCCCCTGGCTGCTCCGGCCACTGTCCCCTGCCAGATACCAGGTCTCTGCCCAATTTTGGGAAGTGTCACTCACCCCAACATCTCCCAGATTCCCAGTTCCTCTGGGATTTGGGATGAAACCACATCCCCTTGGCTGCTCCAGGCACTGTCCCCTGCCAGATCTCATGGCACTGCCAGGTCCCTGCCCAATTTAGGAAGTGTCACTCATCCCAGCAGCTCCCAGATTCCCAATTTCCCTGGATTTGGGAATCTCCCAGATTCCCAATTCTCCTGGATCCACATCCCCTTGGTTGCTGTGACTTCTCCACATCCCCGTTCCCTCTCTGGGATCCTGGTGGATCTCTGCCTAGATCCCAGATTCCCAATTCTCCTGGATTTGGGATGAAGCCACATCCCCTTGGTTGCTCCAGCTTCTTCCCTGCCTGATCCCAAGACCCTGCCAGGTCCCTGCCCAGTTTTGGGAAGTGTCACTCATCCCAACATCTCCCAGATTCCCAATTCCCCTGGATTTGGGATGAAACCACATCCCCCTGGCTGCTCCGGCCACTGTCCCCTGCCAGATCCCAGGTCCCTGCCCAATTTTGGGAAGTGTCACTCATCCCAGCAGCTCCCAGATTCCCAAATTCTCCTGGATTTGGGATGAAACCACATCCCCCTGGCTGCTCTGGGCACTGTCACCTGCCAGATCCCATGGGTTTGCCAGGTCCCTGCCCAATTTTGGGAAGTGTCACTCATCCCACCAACTCCCAGATTCCCAATTTCCCTGGATTTGGGATGGATCCACATCCCCTTGGCTGCTGCAGCTTCTCCACAGCCCCATTCCCTCTCTGGGGTCCTGGTGGGTCCCTGTCTGGATCCCAGATTCCCAAATTCCCCTGGATTTGGGATGGATCCACATCCCCTTGGCTGCTGTGGCTTCTCCCCTGCCTGATCCCAAGGCACTGCCAGCTTCCTGCCCAATTTTGGGAAGTGTCACTCACCCCAACATCTCCCAGATTCCCAGTTCTCCTGGATTTGGGATGAAACCACATCCCCTTGGCTGCTGCAGCTTCTCCACAGCCCCATTCCCTCTCTAGGAATCTCTAGGACCCTCTCTAGGGTCCTGGTGGATCCCTGCCTGGATCCCAGATTCCCAATTTCTCCTGGATTTGGGATGAAGCCACATCCCCTTGGCTGCTCCAGGCACTGTCCCCTGCCAGATCCCAAGGCACTGCCAGGTCTCTGCCCAATTTAGGAAGTGTCACTCATCCCAGCACCTCCCAGATTCCCAATTCTCCTGGATTTGGGATGGACCCACATCCTTTTGGCTGCTTCAGCCACTGTGCCCTGCCAGGTCCCATCCTCGTTTTGGGAAGTGTCACTCATCCCAACATCTCCCAGATTCCCAATTCTCCTGGATTTGGGATGGATCCACATCCCCCTGGCTGCTCCGGCCACTGTCCCCTGCCAGATCCCATGGGTTTGCCAGGTCCCTGCCCAATTTTGGGAAGTGTCACTCATCCCAACATCTCCCAGATTCCCAATTCTCCTGGATCCACATCCCCTTGGTTGCTGTGACTTCTCCACATCCCCGTTCCCTCTCTAGGGTCCTGGTGGATCCCTGCCTGGATCCCAGATTCCCAATTTCCCTGGATTTGGGATGAAGCCACATCCCCTTGGCTGCTGCAGCTTCTCCACAGCCCCATTCCCTCTCTAGGAATCTCTAGGACCCTCTCTAGGGTCCTGGTGGATCCCTGCCTGGATCCCAGATTCCCAATTTCTCCTGGATTTGGGATGAAGCCACATCCCCTTGGCTGCTTCTCCACTGTCCCCTGCCAGATCCCAGGTCTCTGCCCAATTTTGGGAAGTGTCACTCATCCCAGCAGCTCCCAGATTCCCAATTCCCCTGGATTTGGGATGGATCCACATCCCCTTGGCTGCTCCAGCTTCTCCACAGCCCCATTCCCTCTCTGGGATCCTGGTGGATTCCTGCCTAGATCCCAGATTCCCAAATTCTCCTGGATTTGGGATGAAGCCACATCCCCCTGGCTGCTCCGGCCACTGTCCCCTGCCTGATCCCAGGTCCCAGCCCAATTTTGGGAAGTGTCACTCACCCCACCACCTCCTGGCTGCTCTTTCCGGCTTTGCCCAAGGTTATCGCTGTGCCACGCTCAGAAGGGACCTTTTGTCCCCAAGTCCCACATCCTGCCACCCCCGCCGTCCCCCATCCTGGGTCCCACCCAGACCCCCAGGCGCTGCTCATTTATTTTGGATTTCCTTTTCCGTTCTTCTTCCTCCCCACGGGAGGAGGCTGGAATTCGCTGCTGGGGGGCTGGGATTAGGGATGGGGGGAGTTTTAGGAATTTCGGGCAGAATTTTGGCAGAATTTTCGGCAGAATTTTCGGCAGAATTTCCGAATTTTTGGGCAGAGCGGGGGGCTGGAGCTGAGCGCGTGGGGACTCCCCGCAAGTGACACCACCTCGTCCTTGTCCCCACAGCCGACGCCGGGCCGGAGAGATGGCGCGTCCCCAAATGCCAACGCGCCCCCGGAGGGAGGATCCTTCCCCTGGGTCGGTCCCAAAACGGTGGCGCTGCGGAAAAGCTCCCAGGGAGGGTTTGGCTTCACCCTCCGGCACTTCATCGTGTACCCTCCGGAGTCTGCCGTGCACTCGGCCAAGGTAGGGCTGGGATTTGGGGTGAGCTGGGGATTTGGGGTGAGCTGGGGATTTGGGGAGAGCTGGGGACACCCCGGGAAGGCTGGGGTGGGATGGGGTTGGGTGTAGGGTTTGGGGAGGAGCCGGAATTGGGGGGTTTTGGGATTTCTGGAGCTGCTCCAGTCGTGGGATTCCCCGTGGTGATCTCATCCTGGGATGGAGAAGCTGCTGGGAGATGAACTCCAGGTGAGCAGAGAGTTGGAAGCACCTCTGGAAACAACCCCAGAGCCTTTTGGGATATAGGAATATTTATGGGATCGGAGAGCATCCCAGAGCTCTGAACGGCAGGAAAAGGAACCTCAGAACCCCTGAGGCCAACGGATTTTTGGATCCAAATTTCCTCACTGTTGGGAGTTTCCAGTTGGATCTGTGTCCTGGTCACCCCTCGGGGTGCTGCTTTTTTGGGGACACACGGCCCTGAGCCACCGAGGATCACCCTGGATCACCCAGCAACACCTTCCAGCGAGGATGGAGAGCCCGAGGGATGAGCCAGCTCCAAGATTTCAGAATTCAGAACCAGTTTCTCTCTCAATTTTCTGCGGATGAGAGTCTGGCATCGCACACAGCCCTTCCCCTGCTCCAGATCCTGGACCATCCCATCTTCCCCGCGGCTCCCCAGCTGCCCCACGGCGCTGGCAGGCAGGGAAGTGCCGCGGGAAGTGACTCACAGGGCGGGGAGAACCGAAATCCCTGCTCGCCATCCATCCTCCGGCACTGCAGCTTTTCCCAGGCTCCTTCTGCCTCTCCAAACCCTTCCTGCCCCGGGTGAGTCTGCGGAGATTTTGTCATGAGAACTGCCCGGAGCTCCTCCAAACCATCTTTCCAAAAGATTGCTCCTGCCCTGGGTGACTCTGGAGAAAAGATTTTGTCATGAGAACGGCCCAAAACTCCTCCAAATCACCTCTCTAAAGGATTGCTCCTGCCCTGGGTGATTTTACAGAGATTTTGTCATGAGAACGGCCCGGAGCTCCTCCAGCTCTGCTCCCACTTCTCCAAAGGATTGCTGCTGCCCCAGGTGACTCTGGAAAGGAGATTTTGTCATGAGAACGGCCCTAAAATCCTCCAACCCATCTTTCCAAAGGATTGCTCCTGCCCCGGGTGACTCTGGAAAGGAGATTTTGTCATGAGAACGGCCCGGAGCTCCTCCAAACCACCTCTCCAAAGGGTTACTCCTGCCCTGGGTGACTCTGGAAAGGAGATTTTCTCATGAAAACAGCCCAAAACTCCTCCAACCCATCTCTCCAAACCCTTCCTGCCCCGGATGATTTTGCAGAGATTTTGTCATGAGAACGGCCTGGAGCTCCTCCAACTCTGCTCCCACATTTCCAAAAGATTGCTGCTGCCCCGGGTGACTCTGGAAAGGAGATTTTGTCATGAAAATGGCCCAGAGCTCCTCCAACTCTGCTCCCACATTTCCAAAGGATTGGTCCTGCCCTGGGTGATTTTGCAGAGATTTTGTCATGAGAACTGCCCAGAGCTCCTCCAAACCACCTCTCCAAAAGATTGTTCCTGCCAGTGTGATTTTGCAGAGGTTTTGTGATGAGAACAGCCCGAAAATCCTCCAACCCATCTTTCCAAAGGGTTGCTCCTGCCCTGGGTGATTTTACAGAGATTTTGTCCTGAGAACAGCCCGGGACTCCTCCAACCCACCTCTCCAAAGGGTTTCTCCTTCCCCGGAGCCGCGTGGGAAGGAGCCGATCAGCGCCGGGAGCTGGAGATGCTCCTGGAAAGAGGCTGGGAAGATCTCCCGGCGGGGCAGGGCGCGGCGGGGCAGGCTCGGCAGCCGCAGTCGCCGCGGGGCCAGGCAGCTCGCCAGCTCCGGGGGCTGAGTTTCGGTGGCTTGACTCAGCAGGGAGGGGACAGCGGCCGGCCGAGCTCACCGCCCTGGCAGCGCCGCCGCCGGGGTGGCCCCGGGGCCGGGAAGGGCTTTCGGGGTGCCGCGGGGCGAGGACGGGCAGGGAGGGGCTGAGGCCGTGCCTCGTGGGGCTTTCGGTGGCCCCGTGGCTATGTGACAAGGCCAGGTAATGAGGGGCTGAGGCCGTGCCTCGTGGGGCTCTTGGTGGCCCTGTGGCTATGTGACAAGGCCAGGTAATGAGGGGCTGAGGCTGTGCCCAGTGGGGCTTTCGGTGGCCCCGTGGCTATGTGACAAGGCTAGGTAATGAGGGGCTCAGTCTGTGTCTTGCAGGGCTCTCGGTGGCCCCAGTGGGGCTCTCGGTGGCCCTGTGGCTATGTGACAAGGCCAGGTAATGAGGGGCTCAGTCCATGGCTTGCAGGGCTCTTGGTGGCCCCGTGGGGCTCTCGGTGGCCCCAATGGGGCTCTCGGTGGCCCCGTGGCTATGTGACAAGGCCAGGTAATGAGGGGCTCAGTCTGTGTCTTGCAGGACTCTCGGTGGCCCCACGGGGCTCTCGGTGGCACCACGGGGCTTTCGGTGGCCCCAAGGGGCTCTCGGTGGCCCCACGGGGCTTTCGGTGGCCCCAATGGGGCTCTCGGTGGCCCTGTGGGTATGTGACAAGGCCAGGTAATGAGGGGCTGAGTCCGTGTCTTGCAGGGCTCTTGGTGGCCCCGTGGCTATGTGACAAGGCTCGGCAGGGAGGGGTTGAGTCTGTGCCTCCCAGGGCTCTCGGTGGCCCCAAGGGGCTCTCGGTGGCCCCAGTGGGGCTCTCGGTGGCCCTGTGGCTATGTGACAAGGCCAGGCAGGGAGGGGCTCAGTCCATGGCTTGCAGGGCTCTTGGTGGCCCCACGGTGGCCCCATGGCTATGTGGCCAGGACAGGCATGGAGGGGCTCAGTCTGTGTCTCCCAGGGCTCTCGGTGGCCCCCCGGTGGCCACGTGGCTATGTGGCAAAGCTGCGGGATGGGGCTTTTCCTTCCCACCCCACCATGGCCATAGATGGATGGATTTCCCCCAAAACCCCACTGTGGGGATGGGAAGGTTGAGAATCATCCCATAGATGGATGGAAATCACCCCAAAACCCCACTGTGGGGATGAGAAGGGATGAGATTCATCCCATAGATTGACAGATTTCCCCCAAAAACCCACTGTGGTCATGGGAAGGATGAGATTCATCCCATAGATGGATGGATTTCCCCCCAAAACCCACTGTGGGGATGGGGAAGGATGAGATTGACCCCACAGATGGATGGATTTCCCCCCAAAACCCCACCGAAGTGTCTCGCTGTCCCTAGCCGAAGGGTGACATGCCACCCCGGGGCTGCCAGGTCCCCTTCCCACTCCCCGACCCCAAAACCGACCCCAAAACCGATCCCAAAATTGGCCCCAAACCGGCAGCTGGCCGCGGTAATTTTAGCCCGGGGGGCGGCGGAGGGCAGAGGGACTTCACGGGGCTGCCACCCCCTGTCCCCTCGCTGTCCCCTGGCTGTCCCCTGGCTGTCCCCTGGCTGTCCCCTCGCTGTCCCCTCGTCACAGCCTCGCCACCAAATCAACGCTTTTCTCTCTTTTTTTTTGGCAGGAGGAGGAGAATGGGAACCGAGCAGGTGAGCGGTGACATGGGGACTCTGGGGACACCAACCCTGGGTGGCACCGGGTGGCACGGGTGGGGGACACAGGTGGCAGCGGGCGTTGCTGTCATTGTCACAGTGAAGCCACGCGGTGCTTCGGGGACAGCTTGGTGGCACTTTGGGCTCGGTGTCCCCAAAACCCGCGGGGATTTTTGGGGGATGTCCCACCACAGCATGGCCACCACCATCCCCCAGCCAGCTGGGGGTGTTTGGGGACAGGGACACGGCCCTGCTGTCCCCTCCCGGAGGCTCAGGGTGACGAGAGCGAATGTGAAGGTGTCGGAACGGATCGGCGCTGGCTCGGTGACGCGGTGACAGTCCCCGAGCAGCCAGAGTGTCACCCGGCGGGGCTGGGGGGCTGCGACCTCGTTCTGGGTGGGATTTGGGATCTCTGGTGGGATTTGGGGTCCCTGAGGGGATTTAGGATCCCTTATGGGATTTGGGATCTCTCGTGGGATTTGGGATCCCTGATGGGATTTGGGATCCTTGATGGGATTTGGGATCCCTGAGGGGATTTAATATCCCTGATGGGATTTGGGATCCCTGGTAGGATTTGGGATCTCTGGTGGGATTTGGGATCCCTCATAGGATTTGGGATTCCTGATGGGATTTGAGATCCCTGAGGGGATTTAGGATGATTTGGGATCCCTGGTGGGATTTTGAGATCCCTGATGGGCTTTAGGATCCCTGATGGGATTTAGGATCCCTGCTGGGATGTGGGATTTGGGATTCCTGATGGTATTTAGGATCCCTGATGGGATTTGGGATCCTTTATGGGATTTGAGATCCCTGGTGAGATTTAGGATCCCTGGTGGGATTTGAGATCTCTGGTGGGATTTGGGATCCCTGACGGATTTTAGGATCCCTGTTGGGACTTAGGATCCCTGATGGGATTTAGGATCCCTGACGGGATTTAGGATCCCTGATGGTATTTAGGATCCCTGATGGGATTTGGGATCCCTGACGGGATGTGGGATTTAGGATCCCTGATGGTATTTAGGATCCCTGATGGTATTTAGGATCCCTGATGGTATTTAGGATCCCCGATGGCATTTAGGATCCCTGGCTGGCTCCCAGCCTCACCCGCTAGCTTCACTCCAGGAAAAACCCCAGACGAAGCCACGCCTTGCCTTGTCCCCACGGGCAGCTGGTGACATCCCCCTGACCCCCGGCGACATCCCCCTGATGGTGACACCCCCTGACGCGCTGTCCCCCCCGGCAGGTGTCCCCCGGAGCCGCCTGGAGCCCATGGACACCATCTTCGTGAAGAGCGTGCGGGAGGACGGGCCGGCGCACCGCGCGGGGCTGAGAACCGGTGAGCTCCGCGGGATCCGTCCGTGCTCCTCCTGCTCCTCGGGAGGGGATTTTTATCCTTTATTCTGATCTTTTTTCGGGAATTTCTGCTCTTTTTCTGGAATTTATGGTCTTTTTTTCTGGAATTTATACTCTTTTTTTTGGAAATTTTGCTTTTTTTCTGGAATTTTTGCTCTTTTTTCTGGTATTTCTGCTCTTTTTCTGGAGTTTCTGCTCTTTTTTCTGGTATTTCTGTGCTTTTTTCCTAGTATTCCTACTCGTTTTCTGGCATTTCTGCTCTTTTTCTGGAATTTCTGCTCTGTTTTCAGGCATTTCTGCTTTTTTTCTCGCTTATTCTTCTCTGTTTTCAGGCATTTCTGCTCTTTTTCCTGGAATTTTTGCTCTTTTTTCTAGCATTTTTGCTCTTTTTTTCTGGTATTTCTGCTTTTTTTCTGGTATTTCTGCTTTTTTTCTGGAATTTTTGCTCTTTTTCTGGAATTTCTGCTCTTTTTCTGGCATTTTTGCTCTTTTTTTCTGGTATTCCTGCTCTTTTTTCTGGAATTTATGGTCTTTTTTTCTGGGATTTCTGCTCTTTTTCTGGCATTCCTGCTAATTTTTCTGGTATTTCTGCTCTTTTTCTGGTATTCGTATTCTTTTTTCTCTTATTCCTACTCTTTTTTCTGGTATTCCTGCTCCTTTTCTGGCATTCTTGTTATTTTCTGGCATTTCTGCTCTTTTTCTGGAATTCCTACTCTTTTTCTGGTATTTCTACTCTTTTTTCTGGCATTTCTACTCTTTTTTCTGGCATTTCTGTTCTTTTTCCTGGTATTTCTGCTCTTTTTTCTGGCATTCCTGTTATTTTCTGGCATTCCTGCTCTTTTTTCTGGTATTTCTACTTTTTTTTTCTGGAATTCTTGCTCTTTTTTTGGCATTTCTGTTTTTTTCTGCTCCCTCTCTGCTCCTGGGGTCCTCGAGGCAGCTTTGGGTTCTCTGGGGTTCTCCTGGGTTTGGGGTCACCCTCCTCCCTCTTCCCCAAGGACCTGGCAAAAGCTTTCCTCCAACCCTTCCGGGGGTGACCTTGGGGACATCCAGGTGCCACCAGGGGTGACACTGTCCCCTCGCTGGGCTCTGCAGGTGACCGGCTGGTCAAGGTGAACGGCGAGAGCATCATCGGGAAAACCTACTCGCAGGTGATCGCCCTGATCCAGAACAGGTGAGGTGACACGGGAGGTGACAGCGTGGGGACACGTCACAGCCGCCATTGTCCCTCTGGGTGTCCCTCTGAGGCGCTTGGGGACAGGCAGCGAGGCGCTGTCACCATCACGTGGGGACAGCGCTGTCCATCTGGTGGGGATCCGGCCAGGTGTGGGTTTGGGGACAGGTTTGGGGACTGTCCCCGTCCAGCCTGACCCTTCTGTCCCCTGTCCTGCAGTGACGATGTGCTGGAGCTCTCCATCATGCCCAAGGACGAGGACATCCTCCAGCTGGTGAGTTGGGCTTGGGGACACCTGGGGACACCTGGGGACACTTGGGGACACTTGGGGACACTTGGGGACAGCTCTCCACCAGCATCCCTGGTGGAGCAATGGGTGCAGAATGGGGACACTGGGGGACAAACAGGGGGAATGTGGCCCTTGAGATTTTGGGGACATCCTCAGGGACACCTGGAGTTGTCCCAGGTCTCAGGGGGATCCCCCCAGGTGGCTCTGCCATCGATGGGCTGGCATCTGGGGGTGACAGTGGCCCTGAGCCGAGGGCCATGCTGTCCCTCTGGTCCCAGCATGGATATTTGGTGGCTTTTGGGGTCCCCAACTGCTTGTCCCCCCATTCCCATAGGGCTGGGGGGTCTCTCAAGGGGGTCTCCATCTGCTCCTGCTCCGGGAATATTCCAGAATATTCCCATATTCCAGAATATTCCTGCTCTGGAATGTTATATTCCAGAATATTCCTGCTCTGGGAATTTTCCAGAATCTAACACTCCTGTGAAAAGTGACAAGGGACAGCCGGGATGGTATTTTAGGACCGACAGGTGGGGACAGGGGACAGCCAGCCCTGCTGTGTGTCCCCGTGGGAAAGCAGGATGGGTGGGGGGCTGCAAACCCCCAGCCCAGGGAGGTTCACTCAGCACTTGGGGGAAGCAGAAATCACCCCAGCGGGGACAATGTGGAGGATTGTCACCCTGTCCCCTCCGACCCTGACCCCCTGTCCCCTCCGTCCCCAGGCCTACTCGCAGGACGCCTACCTGAAGGGCAACGAGCCCTACTCCGGGGGGGCTCAGAGCATCCCCGAGCCCCCTCCGCTCTGCTACCCGCGCAAAACCTACCCGTTCCAGGCGCGGGCTACCGAGCCCGCCCCGGGCCAGCCGCCGGACCCCCGCGCCCCGCGCCCCGCCGCTCCCTCGTCCCCTCTGGGCTCCCGCAGCGACAGCGGCAGCCCCGCGCACCGCCCCGACGAGCCGCAGCCCGGGGGTCCCGCCAGACCCCCCGCCGCCCCCCACGGCCACCCCGGCTCCTTCTCCCGCCCCGCCAACACCGCGCCCGACCGCTACGGGATGTCCCCCGCCGCTGCCACCACCCCCTGCTACGGCGTCCCCAAGCACCTCCCGGAGCACCGGACTCACTGCGGCTTCAAGGAGGGCGTCGGGGGGATGTCGGGACGCCCCCCGCGGGATGTGGCGGGGGCTCAGCGTGTCCCCGGTCGCCAGGAGTGCCAGCAGGCGCTGTCGCGCTGGTTCTGCAGCCAGGAGCCGCGGCGCGGCGCCTCGGAGGAGCGGCGGCACGCCATGCCGCGTTACCGCAGCGTGTCCCACGACCGCCTCGGCGGCTCCGGGAGCGCGGCGTCGCGGGGTTGGCCTCACAGCGCCTCGCACGACACTCTGCTGCAGGCCAGCCGCGAGGGTTGGCCACCCCGAGCCCGCTCGGACCACTACCTGGGCAGGTACGGGCGCTCCATGGAGGCGCTGGAGCCCAGCGCGCTGCACCTCGAGCGCTCCGCCTGGCTGCCCGAGCGGCTCTGCCGCGCCCAGCCCGTCACCTCCGGGCAGCCCAGCGTCCCGCACGGCTCCTTCGCTCCTTCCTCCTCCTCCTCCTCCTCCTCGCCCTCGTCGCGGGAGCAGCCGCCGGTGCAGAAGCATCCGTCGCAGCCCAACCTGCAGAGCGTGGACGATTCGGGCTACATCGGCTACCGGAGCTATAGCCCGTCCTTCCAGCGCCGCACGGGGCTGCTGCACGCCCTGGCCTGCCGCGACCCGGCTTTCGGGGGGCTGCCCACCTTCAGCATCGCGCAGCGGGCAGTGGCTCCGCTCAGGGACAGCATGGTCAGCCCCGCCACGCCTCCCGCCGCCAGCCCGGCGCTGCCCAGCGCGCCCCGGGAGCAGCGGCCGGAGGGTGGCCGAGCGGCCGAGCCGCCGGAGGAGCGCAGGGAGGAGGTGGTGCTGCGGCAAAAGCCGCCGACGGGGCGCAAGATGCCCGCGCCGCTGCGGCAGATGAACTTCGTGTTCCCCGAGGGGGTGAAGGACTCGGACATTTGTGACCCTGCCGGGGCAGCGGGCAGAGGGGACAGGCCGGGCAGCGAGCGGCAGGGTCGGCGAGTGGCTCCCTTGGCGGCTCCCGAGGACTCGCTGGCGTCCATCCCCTTCATCGGTGAGTCCGGGGGGATTGCCGGTCACCTCGGGGAAGGGATTTGGGAGGTCTGGTGCAGGGAGGGCACGTTTTGGGGGTCAGGATTCTAAAATATCCATCCGCGGCCAGTGTGGAGATGGGAAGGAGCTGCACCAGCAGCATCCGAAGTGTCCGGCATTCCACAGTGTCCCACACCCCACAGTGTCCAGCATTCCACAGTGTCCCACACCCCAGTGTCCAGCATCCCATGATGTCCCACATCCCACAGTGTCCCACATCCCAGTGTCCCCACACTCCAGTGTCCCACACACCACAGTGTCCCACATCCCACGATGACCAGTACCCCACAGTGTCCCACACCCCACAGTGTCCAGCATTCCACAGTGTCCTACACTCCACAGTGTCCCCCACCCCACAGTGTCCAGCATTCCACAGTGTCCCACACGCCACAATGTCCCACACACCAGTGTCCAGCACCCCACAGTGTCCTGCACACCCCACAGTGTTCCACACCCCACAATGTCCAGTATCCCACAGTGTCCAGCACCGCTCAGTGTCCCACACCTCACGATGTCCCACACTCCAGTGTCCAGCACCCCATAGTGTCCAGCATCCCATGATGTCCCACACCCCACAGTGTCCCACACCCCAGTGTCCCACACCCCACAGTGTCCCACACCCCACAATGTCCAGTATCCCACAGTGTCCCACACCCTGCAGTGTCCGGCACACCCCTCAGTGTCCAGTATCCCACAGTGTCCTGCATCCCACAGTGCTTCACACCCCACAGTGTCCCACACCCTACAGTGTCCTGCATCCCACAGTGCTTCACACCCCTCAGTGTCCCACACCCTACAGTGTCCTGCATCCCACAGTGTCCCACACCCCACGATGTCCCACACCCCACAGTGTCCAGTATCCCACAGTTTCCCACACCCCATGATGTCCAGCATTCCACAGTGTCCTACACTCCACAGTGTCCCCCACTCCACAGTGTCCAGTATCCCAGTGTCCCACACGCCACAGTGTCCCACACCCCAGTGTCCCACACCCCACAGTGTCCTGCACCCCACGATGTCCCATATCCCACAGTGTCCCACACCCTGCAGTATCCGGCACACCCCTCAGTGTCCAGTATCCCACAGTGTCCTGCATCCCACAGTGCTTCACACCCCACAGTGTCCCACACCCCTCAGTGTCCCACACCCTACAGTGTCCTGCACCCCACAGTGTCCCACAACCCACCATGTCCAGCACCCCACAGTGTCCAGTATCCCACAGTGTCCCACACCCTACAGTGTCCTGCACCCCACAGTGTCCCACAACCCACCATGTCCAGCACCCCACAGTGTCCAGTATCCCACAGTGTCCCACACCCTACAGTGTCCTGCACCCCACAGTGTCCCACAACCCACCATGTCCAGCACCCCACAGTGTCCAGTATCCCACAGTGTCCCACACCCTACAGTGTCCTGCACCCCACAGTGTCCCACAACCCACCATGTCCAGCACCCCACAGTGTCCAGTATCCCACAGTGTCCCACACCCTACAGTGTCCTGCATCCCACAGTGTCCCACACACCAGTGTCCAGCACCCCTCAGTGTCCCATACCACAGTGTCCCACACCCCACGATGTCCCACACCCCACAGTGTCCAGTATCCCACAGTTTCCCACACCCCACAATGTCCAGTATCACAGTGTCCTGCACCCTACAGTGTCCTGCATCCCACAGTGTCCCACACACCAATGTCCTGCACCCCTCAGTGTCCCACACCCCAGTGTCCAGCACCCCACGATGTCCCACACCCTGCAGTGTCCCACACCCCACAGTGCTCCACACCCCACAGTGTCCCACACCTCACAATGTCCTGCACCCGTCCTGATTTTCTGTCCCCAAGCAGGGCTGGGGTTGGTGACGGTTGCCAGGGTTTGGGATTGACCACCCTCACCCCTCCCGCTTGTCCTGCACCCCTGCCCAGCTGCTGGTGCTCCTTACTGGTGTGAACTGGAGCTCTGCACGCTCCTGCCCAGCTGCTGGTGCTCCTTACTGGTGTGAACTGGAGCTTTGCACGCTCCTGCCCTGCTCCGAGGTGGGGACAGGGATGTCCCTGTGTCACCTGGATGTCACACAGGGATGAACCTGTGTCACCTGGGATCTCCCTGCCCAGGGCCCAGATGGGTTTGGGAAGCCACAGCTCTGCCCTGTCCCTGCTCCCGGGGAGGAAACCGGATGGGGTGGAAGGGAGGGGATGGATTAGGGTGAGGCTCTGGTTTTGGGATTTTGTCCCCAGCTCAACTCGGACACCAAACCCACCTTCCCCACAAGCCCCAGGGGTCCCAGCAGGGACTTCCCCCACCCCAACCCCCCCTCCAACACTGCCCACCTCCCTCTCAGACGAACCCACCAGCCCCAGCATCGACCTGAAAGCCAAGCACGTCCCTGCCTCCTCCGTGGTGTCCAGCGCCATGAACTCTGCCCCCGCCGTGGCCACCAGCCCAGCCTCGCCCACCTTCGCCTTCGCCCTGTCCCGCCACTACTCCCAGGACTGCAGTAAGTGCTGGGGAAGGGGAACCACCCTGGGGGGCAGGGAGGGGAACAGCCCCTCTCCCCAGAGCCCCCCGGGCTGAGCAGGGCGGGCTTTGCCCCCTCCCCACGCAGGCAGCATCAAGGCGGGCCGCCGCTCCTCCTACCTGCTGGCCATCACCACCGAGCGCTCCAAGTCCTGCGACGACGGTCTGAACGCCTTCCGGGACGAGGGGAAGATCCTCAGGTAGGGCCTGACCCCCAATCCCCGCTCCCCCAACTCCCACCCTGTGCCCACCGCCCCGCTGACGGGGGCTGCTGTCCCCCCAGGAGGATGCCCAGCCGGGTCCCCAGCCTCCGCATGCTGAGGAGCTTCTTCACCGACGGGGTGAGTGCTGCGTCCCCCTAAAGGAGTCGAGGGTCGCCTGGCGGAGCAGGGGGGGTGACCATGGCCTCACCCCAACCCCTCCCCGCAGTCTCTGGACAGCCTGGGCGCGTCGGAAGACGCCCGTTCCAAACGCCACTCGACCTCCGACCTCTCGGACGTGCCGTTCAGCGCCGTGAGGAAGGAGGGCTGGCTCCACTGCAAGCAGATCCTCACCAAAAAGGGGAAGGTAGGCGGGGATGTGTCCTTCCGGCCCGGAGCCCCGCGGCAGCGCGGCCGGCTCGCCCCCTGAGCCCGGCGCTCCGTCCCTTCTCCCCGCAGAAGGTCGGTGGAGGCATCCGGCAGTGGAAGCGCGTCTTCGCCGTGCTGCGCAGCCACTCGCTGTACCTGTGCAAGGACAGGCGGGAGGCGGTGACCTGCGCCCCGGCCCCAGGTGAGGAGGAGCCGCCGATCAGCATCCAAGCGTGCCTGGTGGACATCTCCTACAGCGAGACCAAGAGGAAGCACGTCTTCCGCCTGACGACCGCTGACTTCTGTGAATATCTCTTTCAGGCAGAGGATCGGGAAGACATGCTGGCCTGGATCAAAGTCATCAGGGAGAACAGCAAGGCTGAGGGCGAGGTGAGAGCCACATGGGGCTCCCGGCTGCCTCTGGCTCTCCCGGCACTAACCGCCTCGGCTCTCTCCGGCTCTTTGCCTTGTGCTGCTTCCCCAGGCCACGGCCAGGCCCGTGCCGTGCTCCCGGGGGTGTGTGGGCATCCAAGAAGAGCGTGGCCCCGCGGCCTCGGCCGGGGCAGGGTGTGGGATGCTCGGCGGAGGGGCTGTGGCTCTCCGTGAGCGCCGGGCGGGGCCGCTGATGGATCCGCCGGGTCGGCGTGCGGTGGTGTGGTGGCAGAGGAGCCTGCGTGGCTCTGCCGTGGTGTGACACGGTTCTGCCATGGTGTGGCATGGCTCTGGTCAGGTCTGGTGTGGCTTTGCCATGGTGTGGCATGGCTCTGGTGAGCTCTGGTGTGGCTCTGCCCAGGTCTGGTGTGGCTCTGCCCAGGTCTGGTGTGGTTCTGCCATGGTGTGACATGGCTCTGCTGAGCTCTGGTGTGGCTCTGCCAAGGTCTGGTGTGACTCTGCCATGGTGTGACATGGCTCTGTCGAGGTCTGGTGTGGATCTGCTGAGCTCTGGTGTGGCTCTGCCATAGTGTGACATGGTTCTGTCAAGGTCTGATGTGGCTCTGTCATAGTGTCACATGGCTCTGCTGAGGTCTGGTGTGGTTCTGCTGTGGTGTCACTTGGCTTTGCCAAGGCCTGGTGTGGCTCTGCTGTGGTGTGACATGGCTCTGCTGAGCTCTGGTGTGGCTCTGCTGAGGTCTGATGTGGCTCCACCATCATGTGACATGGCTCTGGTGAGGTCTGGCATGGCTCTGCCATGGTGTGACATGGTTCTGGTGAGGTCTGATGTGGCTCTGCCAAGGTTTGGCGTGGCTCTGCTAAGGTGTCACGTGGCTCTGCTGAGGTGTGATGTGGCTCTGCCACGGTGTGACATGGCTCTGCCGAGGTCTGGTGTGGCTCTGCCATGGTGTGACATGCCTCCAGTGAGGGGTGACATGTCCCTGCCATTTATGATGTGGCTCTGTTTGTGGAGAGAGGTCTGTGCCCTCATGGCACTGCCGAGGCTGAGCCCTCTCTGGCCAGCCATGGACTGTGCACGGTCACTCGGCTCTGAGGTGGACAGAGCTGCCCCTGGCGCCACTCTGGGCTCCAGAGGGGAATCCGTGGGTTTGGCTGTGCCGGCTCTGGGCTGGCTTGGTTTGGATGTGCCAGTGCTGGGCTGTGCCAGTGCTGGGCTGTGCCAGTGCTGGGCTGTGCCAGATTTGGATGTGCCAGTGCTGGGCTGTGCCAGTGCTGGGCTGTGCCAGGTTTGGATGTGCCAGTGCTGGGCTGTGCCAGGTTTGGATGTGCCAGTGCTGGGCTGTGCCAGGTTTGGATGTGCCAGTGCTGGGCTGTGCCAGTGCTGGGCTGTGCCAGGTTTGGATGTGCCAGTGCTGGGCTGTGCCAGTGCTGGGCTGTGCCAGTGCTGGGCTGTGCCAGTGCTGGGCTGTGCTGGCACTGGGTTGGCTTGTTTTGGATGTGCCGGCTCTGGGCTGGCTTGGTTTGGATGTGCCAGTGCTGGGCTGTGCCAGTGCTGGGCTGTGCTGGCACTGGGTTGGCTCAGTTTGGATGTGCCAGTGCTGGGCTGTGCCAGAGCTGAGCTGTGCCAGAGCTGGGCTGTGCCAGCACTGGGTTGGCTCAGTTTGGATGTGCCAGTGCTGGGCTGTGCCAGAGCTGGGCTGTGCCAGTGCTGGGCTAGCTCGGTTCTGTGTCAGTGGTCACACCAGGCTGGTGACAAGCTCCAGCCCTGGAGGGCGCCTTGAGCTCGGAGCAGTTTCTGTTGTCAGGTTGTCTGTGGCACAGCCCCGTGCCGGAGGGCTCAGGGGGCTCGACAGGGATGGCAGCACCGATGCTGCCAGGTTGGAACAGGCAGAGTTGTCCGGACAAACCCCGGCGCTGCTGGGCTGGAACACGCGGAGTTGGCCGGACAAACCCTGTCCGTCACGGATGGCTCCGTGTCCGTGGCGGCCGCGGCTTGATGGAGGTGTGCGCGCCGTGGAGGGACACTCGTGTCCAGCTTGGACCCCACTCTGTGTCCATGGCAGCCGCGGGTCGATGGAGATGTGCGTGCCGTGGAGGGACACTCGTGTCCAGCTTGGACGCCACTCCGTGTCCGTGGCGGCCGCGGGTCGATGGAGGTGTGCGTGCCGCGGAGGGACACTCGTGTCCAGCTTGGACCCCACTCCACGTCCCGGAGCGATGGACGGCAGTGGGGCCATGAGCACTGCTGGACACCGGCTGGACACTGGCC
Source organism: Lichenostomus cassidix (assembly GCF_008360975.1). Lineage (NCBI taxonomy): Eukaryota > Metazoa > Chordata > Aves > Passeriformes > Meliphagidae > Lichenostomus > Lichenostomus cassidix. The sequence goes on from NW_028147479.1 coordinate 57,780, forward strand.
ATCCCGGTGCCACCCTTGCCTGGTGCCACCCGGCCCCGCGCGGTGCCCGGCCGAGAGTGGACTTGCCCGGCAGTGTCCAGCGGACGCTCAGCTCAAGCTCTCCCTTCCCCTCTTCTCTCTGCCTCCCCAGGACCCCGGTTTTGCCAGCCAAGCCCTTATCAGCAAGAAGTTAAACGACTACCGGAAAGTGAGGTACGGACCGGGGTGGTGGGCGTTGGTCACCGCGGTTGGTCACCACGGAGCAAAGCACCCCTGGATGGGGCAGTGATGGACGAGCCACCCACCCCCGGCTCGGTTTGGGGTCAGCCAGAGTGACACTTGGCACTTTTAACGCGGGTTGGAGCAGCTCGGTGCTCCCGGAGGAAGCCGGGAAGCCCGGGAGCCATGACTGCTGTTGTCACCGGGAGGTTTTGTGTCCCCGGCGGTGCCATCCCTGATCCCTCCCCGCTCTCCCCGCAGCCCCGCGGGCTCCAAGCCCGACTCCTCGCCCAAGGGCCCTCGCGGGCTGGGGATCCGAGCCGAGTTCCTGAAGCAGACGGGAACCAGCGCGCCCCGGTCCCCCCGGCAGGACGCGGCTGTCACCAAAGGTGTGTGGGACACTCCGGACAGACCTGGGGACTTTATGTCTCCGTGGTGTTTGTCCCGAGTGATCCTGAGTGTTTTCCCTCCGCAGATGAGAGCAGCTCCCAAAAAGCCCCGTGGGGCATCAACATCATGAAGAAGAACAAGAAATCTGCCCCGCGAGCTTTCGGCGTGAGGCTGGAGGATTGCCAGCCTGCCCCGGACAACAAGGTATGGCCACAGGGTCACTGCCGGCCCTTGGGGACTCTGCACACCTCCTGACCTCATCCCTGTGTCACCAAAGCTGTGGGAAAAACAAAAATTTTCCAACAACATTTTTAATGTTTGATTTTAATGTTTTACTTTAAAGGCGTTACTTTATTATCTGGTCAGGATGTTGTTCTGGTCAGGATGTACCACAGAAATCTTCTCATCTGTGCAGAGAGAATCATTCCATGATACATCACTTTTACCCGATTTCTCAGATATTTCATGCAGTAAAAATACACAGAAAAGTATTGGGTCAGTGTTCATTGGTCTGAAGTTGAGCAAACTCCCAGCATTCAGTTTCCCATTGGATCTGAATCTCCTCGCCTCTGATGTTAATTAAATTTTTCATTCTTCAGTTTTCCTATCGGTCTTTTCCTGGCCAGATATTTTCACCCCTGCTGGAGGTGGCATCTGGGATTTTTAGATAGCCACTGATGTCCTGCTGATATTCTGCTGATATCTTTATTTTTGGGTTCCTCCAAGTCTGTTGATACGCTGAGTCCACCAGACCTCACCTGGTAGAACAATGCCCTGGGAAGAAACCTAAAATTCCTTTTCCAGGGCTAAAGACAAAGAGAACCCTCTGACTAAAGCGATCCAAAATTTTTAAACCGGTGTATTTTCCAACTCCTGTCCCCACAGAATGTCCCCCTGATCGTGGAAACGTGCCACAAGGTGGTGGAAAGAAACCTAAAATTCCTTTTCCCAGGCTAGAGACAGACAGAACCCTCTGACTAAAGTGACCCAAAATTTATAAACTGGTATGTTTTCCAACTCCTGTCCCCACAGAACGTCCCCCTGATCATGGAAACATGCTGCAAGGTGGTGGAAAGAAACCTAAAATTCCTTTTCCCAGGCTAAAGACAGCTAGAACCCTTTGACTAAAGTTACACAAAATTTTTAAACCAGTGTATTTTCCAACTCCTGTCCCCACAGAACATCCCCCTGATCGTGGAGGCGTGCTGCAAGGTGGTGGAAAGAAACCTAAAATTCCTTTTCCCAGGCTAAAGACAGATAGAACCTGTCGCTGTTGAGCTGCTAGCAGAGAAAAAAGGACCAGGTTCTCAGTGTGGCATAAAAGTGTCTTTTATTATTTAATTCCAACTTATATAGACTTTTCAAAGGTCACCCAGATTGGTCAGTTTGAAACCTCCCCCTAGGCAGATTGGCCAGGCCTGAACTGTCCAAATCTTGAGAAACTGTTTCAACAAACATCCAAACTTTATCTTTGTTTATAAAAACACAGGAAGAAGAGAGAAGGAATTCTCTCAGGAAAGGTCTGTGCTTGCCACAAGAACCCTCTGACTAAAGTGATCCAAAATTTTTAAACTGGTGTATTTTCTGACACCTGTCCCCGCAGAATGTCCCCCTGATCGTGGAGGCGTGCTGCAAGGTGGTGGAGGACCGCGGGCTGGAGTACATGGGAATCTACCGTGTCCCCGGGAACAACGCCGTGGTGTCCAGCCTGCAGGAGCAGCTCAACAAGGGAGCCACCGAGATCAACCTGCAGGACGAGGTGAGGGCGGGGCGGGTGGCTGTCCCCGTTGGTGGCTTCGTCCTGGTGGCCGTCCCTGTCGTGGCTGTGGAATGCTCTTTTGGTTTGTGTCACTATCTGTGTTGCCGTTGGTATCCCTGTGCTCTTTACCATCTGTGTTCGTGTCATCCTCCCTGTCTCCATCATCATCCCTGTCCCCATCATCCCTGTCCCCATCATCCCTGTCCCCATCATCCCTGTCCTCTTTATCATCTCTGTTCCTGTCATCATTCCTGTCCCCATTATTGCTGTCCCCATCATCACTGTCTCCATCATCCCTTTCCCTATCATCCTTGTCCCCATCATCCCTGTCCCCGTCATCATCCCTGTCCCCATCATCATCCTTGTCCCCATCATCTCTGTCCCTGTCATCCCTGTCCCCATCATCCCTGTCCCCTTTATCCCTGTCCCCATCATCCCTGTCCCTATTAACCCTGTCCCCATCTTCCCTGTCCCCATCTTCCCTGTCCCCATCCCTGTGACCTTCCCTGGAGTGCCAGGGCCGCCTAGCGGTCAGTGCCAGCACTGCAGGTGACATCCTGGGGACGTTCAGGGCTTTCCCTGCCTGTCACCCGGGCTGTCCCCCGTTTGGGGACTTCACCCCGCTGTCCCTGGCTGTCCCTCTGAGCAGCCTCTTCTGTCCCCCGCAGCGGTGGCAGGACCTGAACGTCATCAGCAGCCTCTTGAAATCCTTCTTCCGCAAGCTCCCCGAGCCTCTCTTCACTGACGGTGAGTCCCTGTCCCCTGGAGGTTGGGGACAGCTCCCCAAACCCTGTGACACAGTGAGGGGACAATGCAGACCGTTGTCACCAAGACCCCTTGTCCCTGTCCCTCCTTGCCCTGCAGTGCCCCATCCCAGTGGGGTCAGAGCTCAGTCCCTTCCCCAGCATCTCCAGGGGGGGTCACCCGAAGGTCCCCAACCCTGGGGAGGTGACCTGTCCCCTCCACCCCTCTGTGACACCCCAGTGTCCCATTTTCAGATAAATACAACGACTTCATTGAAGCCAACCGCATCGAGGATGCCAGCGAGAGGATGAGGACGCTGCGGAAGCTGGTAGGGACATGGGGACAGTGGCTGGGGTTGGGGACAACACTGGAGACCCCCTGGGATGGGAAAAACGAGCAGGGGGGTGACGCAGTGCCTCCCCACAGATCCGAGACCTGCCAGGCCACTACTACGAGACCCTCAAATTCCTGGTGGGTCACCTGAAGACCATCGCTGACCACTCGGAGAAGAACAAGGTACTGACCGCCCCACCCTGCCAACCTCCCCAGCCCACCCAGAGCCCCCTGGGGACACCCCTGACCCCTCTGTGGGTGCAGATGGAACCCCGAAACCTGGCGCTGGTGTTCGGCCCCACGCTGGTGAGGACGTCCGAGGACAACATGACCGACATGGTGACGCACATGCCTGACCGCTACAAGATCGTGGAGACCCTCATCCAGCACGTGAGTGGCACCCCGGGTGGCCTGGGGACACTGGGGTGACTGGGGAGGGGACAATCTTCACCCCAGAAATGGGGAGGGGTCCCTGGCCAGGCTGTGACCCTTTTCCCGTTCCCCACAGTCGGACTGGTTCTTCAGTGACAAGGAGGACAAGGGCGAGAAGGTGAGTCCTGCCCGCCCCCCTGGGGGGTCTCGCGGTGGGTCAGGGGGCTGCAGACCCCCGGTGGGGAGCTGGGGGGGTCTGGGCAGCCCGCTGATGGGGTTTTGCCCCCCGCAGACCCCCGTGGATGAGAAGGAGGCGCAGTCCGTGCCCAACATCGAGTACCTGCTGCCCAACATCGGCAGGACGGCGGCGGCCGGCGATGCTGCAGGTGAGGGGGATGGCCGTGACATCGAGGGGCAGAGCCCGTGACCTCGAGGGGCAGAGCCCGTGATCTCGAGGGGCAGTGTTCGTGACCTCGAGGGGCAGTGTCCATGACATTGTCCATGACATTGCCCATGACATCGAGGGGCAGTGTCCCTGACATCGAGGGGCAGTGTCCATGACACTGAGGGGCAGTGTCCGTGACATTGTCCCTGACATCGAGGGGCAGTGTCCATGACATCGAGGGGCAGTGTCCATGACATTGAGGGGCAATATCCATGACATCGAGGGGCAGTGTCCGTGACATTGTCCCTGACATCGAGGGGCAGTGTCCATGACATCGAGGGGCAGTGTCCATGACATTGAGGGGCAGTGTCCGTGACATTGTCCCTGACATCGAGGGGCAGTGTCCATGACATCGAGGGGCAGTGTCCATGACATTGAGGGGCAGTGTCCGTGACATTGTCCCTGACATCGAGGGGCAGTGTCCATGACATCGAGGGGCAGTGTCCATGACATCGAGGGGCAGTGTCCGTGACATTGTCCCTGACATCGAGGGGCAGTGTCCATGACATCGAGGGGCAGTGTCCATGACATTGAGGGGCAGTGTCCGTGACATTGCCCATGACATCGAGGGGCAGTGTCCATGACATTGAGGGGCAATATCCATGACATCGAGGGGCAGTGTCCGTGACATTGTCCCTGACATCGAGGGGCAGTGTCCATGACATCGAGGGGCAGTGTCCATGACATTGAGGGGCAGTGTCCGTGACATTGCCCATGACATCGAGGGGCAGTGTCCATGACATTGAGGGGCAATATCCATGACATCGAGGGGCAGTGTCCGTGACATTGTCCATGACATCGAGGGGCAATGTCCATGACATTGTCTGTGACATTGAGGGGCAGAGCCCATGACATTGTCCGTGACATTGTCCATGACATGGAGGGGCAGTGTCCGTGACCTCAAGGGACAGCGTCCGTGACATTGTCCGTGACATGGAGGGGCAGTGTCCCTGACATTGTCCGTGACATCGAGGAGAATTGTCCCTGACACTGAGGGGCAGTGTCCGTGACATTGAGGGGCAATGTCCCTGACATCGAGGGGCAGAGCCCATGACATTGTCCATGACATTGTCCATGACATTGTCCATGACATTGTCCATGACATCGAGGGGCAGTGTCCCTGACATTGTCTGTGACATCGGGGAGCAATGTCCCTGACATCGAGGGGCAGCGTCCGTGACATGGAGGGGCAGTGTCCGTGACATTGTCCATGACATGGAGGGGCAGTGTCCATGACATTGTCCATGACATGGAGGGGCAGTGTCCGTGACATTGTCCGTGACATTGTCCACGACACCGAGGAGCAGTGTCCCTGACATTGAGGGACAGTGTCCATGATATTTCCTGTGACATCGAGGGGCAGTGTCCATGACATTGTCCGTGACATGGAGGGGCAGTGTCCATGACATGGGGGGGCAATGTCCCTGATATCAAGGGACAGTGTCCATGACCTCGAGGGCCAGTGTTCGTGACATTGTCTGTGACACCGAGGGGCAGAGCCCGTGACATTATCCGTGACATCGTCCGTGACATTGTCCATGACATTGTCCATGACATTGTCCATGACATCGTCCATGACATCGAGGGGCAATGTCCCTGACTTCTGGGGCCGGTGTCCATGACCTCGAGGGCCAGTGTTCGTGACATTGCCCGTGACACTGAGGGGCAATGTCCCTGACATTGAGGGGCAGTGTCCGTGACATGGAGGGGCAGTGTCCGTGACATTGTCCATGACCTCGAGGGGCAGTGTCCGTGACATTGTCCATGACATGGAGGGGCAGAGTCCCTGACATCGAGGGGCAGTGTCCGTGACATTGTCTGTGACATATTCCATGACATGGAGAGGCAGTGTCCCTGACATCGAGGGGCAGTGTCCATGACATTTTCCATGACATCGAGGGACAGAGCCCGTGACACTGTCCGTGACATTGTCCCTGACATCGAGGGGCAGTGTCCATGACCTCGAGAGGCAGTGCCTGTGACATTGTCCGTGACATTGAGGGGCAGTGTCCATGACATCTTCCCCACACTCTGTCCCCTCCTGCCCACCTCTGTGGCCCACGGCCACCTGGACGGGACATCCCACCACCTTCCTCTCCGAAAAACGGGAATAACCCCCTGGGGATGCCCGACAGCCCCGTGGCCACCCTGTCCTGTCCCCCTTCTCTCCGGTGGCCACTCCCGGTCCCTCAGGGCGCCCACCCCGCGCCCACCCCGCGGGACCCAAACCTGGAGACCGGGAGCTTTTGACGTTGGACTGATTTCTTCCGTTCTTTCCTTGAACTTCTCTGTGCTGTCCTCTTCCTCCTCCTCCTCCTCTTCCTCCTCCAGCGGACCTCCTCGAGAGCTAGAGCGGGTACAGTCTGATCCCGGGTGCATTGCTCACGCACTAACCCCGCGGGGTGACCGAGAGAGGGGGAGCAGAGGGACACCGCGGGAGGGGAGGGGACACTGTCCTGCCTGGCGCTGTCCCCAGGGTCCCCAGCGTCACCGGGGATGTGGAAACCCCCAAATCCTTTCACCTGATTGTCCCACCCTGGTGCCTGTGGTGGCATCTCCCTGCAGGGATGGATGCTGGTGTGCTGTGACACTCAGATTTTGGGGTGTGAGGGTCTCCAAAGCCCCCCGGGGAGGGTCAGCGCCCCCTTTCTGCCTCCCCCTCTCTCGTTGTCGGCAGCTGCTAACCCCGTCCCGGGCATGCGGGGCGGGAGAGGGGTTTGTGTCCTGTCCTCGTCCTGGTGGCAGCAGGGCCAGGGCTGCCTGTCCCCCTGTGTCCCCTCTGACCCCATAACCCCCCGGTCTGTCCCTGTCCCACACCCCGCTCCGGGGCCGGGCGTGGCACGGAGCCACCTCCCTCCCCGCGCTCCCGTCCGGGTGACACGGCGGTGGCAGCGCCCTGTCCTTGTCCCCTCTGCGCCCCGAGGCCGCGGGAGGGTTGGGGTCGCGCCGCGGGGGTCCTGGCTGTGTGTGCCTGTGTGTGTCCCCTTTGTCCCCACTCCCCACCCTGCAGTGGGCGAGCAATGCCAGGGACCACCGGAGCCCCTCCTGCCAGGGGCCAGCGGGTGTGACATCCCCGGCATGTCCCCATCCTGCCTTGGGGGACCGGAGCGACATCCCCAGCTCGACCCCCGACCCCTCCCCATCACCCCCCACCCCCTGACCCCTCTAACCTCCCTCTCCCCTCTGCTTTCCAGGCTCGACCCGCAGCGGCTCCGCCAAACCGAAGGTGAGCGATGTCCCCGCTTGGGGCTGGCAGGGTGGGGACACGGCGACGCGCTCTCCCTGTCCCCGCCACCCCTGACCGCGCTGTCCCCTCGTCCCCAGGGCACATGGCCGTCGCGCAAAGCGCCGCCGCACCGGGAGCTCCTCACCATCCCCTTCGTCTCGGCCGCCGCCCGCAAGAGGAAGAAGAGGAGAGAGGCCGAAGGCGTTGGCAGCAGCACCGACGACGACGCGGAGCGCAGGGACAGCCCGGGCCGGCAGCAGGAGCAGGAGGGTCCCGCGGGGGCAGCCGGCAAAGCCCCCCGAGGCAGCGGCAGCGGCAGCGAGCCCGCGGCTCCCGGCACGGAGCGGGAATGCCCGGCGGATCCCGAGCCGGCTCCGGACGCTCGCTCCATCGTGTCCGGCTACTCCACGCTGTCCACCATGGACCGCAGCCTGTGCTCCGAGGTGCACTCGGTGGCCGGCAGCCGCGGCGAGGAGGCGGACGACGAGCGCAGCGAGCTCAGCCACATGGAGACGGACACCGAGAGCCGCGAGGGAGCCCGGCCGCGACAGGCTGGTGACACCGGCGACGAGGACAAAACCCCGCCGGGCCGCCCTTCCTTCAACTCGCACCGCCTGATCCAGTGCGACACGCTGGCCCGCAGGAAGCTGGGGCGGCCGCGGCAGGTTGGGGACGTGCCGGCGGTGGCCGGAGGGGACGAGCGGAGCTGGGTGACAGCCGGGCGACCCTCGCTGCGGGAACAGCTCCGGCAGCACCTGCGGGGCTCCGCCGACGACACGGCGGTCCGACTGCGCCGGCCGCACTCCCCCGAGACGCGCCGCAAGAAGAGCAGCTGGCGGCGACACACCGTCGTGGTGCCCGGTGGCCTCAAGGACCTCAACTTCAACGAGTGGAAGGAGCCGCGCGGCCTCGAGGGGACAGCGGCGTCCTGTCGCGACAAGGACTCGGGGCTCAGCAGCCTGGAGTCCACCAAAGCCCGGCCGGCGGTGCCAGCTCCGGCTCCTGCTGGCACTGCCAGCATTGTCACTGCCACCGAGAGTCCCCCGGGCAGTCCCCCGGCCCCGCTGCGCTTCCCGCAGTGTCTCTGACCCCCCCGGCGGTGTTTAATTTAAAGATGTCCCTTGTCCCTGTATTTAATTGTGCTCCCGACAGGCTGCTGTATTTAACAGGGCTCGGTGGCCCCTCGGGGACAAAGCCACCTCGTCCCGAGGGTGGTGTCGCGGCACTGTCCCCCAGCCCCCAGGCAGGGCCAGGAGGGGCTCGCGGGGACTGTCGCCGGGCAGGGGTGGCCCTGCTGTCCCCAGCCGCGGCGGGGTGAAGTGCGGGCACTTCCCTGGGCGCTGCGGCTGCTCCGGCTGGGGATGTCCCTCGGGTTGGGGACCTTGGGGACCTCGGTGTGAGAGACGCCTGGCCTGGGGACCTCGGGGGCCTCGGTGTCAGAGACTCCTGCCTTGGGGACCTTGGGGCCAGGGATCCCTGCCCTGGGGACCTTGGGGACCTCAGTGTTAGTGACCCCTGCGTTGGGAGACCCTGGGGATCTTGGGGACATCAATGTGACAGACCCCTGCCCTGGGGATCTTGGGGACCTTGGTGTCAGAGACCCCTGCATTGGGGACCTTGGGGATCTTGGGGACATCAGTGTGAGAGACCCCTGCCCTAGGGACCCTGGGGACTTCGGGGACCTCCGTGCCAGGGATCTTCTTGTATGCTGGGGGACTTTGGGGACCTTGGTGTCAGAGACCCCTGCCCTAGGGACCCTGGGGATCTTGGGGACATCAATGCGAGAAACCCCTGCAGTGAGGGACCTTGGGGACCTCGGGGACCTTCTGTGTGCTGGGGGACCCTGGGGACTTTGGTGTCAGAGACTCCTGCACTGAGGGACCTTGGGGACATCAGTGTGAGAGACCCCTGCACTAAGGGACCTTGGGGACCTTGGGGACATCAGTGTGAGAGACCCCTGCCCTAGGGACCCTGGGGACCTTGAGGACCTTGGGGACCTTGGAGTCAGAGACCCCTGCGTTGGGGACGCTGGGGATCTTGGGGACATCAGTGTGAGAAACCCCTGCACTAAGGGACCTTGGGGACCTTGGAGACCTTGGGGACCTTGGGGACCTCGGCGTCAGATACCCCTGCCCTAGGGACCTTGGGGACTTTGGGGACCTCAGTGTCAGGGACCTTCTGTGTCCTGGGGGGCCCTGGGGACTCTGGGGACCTCAATGTCAGAGACCCCTGCCCTGGGGACCTTGGGGACCTCAGCGCTGTCACCCTGACCTTAGGGGGCTCTGGTGAGCCAGGGTGGCTCTTGGGATGTCCCCAGGGGCCAGGGGATTGTCACTGAAGGGGGGGACACTGCCATCCTTTACCCCCCTGGGCGATGTGCCACAACCCGGAATGTCCCCATGTCCCCTCCCATCTCTGTCCCCTTCCTGTCCCCCAGGCCAGAAGCACTTTAGGAAGGGGACTCGGGGACCTCCAGCCTGGCCAGGCAGGGGACACAAGTGCCACCACCATCTCGGTGGCCTCGTGTCACCCCCCGTCCCCGTCTCTCCGTGTCGTTCTCATAACGTTATGCAAATATTTGCTGTAAAATCTTTTGGTTTTTTGGGGTTTTTTTTGTTTTTTTCTTCGACTTTTTCGATTTTTTTGGGGTTTTTTTTCGTTTTTTTCCCCCCTGTAAATATCATCTCCACCCCTGTAACATATCCCAAAGGATTTATAAGGATTTTTTTAAGAAGTTTTGCTCAGAGGAAAGGCCAACCCCGAGCAGGGGGACGTGCTGGACCAGTGGTGACTTTTTCAACCCTCCTGCATGTCCCCTCGGTCCCTCCCACCCCATTCCCGACCCCAAAACCGCAAAAAAAACCCCAAAACAGACCCAAAAAATCCTCCAAACAGACCCAAAAAAATCCCAGCTTTGCCCCCAACCTCCAGTCCTGGTCTATATATTGGAAATAAACTGGTTATTCGAGGTTTTGTTGGTGTTAATTAATTTTTTTGGGGGGAAATCTGTGCTGGGATCCCAAATTTGTCAGTGTGGGGATTTTTTATTCCTGGAAGGATTTATCCCTAAAAGGATTTATTCTAATTTTTTTAATGAATTTTGGGGGAAGAAATGACAAAATTGGGAATGTCTCATCCGGGTCACAACGAGATAAAAATTCCTAATTCAGAGGAGGGAAAAAAAAGTGGGAAAAAAATGCCGGAAAGAGAGAAAAAAAGAGGCAGAGAGAAAAAAAAAAAGTGATTTTATTAAAGCCGGACACTCTGATAGAAAAGAAAAACTTATAAAGGGAAACCAACAGAAAAAAATAAATGAAAATAAAGGAAAAAAATTAAAAAGCAACCCTTTTGTTCACGGGATCTTCAATTACAACGGTCACACACAACTACCCATGGCATCCACGGTGACAAGGGGGACACTGAGGTGGCACTGGGGTGGCACTGGGTGTGGGGGGTGGTGGCATGTCCCCTCCCCCTCCCCGCCATCCCCCAGCTCGAAGCCTTTTTATTTTTATTTTTATTTTTATTTTTATTTTTATTTTTATTTTTTCTTATTTTTTCCCCTCCGTTTTCGACTTTTTTTTAAAATTTTTTTTTTTGCCGTTTTTTCTTTTTTTATTATTATTTTTTTTTCCTTTTTTAAAACAATCCACGAGAAAAAATTCATGCGGAAGAAGAGAGAGAAGAGAAAGAGAGAGAGAAAAAGAGAGACAAACGACGGCGTAGAAACCCCAAAACAGCTTTTTAAAGAGAATCAGAAATCCGGAATTTTTTCCATTTTTTTCCATTTTTTCCCTTTTTTTTCCATTTTTTCCCTTTTTTTTTCCATTTTTTTCCTTCTTCTTCTTGTCACTTTTTATTTTTTTGTCCTTTTCAGAGTCGCAGCCTTTTTTTTTAAACTTTTTAAATTTTATTTTCTTTTCGAAACAACATCCAGACGAGTAAAGCGGGGAGCGCATGCAGCTCCGACACATGCAGGTTTGGATTTCGCCTTTTTTTAGCAATTTTTTTTTACACTTTTTCCTCTTTTTTTTGCCATTTTTTTGCCATTTTTTTGTCATTTTTTTGTCATTTTTTGGTCATTTTTTGGTCATTTTTTCCGCTCTTTTTTCGCTCGGTTCTGAGCAGAACCGAGTCGGTATTTACTTAAAATTTTTAAAATATTTACTATCCACTTTTCAGCGTGATTTGCACGATGCAATTAAGACAGACACAACAACATAAATCTCACGGACCAATGGAAAATGAGGTTTAGACATCTCAATGCAACCCCCGACCCGCAGCACCCCAGTTCGCTTATCCTATTATGATGATGCTTTCACCTTATTTTAGGATGTCAACGCCGGTTTATGATGTACACCACCTTGGTCGGTAGATGTCACTCCATTTGCGTTATGTCACCGCCTTGTTTGCATGTCACTTTGTTTGGTGATCGTAAAACACCCAAAAAAACACCTCACTGGTTTGTTGATGCCAGCCCGATATAGTGATGTAACCTCCTGGTTAAGAGTCACCGCCTGATTTGGGATGTCACCACCCAAATGACGTTTGAATATATGACATCACTGGTTTGCAATTTCACCCGCCCCTTGAGCCCAGATGCCCCACTCCACCCCTCCTGGTTTGGCGATGTCACCTCATGGTTTGGTGATGTCACCTCCTGATTTGGCAATGTCACCGCTCGGTTTGGCAATGTCACCGCCTGGTTTGGCGATGTCACCGCCCGGTTTGGTGATGTCACCTCCTGGTTTGGCGATGTCACCGCTTGGTTTGGCGATGTCACCACTTGGTTTGGCGATGTCACCGCCCGGTTTGGTGATGTCACCTCCTGGTTTGGCGATGTCACCACCTGGTTTGGTGATGTCACCACCTGGTTCGGTGATGTCACCTCAGTGTCACCCCCCGGCTCTGCACAGGTGGGGACAAAGTGGCGGGGTGGGGGCACCAGGATGGACACATCCCAAAATTTGTGACAGCTCTGTCCCACCAGGTGGGGACACCGAGATGGGGACACCAAGATAGTGACAACGAGATGGGGACATTGAGATGGGGACACTGAGATGGGGACATCGAGATGGGGACATTGTTGGGGGACACCGAGATGGGGACATTGGGATGGGGACACCAGGATGGGGACACTGAAACAGATGGGGACACTGGGATGGGGACACCAGGATGGTGACATCGAGATGGGGACATTGAGATGGGGACATTGAGATGGGGACACTGAGGTGGCACTAAGGACAGCCCCCCCACCATGGCATTTCTGTGGATGTCCCCAAAGGGGGTGGCAATTGTCACTTCGCAATGACATTTTTGTGGATGTCCCCACAGAGGTGGCACTTGTCACCCCGCTTGTCGTTGTTTTGGATGTCCCCATTGAGGATGGCAATTGTCACCCCCATGACATTTTCATCGATGTCCCCACAGGAGGTGACAATTGTCACCTCCCCATTTGGGTGACCCCATAGAGGTGGCAATTGTCACCCCCATGACACTTCCACCGATATCCCCACAGGGGTGGCACTTGTCACCCCCATACATTTCTGTGGGTGTCCCCATTTGGGTGACCCCATAGAGGTGACAATTGTCACCCCAATGACACTTCCACCGATATCCCCACAGGGGTGGCAATTGTCACCCCCATGACATTGTTTTGGATGTCCCCACAGAGGATGACAATTGTCACCCCAATGACATTTCCACCGATGTCCCCACAGGAGGTGACAATTGTCACCGCCCCATTTGGATGTCCCCACAGAGGTGACAATTGTCAC